>NW_027256883.1:9805119-10192619 GCF_029215685.1 Pituophis catenifer annectens
CACCCTCTTCGCTGAAAAAAATGGTTTTAAAAGTAAAAAAAAAAAAATGGCCACGCCCAACCAGTCACATTACCCCCACCACCAAGCCATGCCCACAGAACCGGTAGTAACAAATTTTAGATTTCACCACTGGGTTGATCCCCTCAACTCTGAACTGGATGTCTATAACCTTTGGACCATTTAAAGTATGTGTTTGTATGTTTGTTTGTTTGTTTGTTTGTTTGTTTGTTTGTTTGTTTGTTTATGTATTATAAAATTTATTGGCTGTCCATCTTACCATAGGGTAAGTAATGGTGAAGTAATTAGTAGAGCTGCCTTTAATGAAAAGAATTGAGTCCCTTAATCATATTAAATAGTGAACCCTACCTTAGAAGGGATTAATGTATGAAATAATCAACTCATGAATTATCATAGACTATGGTAATGGCCATTAAACTTGGGTTGGACAAAATTCATGGAGGACATTTTATTTGAGGATGGTGGTGTTGAAGACTCAATGGAACCTCCAGGTTGGGGCAATATACACCCAAATTCATGGTGCAAAACAGTGATAGGGCAGGAGTACATCTCTGCCTCTTGCCATCAGCCCCCCAAAACCAGAAAGGCATGTAGTGATTCTTCCAAGCAAAGTATTTATTGATCAATACCTAAAGACAGAATCTTGCTAAACTTAAGTACTCTCCCATCTACTTGTACTGGTCACCTAGATTTTTTGTAGCCTACGTCTGTTGCACTATCAAGATTTGCAGGGAAGGGGGCGAAAACAGCCCCCAAATCTCAGTGGTACCCCTAAAACTTTTATGGTGCTCAACAATTGTAACTCAATTTGTTAGCAGGGGCAAAAATATAAATACCATTACTCTCACCATCATGAGAGTCATGTAATTTCAAATACAAGTTTAGCCTTTCATTGGAAGATTATGGAATTGATTTCCATGAAACCCATTCATTTATGAAACATTGGAGGTTCATGCAGAGACATTTCCCAGAATGCCTTTTGAAGGAATTTCAAAACGCACAGCTTGTGAGTTCCTAAATAAGATATCTTTCATAACATCTAGAGTATTGCATCCAGTTTTGGTCACCACACTATAAAAAAGATGTTGAGACTCTAGAAAAAGTGCAGAAAAGAGCAACCAGGATGATTAGGGGACTGGAGACTAAAACGTATGAAGAACAGTTACAGGAACTGGGCATGGCTAGTCTAGTGAAGAGAAGGTCCAGGGGAGACATGGTAGCAGTCTTCCAATATTTGAGGGGCTGCCACAGAGAGGAGGGGGGTCAAGCTATTTTCCAAAGCATTCGAAGGCCAGGCAAGGAATAATGGATGGAAACTGAACAAGGAGAGATTCAACCTGAAAAATGAGAAGAAATTTTCTGACAGTGAGAACAATCAACAAGTGGAACAGAAGTTGCCTTCGGAAGTTGTGGGAGCTTCATCACTTGAGACTTTCAAGAAGAGATTGGATTGCCATTTGTCAGAAATGGTGTAGGGTCTCCTGCTTGGGCGAGAGGTTGGACTAGATGACCTACAAGGTCCCTTCCAACTCTGTTAATCTGAATCTGAAAAAACCTGTTGTACACATTGACTGGAAATATTAATAAAAAGTAACCTTGCTTTTTTTTTTTGTCAAATTCTAAAACAAGTATACTGTATCTTTCTCTGTTAGAATTTGCAGAATAGGATCATAATTAAGACAATTAATTATTCTGTCGCCATTTTCTTTTCAGAGAAACAGGAGAATGTATAGAAGCCGGTTGGCACTGGACCTAAATCTATCTAGCAAAATGAAATTCAACGTAGATGAAAGTAAGGTTCTACACTTAGTTAAGAAACACTAACCCTATAGGTATAGACTAGGTGTGTGATGGCGAACCTGTGGTATGGGTGCCACAGGTGGCACACGGAGCTGCATCAGTTGGCACGCGAGCGTTGCCGTAGCTCAGCTCCAGCACATATGTGTGTGCCAGCCAGCTGATTTTTGGGCCGTTTGGTCCTACCAGAAGTTGGAGAAGGCTGTTTTCACCCTCCCCGGGCTCCTAAAAAGCCTCTGGAGCCTGGGGAGGGTGAAAAACGGGTCTACCCGGGCCCACTGTGCCATCATGTGCTAAAAGGGGGGGCACATGCGCAGGGTGGGGCACATTGAATTATGGGTGTGGGCACACACGTGAGCGACCTCACTGCGCTCCCCCCGCTTTTGGCACGCGACGGCAAAAAGGTTAGCCATCACTGGGCTAGGTGAAACATGGCTTAATGCCCATTACTGTGAGACGGATCCTGAAGTCCTAGTGGACAATCACTTAAATATGAGCCAGCTGTCAGGTTTCGATGCTATCTCAAAATAAATGAATTTCAAAACTGCCAATCTTTGAGGAAATTTTCTCTTTATTGAGCATAGTGATCTGTCCCTGGCTCTTTTGTGGTCAGCACTGACCTTTGCCCCCAAGCCCTCCCTTTCCGATCCCCAATTCTCTGCATCTCATTGGCTATCTTCCAAGCCACTCTCCTCATCCCATCTCCGTCAGATCACAGGAATGTCCCCCCTCCTCCCATCTCCGAGGAAACAGAATCTTCAAAGGAATTAAGTAGGCAAAAGTTCAAGCTTCTCCTCTCTTTTCATATGTCAGTGCTGAAACTCTGACACCAGCCTTGTGTGGCAGCAGCCAAAAAAGCCAATTCAATCTTAGGTTGCATTAATAGGGGGATAGAATAAATATCATGTGAAGTTCTAGTACCACTTTACAAAGCCTTAGTAAGACCAAACTTGGAATACTGCATCCAGTACTGGTCACCACAATACAAAAAAGATGTGGAGATTCAGAGTGCAGAGAAGAACAGCAAGAATGATTAAGGGACTGGAGGCCAAAATATATGAAAAATGATTACAGGAATCGGATATGTCTAGTCTAGCGAAAAGAAAAACAAGGGGTGACATGATTGCAGTGTTTTAATATTTGCAGGGCTACCACAAAGAAGAGAAGGTCAACCTATTTTCCAAACTACCAGAAGACAAGACAAGTAACAATGGATGGAATCTAATCAAGGAGAGAAACAATTTGGAACTAAGGGTAAATTTCCTAATAGTTACAACAATGAATCAGTGGAACAAATTGCCTCAAGAATTTGTGGGTGCTCCATCACTGGAGGCTTTCAAAAAGAGACTGGACAACCATTAGTTTAATAAAAAAAAGGACTAAGGGAGATATGATAGCAGTGTTCCAATATCTCAGGGGCTGCCACAAAGAAGAGGGAATTAAACTATTCTCCAAAGCACCTGAGGGCAGGACAAGAAGCAATGGGTGGAAACTAATCAAGGAGAGAAGCAATTTAGAACTAAGGAGAAATTTCCTGATGGTTAGAACAATTAATCAGTGGAACAACTTGCCTCCAGAAGTTGTGAATGCTCCAACACTGGAAGTTTTAAGAAGAGATTGGATAACTATTTGTCTGAAATGGTTTAGGGTTTCCTGCCTAAGCAGGGGGTTGGACTAGAAGACCTCCAAGGTCCCTTCCAACTCCTAGAATTTCCCAGACAGTATGGCTGGCTAGGGAATATATGGGCTGTTGGCCATATATTTAAAGTTGCTAAAGTTAAAGTCTTCTCTTCTCTTCTCTTCTCTTCTCTTCTCTTCTCTCTTCTCTTCTCTTCTCTTCTCTTCTCTTCTCTTCTCTTCTCTTCCCTCTTCCCTTCCCTTCCCTTCCCTTCCTTTCCATTATATTATTCTTCTCTTCTCTTCTCTTCTCTTCTCTTCTCTTCTCTTCTCTTCTCTTCTCTTCTCTTCTCTTCTCTTCTCTTCTCTTCTCTTCTCTCTCTTGTTTTCTCTTCCCTTCCCTTCTACTCTTCTCCTCTCCTCTCCTCTCTTCTCCTCTCCTCTTCCCTTCCCTTCCCTTCCATTATATTCTTCTCTTCTCTTCTCTTCTCTTCTCTCTCTTCTCTTCTCTTCTCTTCTTCTCTCTTCTCTCCTCTCCTCTCCTCTCCTCTCCTCTCCTCTCCTCTCCTCCTGTCCGTCCACTCCTCTCCTCTCCTTGTCTGAAATTGTATAGAGTCTCCTGCTCAAGCAGAGGGTTGGACTAGAAGACCTCTGATGTCCCTTCCAACTCTATTATTCTATGTTCTATTCTATGTTCCATGTTTTTCTTCCCAACATCTTTCCGAAGCAGCTTTCCAGAAGAAGCTCTTTAAAGCAACACATTTGCAGCCCATCTCTCAGGAGTCCATGGGCACTTTGGGAATCGTCATAACGGCCTCTTCTCCTGCAGCATAAAAATTACGATCCGGAGGTAGCTTTTAATTTCTCTTTAATGAAGACGACCATCAGAACCTGACAAGGTGGGCTATTAAAAGAAAACAGATCCGGAGGTACGGCAGGCAAAGCGACGGAGGAAGAAAAGATTATCCCAGAATTAGCAAAGGTGAATCAGATAATTATACATTCCTCAATCATGCAGTCTTTAACCGAGGGTGGGCATTCCCAGGGAGCATTTAACAAGCGAAGGAAAAAGCGTGGCAAGCTATTTATTGTTGGAAAGATTTATCGCCGGGCTTTAATTGCTCCCCCATCCAGTTGGATGAGGGTCATCAAAAGAGATAAAAATATGAGAGGCCATAGCCGTTTTACGTTAGGCAATGAAAATGAAACACAGCCTGTGACAGAAATGCCACCCCCTTCCATGCTGGTAGTGTGGAAGTCCTGGTTTTAGCTACAGATCAAGATGATCACGATTTGTTTTTAAAGTGCAAAATGTATCAAAGCTCAGTGTTCCTTTTGGAAGCGTTGTAGGGATTCTCCCCATTCTCTCACAGACACAAAACCACACCCCACAATCATTCCTGATCCCATTCATTTGTTCTGACCCAGCTCTCCAAACACGACAAACCCTCTGAAGTTAACTCAAAGATTCCTTTAATTAAGAGCGCTGGCAGCCCCGGCAAAAAGTTTCTCTCTCAACGCTGGTTAACAAGTCCAGTGTTCTGTCCCCCTTCCCCACACAGGCAAACACGCAACCAGGCATGCCTGCCAAGATTTTATTAAGCAATCAGACTAGAAACTCTTGCAGATAAGAGTTTTGGCAGTAAACTGCGAAATGCCTGCCAAGTCAGTTTTCACTCACAGTAAGCAAGAGAGAGTTTATCCTCAGTCTGGTTCAGTAGCAAAAAGTAATCCACGAAGCAAGAGTTAGCCAAGGTCCAATCCAAATATGCACAAGCCAGATTTCAGGTAATGCGATGTGACTCTCAGGTTTTTAACTTTGACCATCACACCCACTTTTATTCCTTGTGGGGTGTGGCTCAGTGACTCAGCTCAATCTCTGGCCCTCCCACGCCTCTTTCGTTGCTGCGCACGCTTCTCCCTCCGACGTTGCCTGGGATCAAGCCAGGATTCATCATCCTTGCTCCCTATCTGTTGTTGTTCCGATATGCTTTCCTCCTGGCATATCTCAGGCTGTTCCTCTTGGCCTTCGGATGGAACCTGAGGCATTGCCAGAGAGGAGGTTCCTGGAGAGGGAGGCCTTATCAGTTCCTCCCCATCACCTTCTGAGTCCTCTTCCTCTGTTAGGACAGGCTCAGGAGTCAGGGTCACAACATCCGGCCAGATGGAAGATGAATAGTTGTCTGCCACATCTATTCATCTCCGCCCCTTGCCTTTTACCCCCAGAGCTAGGGTGGGGCTTCGCTAGCAGCGGTGGCTCTTCCGTCCCAAGGATCAGCCCCCAGATTTCCACTGCTCTCCTCTCCTCTGCCTTCTGTGCATCCGCGCGTCAGGCACTGGACTAAGTTGTTCCTCCTCTTCCTCATCAGCCACCTCCAGACCTGGGGGCTGTTGACTCTCCATCTGAGGGCTGATGGACAGTGCAGGCTCTGCCTCTGTCTCTCTGTCTGCCAGCTCCATTTTCTCTTCCCCCTCAGAGCTCTCAGGTTGCCTTGATGTTGGCCCTGATTCCCATGCCTCCTCCTCCTCCTCTGATTCGGCTAGTGGAGGGGCTGGCGGCCGACAGGCCACAACATCACTCCCCCAGCTCAATCAGGATCAGGCTCGACCATTTTTCATTCAAGCAATAAATTTTGATCTATGTCATTTAGCAGGATGAATATATTAAAATGTATTATATTTAAAATATATTGAAATGTATTATATTTAAAATATATTAAAATGTATTTAATATATTGAAGTGTTGTTTCTGGGATTCTTGGTGCTCTCTGAGCTTGGTTGTTTTCTTGCAGACGTTTCATTACCAAACTAGATAACATCATCAATGCTAGAAGGGGATGGGGTTTGCTGTCTGTTTATATATAAATGGCTTGCTGGTTTCTTGATTAAGGCTGTTGTTTACTGTTAGCTTGTTTGTCTGAGTCAGTAGTTCTTTGAATGGGGTATTGTTTGCTTCTTGATTGTTGGTCTAATGTTAATTTTGGTGTTAATCTCTGATTAGCGGGGTGTGGCTTGCTGATGATGAACTGTTTTGGCCCTTTTGCTTCCTTGTTAACTTTTTGATTATCTCTTTCTAATGGCATGTATCTGTTCTTTATCTCTATGTGCCTGTAACAACCAAGCTCAGACAGCACCAAAGACTCAACTCTGAGCTATAAATGTTTCCTCTCATCGGAAGTGTTATTCATTCCAGACTCAGTTCATATATGCATAAATAGGTCAACTAGCAGAACATGTGAAGCTAAGATCTAACAAAACTAAATCCCTGCTTTTCTATGAGGAGACCACTCAAAGTGAAGTTATCTATTGTAAATCTCTTGCTTGACGCAGGAACATTAAGGCTGAAAATTGGGTCACTCACCAGCCTTCTGCAGAAATTCTTCTAATGGCACGCAGCTCATCCATGCCTGTTCCACTATCAGGAAGTTTACCATGAATTCTGCCGCAGTTTCTTCTAATGTTTGATTGTTTCTATTACTTCTAACAATGTCTATAAAGTAGAGGGAGGATATGTTTTTCATTCCCTTCATGACCACCCTTCAAGAATCATAGAACATAAAATCATAGGGCTGCAAGAGGCCTCAGAGCAGTGGTGAAATGCGACCGGTTCGCACCAGTTCGGGTGAACCGGTAGTAAAAAAAAAAAGCTACTGGTTCCTCCGAACTGGTATTTCCGACGATCAGCTGTGCCATGCAATTTAAAATCTCTAGAAAGCAGGAAATCCTGCTTTCTAGTGAATCTAAATCACACGGCACAGCTGATTTCCCCCCCCCCCCCCGCTGCTCTACTTACCTTCCCAAGCCTTCTTTTGGTCCGTACTGCACATGTGCGCATGTGCAACGCGCATTTGGTGCACAGCGTGCATGCGCGGCGAGCGAACCAGTGGCAAACCGATTCAGATTTCACCACTGCCTCAGAGGTCTTCTAGTCTAACCCTCTGCTCTATCAGAATCAGAAGAGAGCTGTAAGGGATCTTGGAGGTCTTCTAATCCAGCTCCTTGCTCAAGCAGAAGATCCTATATCATTTCAGGCAAATGACTAGCCAGTTTCTTCTTAAAATCATCCAGTGATGAAGCACCCACAACTTCTGAAGGCAAGCTGTTCCATTAGTTAATTGTTCTCACTGTTAGGAAGTTTCTCCTTAATTCTAGGTTGCTTCTCTCCTTGATTAGTTTCCATCCATTGTTTCTTGTCCTGCCTTCAGGTGCTTTGGAAAATAAGTTGAATCCCTCCTTTTTGTGGCCACCTCTCAAATATTGCAATCCTGTCCCCACTAGTCCTGCTTTTCTCTAGACTAGCCAATCCCAAATCCTGCAACCATTCTTCATAGACCGGGATGCCCTCGCCACGGTCACTCACGCCCTTGTTACCTCTAGGTTGGACTACTGTAACACCCTCTACATGGGGCTGCCCTTGGGATGTGTCCGGAGGCTTCAGCTAGTCCAAAATGCAGCCACGCGGGTAGTTACGGGGGCGTCTAGATACTCCCGTGTAACATCTCTCCTGCGTGAGCTGCACTGGCTACCGGTGGCACTCCGGATACATTTCAAGGTGCTGGTGCTCACCTATAAAGCCCTTCATGGCTTAGGCCCGGGGTACTTGCAGGACCATCTCCGGCCGTTCTCCCATCGTCCTGTGCACTCTCACAGAGTCGGCCTCCTCAGGGTGCCGTCGGCCAAACAATGTCGGCTGACGACCCCTAGGGGGAGGGCGTTCTCTGTGGGAGCCCCGACCCTCTGGAATGGATTACCCATTGAGCTCAGGACAGCCCCCGACCTTCTTTCCTTCCGTCGCGAGCTGAAGACGTGGCTCTTCCGCCAATTAAACTGATCCATTTGTGGGTACACTGGTATAATTTTAAATCGTTTTTTAATTGGGTTACTGATTTTAATTTGGTATTGTATTGTGATTTGTATTGAAGTTGTCATTTTGTAAGCCGCCTTGAGTCCCTAGGGAGAAAGGCGGCATATAAATCGCAATCAATCAATCAATCAATCAATCAATCAATATGTTTTAGTCTGCAGGCCTTTAATCATCTTAGTTGCTCTTCTCTGAACTTTTTCCAAAGCCTCAACATCTTTTCTGTAATGTGATGACCAAAACTGGATGCACTATTCCAGGTGTGGCCTTACTGAGGCTTTATAAAGCGGTAGTAATACTTTATGTGATTTTGATTCTATGCCTCTGTTTATACAACCAAGGATTGGATTAGCTTTTTTGGCTGCTGCTGCACACTGCTGACTCATGCCTTGATAAGGCCACACTTGGAATACTGCATCCAGTTCGGTTGCCATGGTGTAAAAAAGATGTTGAGACTCTAGAAAGAGTGCAGAGGGGGTTGGACTAGAAGACCTCCAAGGTCCCTTCCAACTCTGTTATTCTATTCTGTTCCATCTGTTCTAGTCCACCTTTAAGTGATCGTCCACTAATACTCCAAGGTTCCTCTCACAGTTACTGTTTCTGAGCCAGGTCTCACCTAATCTGTACTTGTACCTTTGGGTTTTTCTGCCCAGGTGTAAAACCTTGCTTTTCTCCACATTAAATTTCATTTTGTTGGATAGGGCCCATTGTTCAAGTCTGTCAAGATCTTTTTGGATCCTGAGCTTCTTTTCTGGTGTTGGCTATTTCTGCCAGTTTACTGTCATCTGGAAATTTGATGTTCAGAGCAGGAATAGAATAGAATAGAATAGAATAGAATAGAATAGAATAGAATAGAATAGAATAGAATTTTTTATTGGCCATGTGTGATGAGACACAAGGAATTTGTCTTGGTACATATGCTCTCAGTGTACATAAAAGAAAAGATACATTCGTTGAGAATCATAAGGTATAACACTTAATGATGGTCATAGGGTACAAATAAGCAATCAGGAAACAATATCAATATAAATCATAAGGATACAAGCAACAAAATTACAGTCATACAGTCATAAGTGGGAGGAGATGGGTGATAGGAATGATGAGACGATTAATAGTAATACAGACTTAGTGAATAGTTTGACAGTCTTGAGGAAATTATTTGTTTAGCAGAGTGATGGCGTTCGGGAAAAAACTGTTCCTGTGTCTAGTTGTTCTGGTGTGCAATGCTCTATAGCGTCGTTTTGAGGGTAGGAGTTGAAACAGTTTATGTCCAGGATGTGAGGGGTCTGTAAATATTTTCACAGCCCTCTTTTTGACTCGTGCAGTATACAGGTCCTGAATGGAAGGCAAGTTGGTAGCCATTGTTTTTTCTGCAGTTGTAATGATCCTCTGAAGTCTGTGTCTGTTTTGTTGGGTTGCAGAACCAAACCAGACAGTTATAGAGGTGCAGATAACAGACTCAGTAATTCCTCTGTAGAACTGGATCGGCAGCTTCTTGGGCGGAGTCCTTATACCAACCTGGACAAATGGTTATGCAGTCTATTTTTGAAAACACCCAGAGAATCTATAACTTCTGGAAGTAAGATATTTCACTGATTAATTTTCCTGACTGTCAGGAAATTTCTACTCGCTTCTAGCATCTTGCATCTCTTTAACAAGTTTCCACCAATTACTTCTTGTTCTTCCCTCTGTTGTTTTTGCAGAATAAACCAGTCTCCTCTTCTCTGTGACAACCCCTCAAGAACTGGAAGACCGTTATCATGTCCCCCCTAATCCTTCTCTTTAATAGTGTAGAGATATCCTATTTCCCCTTAATCTTAACTTCTTCCGACTCCAGACTTAAATTCTCCAGACTATACCTGGCATTTTTCAACCATTTCCCAGGAGAATTTTCTTCTAGATCCTGTGACATTCCATCTTCTGTTTGGCCACAATCCAGGTTTCCAATACTTTTCTTAAAATGTGGCATCAAGAGCAGGAATGTACTGTAATAGTCTATAAATGTTCTAACCAACACAGAAAGAGTGGGATGACTTTATTTCTTCAGCTACAGTTACGTTTGGCCTAGTGGTGAAGGCACCAGGCTAGAAATCAGGAGACCAGAAGTTCCAGATCTGTCTTGGGCATGAAGACACTCGGGTGACCTTGGTCCAATCACTTTAGAATAGAATAACAGAGTTGGAAGGGACCTTGGAGGTCTTCTAGTCCAACCCCCTGCTTAGGCAGGAAATCCTACACCACTTCAGACAAATGGTTATCCAACATCTTCTTAAAAACTTCCAGTGTTGGAGCATTCACAACTTCTGGAGGCAAGTTGTTCCACTGATTAATTCTTCTGTCAGGAACTTTCTCCTTAGTTCTAAGTTGCTTCTATCCTTGAGTAGTTTCCACCCATTGCTTCTTGTCCTGCCCTCAGGTGCTTTGGAGAATAGCTTGACTCCCTCTTCTTTGTGGCAACTCCTCAAATATTGGAACACTGCTATCATGTCATCCCTAGCTCTTCTTTTCATTTAACTAGACATATCCAATTTCTGCAACCAATTTAATTCTTCGGCAGGGAATGAAAATGTTCAGAAATGGCACAAACAAAGAAGAGTTTATAATGTAAAACAGAGTTTTTCAAGCTGGATTTCAACTCCCAGAATTCCCCAACCATCCTTTATATGTTTTAGCCTCCAGTCCCCTAATCATCTTTGTTGCTCTTCTCTGCACTCTTTCTAGAGTCTCCACATCTTTTTTACACCATGGCGACTTTCTCTTAGTCCTGGGAAGAAGGCAAGAACAACCCAGTTCTGAAATGTAGCCAAGGAAACCACACAGACTTTTCCAAATAGTCCCCACTGATTCAACACACGTAGGTACATTTAAGAAGGTTGAACAAAGATTTAACATCAACTGGATTGTGTGATTCACTTTTAGGAAAGTGTCATCTGAGTCATGGCTATTTTACAAGGAACATCTCATGCTTTTCTTCACACCTCTGAGGCAAAACAGGATGACTTGCTGAACGGATGCATCTCTATAGGGTTTGCTACTTACTTCTGTGTGAATATAGATCGACTGCACAAAATCCAGAAGTGTCTATGGAGATTCTCAGACATCCAGGTCATAGTTGTCCCAAAGATGTTTTTTCAAAAGGCAAATGGACTTTGTTTTTCTTTGAAAACATTTCACTTCTCATTCAAGAAGCTTCTTCAGTTCTGTTCTAGGCCACATCCACATCATAGCAATCATGGCTACTCAGGGATTCTGTTTCAACATTTTTATATGCATGCATCATGATTTCCCCTCCCCCCCCACTTACTTCTGCAGAATTGAAATGAATAACGGAGATGAATGGAGCATGTATATTATCTGGAATTAAATATAATACTGTACCTATTAAATATTTAGCACATCAAGAGTTTACAGACTGCAGTTATACCTTTAATGCATTTTCCTCAGCCTTTTATAATATTCAGTCTGCAACAGGTAGAGGAGGATAGTGATCTACAGAAGGAAAAAAATGAAAATAATGTGGAAGGAAGTTGTTTATATTTTATTTATAAGTTTAGGATATTCAGCGGCATGAGGTTCATTTCGCCTCTACTATTTTTGAAATTTAGGCTTTGATACAGATTGCCTTTTCCTATCCTTCCTTGCAGCCAAGCAAACATATCATATTACTTTAAAAAGCAGATTGTATAAAATTAAGACAAGATGATACAATTAGCCATGACTAGGGCAAAGTTTCTACCACTTTGCTGTTTATAGCTATAATGGACAAATGAAGAAATACTCTTGTGCCTTACAAAAAACTATTTGAGGGAATGGTGAACATGCAATTGCTAAAACCAGGGGTGGGTTCTAAATTTTTTTACTATCGGTTCTGTGGGCGTGGCTTATTTTGTGGGTGTGGCTTGAAGGTCATGTGACTAGGTGGGCATGGCTAGGTGGGTCAGAGTCATTTCTGGAAGGTCCTCGCACTTACAACCCGACTCATTTGTTTGCTTTTAACACTGATCAGCTGTAGGACGGCCCTTTGAAGCCCCACGGCAAAAGTTTAAACAGGTTTTTTCCCTCTAGTCATCAGCTGGGACTCAGAAGGCAGCAATAGATTGGGGGTGGGACCAAATAAAAGGTAAGAATAACGTGGGTGGGTGGGGCGGGGAGGGCGGGGGGGGGAGAACCGGTTCGGTGACGTCATATCGTCACCGCTACCAGCTCGGCCGAACCGGACTGAACCGGGAGGAACCCACCACTGGCTAAAACGTGTAAATTGAAAGTTGTTGGGAAAGAAGAAGAAATGAAGGACTCTATGATAAAATTTGCTTGCATCACCCTTGTGTCAGAAACACCTAAGTGCTTCCAGATTGAATGGAATAGCCAATGACATCACTATTGCCCAGGGAATGCCCAATTGGGTCTCCTTTCATGGACCTGGCAGGAGCTGGAGTGAAAGACGGGAGCTCACCCGGCCCCATGGCAGCACCCAGGTCTCGAACGCGGGCTTGCTAACCTCCAATGCAGCGTCCTAATCACATGAGCCACCATCATCAACTTCTTTTAACAACCCCATAATCCCTTGTGGGGTGGAGTCTGGGCAACTGAATGGAGCTAGCAGAGTGTTTTAATGGCCGGATGCCCTTCCTGTCGCCAATGCGGAGTTTTGTTCAGCAGATATATTCTCATTGTGCGAGAAATATCTGCCTCTATCTAGGATCGAACTCACAGCCTCCTGATTGTGAGGCGAGAGCTCCACCTCTAGGCCACTGCACCACTCTTAATCACATGAGCCACCCTATCCCCTATAAAATGGGCTAAGAACATTTGACACAATTAACTGTGGGAACGGTCAGAAAATAGATGGCTAAAAGAATTGAAATTCATTCCATCTTGACATTTTTTGACCTCTTTGTCAGGGTAATTTACGCTCCAATTTTGACCTTGTTTCCCCCTCCCCCCAGAGTGTGTCATCAATCACATTCGCCAACAGACCAATTTTGTGGGTTGTAGAGGTCACTCCCCTCCGGCTGCTGTAGGTAACCCTGGGATACAGCCTTGAGAGAGATAAGCATGGAATGTGCATCTGTCTTTGGCTGCTGTGCCATTTCGCCAGTTTCCCATCCCCCCCTGGCCTACGGAAACTCGAGAGCAGGCCAAGGATGCTTTGTGAGTTGACATTTAATGTCCTCTGGGGATGTCCCTGACAGCAGTTCTTCTTTGTAACTCCTCTTTATAATGAGAAAGGAAAGGTCTTCAGCTCAGCTGCTAAGCAGACATGCCATTCTTTTCATCAAAGGGTATTTGATTCTGATTGTATGAATGCTTCTATTGGAAGAAATATCCATTTGGTTCAGTTCCAAGCTGGAAGAAAGACACTGGAAACATGGAGGCTGATTGGAAAGATGGTTTAATGGTGAAGCAGAAGCACATGGGTGATTCTGGGCAGCTGACCACATGGAGTTGAGAGTGGGTGGCTTTTATACCCTCTCTGGGCTATGTATTTCAGCTTCCTGTTCTTTGCGTGCTCCCTCTTCCACCTCCATTTAAAAACTGTTCTAATTGTCTTTTGAGGGAAGACCCCCCCTCTCCTAGAAGAATGAAATATTTTGAGAAATATTTAAAAGGCAGAATATTATATTTCCCTCAATGAGAAATTGAGAAACGTGCTCTTGGAGACAGAAAGCAGCTTCCACCTTTCTTGATGGTCCTCAGCAGATGTCAGCACTTAAGAGATAAAGAGATAGCTAGCTCTAATAAGCAAATTCTCTGTAGCAAGGTCTGAAGAAAGGTAGGGTTAGTCCTCAGCCACAATAGGAATTGCCCAACAAGTCCCTTCATTGCATCAGCCAAACTTCAACCAAGCTTGGCTCAGATAACCTACAGAGCCAGCTATGACCCCTACAACAGCCAATAGAATACAGGTCCTTGCACAGGAACAGGAAGCTCAAGTTCAACGCCCAACAGAAAGTATAAGTACCCCTCACTCTCAACTCTATGTGGTCAGCTACCCAGAACCATGTGCTTGGTAGTTCTGCTTCACCATTAAACCCTCTTTCCAATCAGCCTCCAGCCTCCATTTTGTCTCCAGTGCCTTTCTCCCAGCTTGGAACTGAACCAGATGGATATTGTCTCCCAACATTTTCTTCCCCTTTCCTCTTAATATTATTTTTGCTGAAGGGAGAGTAGATTCTTTTCTGCTTTTTCAATAAACAGTTCCTGCTGCCCATCCCGATAGTTCCTGCAGCTATGAAGTCCTGAAATAGATTTTTGTCCTTTATTGTGTTTGATATTCTTGAATATAAGGATGCAGCAATTTAAAAATAAAAAACTGGAATGGGACAGAGAATATATGCTCACAAAGCAAAACCAGCTTCTGAACAGTGATGGAGACAAGGAAGATATTTCACGAGAGGAGTCCTCCACTCCTCTGCTCGCAACAGAATACCTTATGCCACCAGGCTTGAAATATTGGGCTTAGAGAACTTAGAACTATGCCGCCTTCGGTCTGACCTAAGTGTAATGCATAAAATTATCTGCTATAACGTCCTACCTATCAATGACTACTTCAGCTTCAGCCACAACAATACACGAGCAAATAATAGATACAAACTTAAGGTAAACCGCTCCAAACTCGATTGCAGAAAATACAACCTCAGCATCAGAGTGGTCAATGCCTGGAATGCACTACCTGACTCTGTGGTTTCTTCCCCAAACCCCCAAAACTTTAACCTTAAACTGTCTACTGTTCACCTCACCCCATTCCTAAGAGGTCTGTAAGTGGCGTGCATAAGAGCACCAGCATTCCTGCCATCCATGTCCTAATATTCCTTTTTACTCTTACTCTTTTCATGTACTCATAATCATGTCTAAACTTAACATCTGTTTTCTTATACATGCTTGACAAAATAAATAATAAAATAAAATAAAATAAAATAAAATAAAATAATAAAATAAAATAAAATAAAATAAAATAAAATAATAAAGTAAAGTAAAGTAAAGTAAAATAAAATAAAATAAAATAAAATAAAATAATAAAATAAAATAAAATAAAATAAAATAAAATAAAATAAAATAAAATAAAATAAAATAAAATAAAATAAAATAAAATAAAATAAAATCTACGGGACTGCCTGCTGCCACCAGTAGCCTCCCACCGGCCGGTACGCTCTCATAGAGAGGGGCTCCTCCGGGTGCCATCAGCCAAACAATGTTGACTGGCGGCCCCCAGGGGGAGAGCCTTCTCTGTGGGAGCACCTACTATCTGGAATGAGCTCCCCCCCCGGAGATACGGAGGATCCCGGATCTACGCATCTTCCGCCGCGCTCTTAAAACCTTTTTCATTCTATCAGGCTGGCCTGGCCTAATTTTTCCCTTTTTTCCCTTTTAAATGGAAAATTGTTTAATTCGGTTTTATTCTGTTTTTAAATTTTGTATTTATGTGTTTTTATCTTGTGGCTGTTCACCGCCCTGAGTCCTTCAGGAGTAGGGCGGAATACAAATAAACTAAACTAAACTAAACTAAACTAAACTAAACTAAACTAAACTAAACTAAACTAAACTAAACTAAAATAAAATAAAATAAAATAAAATAAAATAAAATAAAATAAAATAAAATAAAATAAAATAAAATAAAATAAAATGTTCTTTAGGACTCCCGATTGAAGAGTTCCTCATCCTGATAGAAACGTTTGCCTGTGGCCAAATTTCACAAGCATTCTTTTAAATCACAGTTTTGATTTAAAATTTGATGGGATGATAAAGACCTGGTAGAAGTTGTTTATGGTTCCATCTGCGCTACAAGTCATTGGCAGGGATTGCAGATAGAGGGCTTCCCTACAGATGCATTTAATCTACCGACAATCAATGTGGTTTTGGGTTTCATCGGCTTTGGTAAGGCCAATAATATGTATAATGTATAATAGGCACACGGCCACTGAAAAACTGCAGAATTCTTCTAATTTCATGATAGTGAAGGACTGTAAGCAATTTTTCCTAGGACACAAGGACTGAGTAAGTTGCTTCTTTTTTTTTTTTTTGACAGTAACAGGAAGGGTTGGAAGGGACTTTGGAGGTCATCTAGTCCAACCCCCTGCTCACACAGGAGACCTATACTAGGGATTCGAACTGCTGAACTGCTAACCTTTCTGATCGACAAGCTCAGAGTCTTAGCCACTGAGCCACCTAGCCAGCTTGCAGGATCATGTCCCATAGGTGTAGTATGTATGACCCCTAGAACAGGGATGGGCAAATATGGCCCCTTTATGACCTGTGGACTTCAACTCCCAGAATTCCTGCTGCAGTAGATAATTGTCCTGGATATTAATTAGAAGACTCTGAATTCTAGCTCTGTCTTGAAATGGAAGCCATCTGGGTGACCTTGGAGGCCAGTCCTTTTCCGCAACCCCAGAGAGAAGACAGTGGAAAACCACTTCCAAAAATGTCTCTGTTAGGATATGGTGTAAGTGTTAACAAGTTGTCCAGGCAATATATGTGTTCTATAACTTTAAATGTATTCAATAACTTTAGGAGAGAATGCTGAGTAATTGTACTGCTGAGTCATTGTAATGACTAATGACTGCTGACTAACTGCTGACTGCAATTATCATAATTGTACTGTTGAGGCATTGCATTGCTGACTTCACTTATCTTAAGTGGATAATTACTAGTGTAAACTGTATATAAGAAGGAAGCCGAGCTATAGTCATTGTTGGATCTGCTCTCATCATTGCTTGACTTGCTGCTTGACCTGTTGATTGAAACTGTTACTGTCGTGTGTGAAGAAGTGGAGGGATCTGCTATCATCGTGATTTGTTACCAGCGTGAATTACTGCTGTTTGTCTGGTAAGAAGATATCTGTAACTTCGGACTGATTTGAATGGCTAAAGACTTGGATTGATTAAAAGACTATGCAATTGTTTTTCACTACAAAGTAAAAGCTTTGTTAAACCAGTTTGTATGTATTGTATTCATTGCTCTCAGTACCGTTTCTCTGTGTACTTATTCTGCTGGTTGGTAACACAACAATATCCTTAACAGTCCCAAAGGTGCTTTTTCAAGAGGCAACTGGATTTTCTGTTGTTGTTTTTTCAGAGCTGAAGAAGCTTTTTGGATGAGAACATCTTCAAAGAAAAACCAGAAAGTCCAGTTGCCTCTTGAAAAAAAAGCACCTTTGGGACAACCATGACCTGGATGACCAACAACTTCCATAGACACTTCCAAAAAATGTTGCCAATGAAATTGAATGAATTTGTCCATATAGTCCCTGGGAATCAAGAGTGACTCAAAGAGTCACCCATCTCTCCACCCTTCAAGGCTGGTAGTTAGCCAAGTCTCTCTGGATCATGGTAAGGGCTTGTTTTTAACCAGAGGAGATTGTCTCCAGGGCCTTCCCTACCTTGAAAATGTAAGGAGGGCTTTGGAGGGCCAACTTCTTGACATTTTTGGCCACCCCTTGTAGGCAACCCTGACATTATATCAGCATTGGGAAAATGTTTGCCCAGGTTGAGAAACACGGGATTAAATGTCCTAGAGCCATGATGGCGAACCCAGTGGTAGGTTCCTCCCGGTTCGGTCCGGTTCGGCAGAGCCAGTAGCGGTGACGATATGACGTCACCGAACCGGTTCTCCCCCCCCCGCCCCCCCACCCCCTCACCCACGTTATTCTTACCTTTTATTTGGTCCCACCCCCAATCTATTGCTGCCTCCTGAGTCCCAGCTGATGACTAGAGGGAAAAAAACTGTTTAAACTCTTGCCGCGGGGCTTCAAAGGGCCGTCCTACAGCTGATCAGTGTTAAAAGCAAACAAATGAGTCGGGTCGTAAGTCGAGGATCTTCCAGAAATGACTCTGACCAGCTAGCCACGCCCACCTAGTCACATGACCTCCAAGCCACACCCACAAAATAAGCCACGCCCACAGAACCAGTAGTAAAAAAATTTAGAACCCACCCCTGGGCGAACCTATGGCACGCGTGCCGCAGGTGGCACACAGAGCCCTCTCTGTGGGCACGTGAGCCCTCGCCAGCTGCCCCTTGGGTTCTGGCATGCGCATACGTGCCAGCCACCTGGTCTTCGTGATGCTGGAGTACTGGAAACCCAAAGACCAGCTGGTTTTCGGGTTTGTGGCACTCCAGCACATGTGCACACATGCATGTGCGTGTGTGCACATTCCGGTTTGTGCACTCAGTGCCAAAAAGGTTGGCCATCACTGTCCTAGAGTCCTACTGGACAATCACTTAAATATGAGCCAGCAGTGTGCTGCAGCTGCCAAAAAAAGCCATCACAGTCCTAGGCTGCTTTAACAGGTGACTTGCTACCAGTTTGCCCCAGTTCAGGTGAATCGGTAGTAGCAGCGGCAGGAGGCTCCGCCCACTCGCCTCGACGTCATCAAATAAGAGCCTTGATAGTACAGTGGTCTAAAGCACCCTGTTATTAACACAGCTGCCTGCAATTACTGCTGGTTTGAATCTCTCCAAGGCTCAAGGTTGACTCAGCCTTCCATCCTTTCTAAGGTAGGTGAAATGAGGACCCAGTTTGTGGGGGCAATAAGCTGACTTTGTATAAATATACAAAAGGATGAAGGCTATTGCTTAGCGCATTGTAAGCCGCCCTGAGTCTCTGGAGAAGGGCGGCATATAAATCAAATTAAAAAGAAAAAAATACCCTCTTCACATGCGCAGAAGTGGTGCGTGCACGAGCCGAAGCAAGCACACCCGCACGAACCGGTAGCAAAGGTAAGTGAAACCCATCACTGTAACAGAGGGATAGAATCAAGATTACATGAAAGGTTAATTCCGCTTTATAGTGCCTTGGTGAGGCCACACTTGGAATGCTGCCTCCAATTTTGGTGACCACAATGTAAAAAAGATGTCGAGACTCTAGAAAGAGTGCAGAGAAGAGCAACCAAGATGATTAGGGGACTGGAGGCTAAAACATGTAAAGAACAGTTGCAGGAACTGGGTATGTCTAGTTTGATGACGAGAAGGACTAGGGGAGACATGATAGCAGTGTTCCAATATCTCAGGGATTGCCACAAAGAAGAGGGAATCAAACTATTCTCCAAAGCATCTGAGGGCAGGACAAGAAGCAATGGGTGGAAACTAGTCAAGGAGAGAAGCAACCTAGAACTAAGGAGAAACTTAGTCAATTAATTAGAGTGGAACAACTTGCCTCCAGAACAATTAATCAGTGGAACAACTTGCCTCCAGAAGTTGTGAATGCTCCAACACTGGAAGTTTTTAAGAAGGAATTGGACAGCCACTTGTCTGAAATGATATGGGGGGGGGGGGTTGGACTAGAAAATCTCCAAGGTCCCTTCGAACTCCATTATTCTGTTACTTGTGTTCTGTGTTGATATAGGTAGATATTCAGCTCTGAAGGGGAATAGTGGGCGAAATTAAGACAGAAATGAAGTTTGCAATGACAGCCCGATCGCCAATTAATTGTAGTCTCATGCAAAAGAGCTGAGAGACATACTGAACATCCCTTTTCCAGCCACAGAGTCTGTCTTGAACTAGAGTTGCCTAAGGCTTAAGCATTCAGCTACTGTCCTCTGATTGAATGCAAATTCCCGTCTTGCTGGCTCCCTGGAGACGGAGACAGCGCACGCTAGATAGTCTCCCAAGTCATTTCACACCCATTTTTTTGATTTTCCAGCTGACTAGTAATTTAGCAGAACTGGAATGAGAAATTCATGGTGCTGATGTCATTAACTTGCAAGCCTGCGTAGGCCGAAATGATGGTTTCTCTGAGCTGGCAATCACAGTTTCTTCAATCAAAGAAGTTTATGCTATGAAAAATTAGTCGGAGCAGGGAAATTGGTGAGAAATTAAATGTCTGAAGTCTCTTCATCCTTTGAAAAAGAGAGGCAACTTTGCTGCGTTGTAAAAGAAACGATCCCCTATTCTTAATAAATTCATTTCTGGTACCGTATCGAATAACAACTGTGTAATAAATGAAAGAAAACAGAGTGTTGATTGAACAAGTTTAGCTCAAGTAAACATTGATAGACGCAAAGCCGACAAAAATTGGAATGCAGAGTTAACCAGGGGATGTCGGCAGGATTGGATAAAAAGGAAAATAACCCTCAAGATTTCAGCTATGATGGGTGCATTTCACATTAAAAATGAGTGAACTTTTGATTGCCTTGTTGTAGTCACCATCTAATCAAGATCACATGAAGTTCTAATACCTCTTTACAAAGCCTTAGTAAGTAATTCCACACTTGGAGCACTGCATCCAGTTCTGGTCACCACAATATAAAAAAACAAAGATCTTGGAAAGAGTGCATAGAAGAGCAACAAGAATGATTAGGGGGCTGGAGGTTAAAATATTTGATGAACAGTGGTGAAATCCAAATTTTTTTACTACCGGTTCTGTGGCCGTGGCTTAGTGGACATGGTGAGGCTTGGTAGGCATGGCTTGGTGGACATGGCAGGGGAAGGATATTGCAAAATCTCCATTCCCACACCACTCTGGGGCCAGCCAGAGGTGGTATTTGCCAGTTCTCCAAACTACTCAAGATTTCCACTACCGGTTCTCTGAACTACTCAAAATTTCCGCTACCGGTTCTCCGAACTGCTCAAAATTTCCGCTATTGGTTCTCCAGAACCTGTCAGAACTTGCTGGATTTCACCCCTGATGATGAATGATTACAGGAATTCGGTATATCTAGTCTAATGAAAAGAAACACTAGGGGAGACATGATCCAATATTTGTGTCAGCGCCTCAATGCTGGCATAGAGAGCAGAGGAGATAAGCTTTTGCCTGCTAAATCCCTTTGAAGTCAGGTTGTCGTGGAAATGAGGAGGGGAGACATTCCTGGGAAATGACGAGACAAGAAGGCTGAGAATGACTTGGAAGATAGCCAATGAGAAGCAGAGATTTGGGGAT
Source organism: Pituophis catenifer annectens (assembly GCF_029215685.1). Taxonomy (NCBI): domain Eukaryota; kingdom Metazoa; phylum Chordata; class Lepidosauria; order Squamata; family Colubridae; genus Pituophis; species Pituophis catenifer. The sequence continues at coordinate 9,826,287 of NW_027256883.1, forward strand.
CGGAAAGGGAGGGATTGGGGGGCAAAAGGTCAGTCTTGTCCACATCGAGTCATGATCCGGTTGCTGTGCTCTATTAAAGAAAAGATTTCCTTAAAGATTGGCAGTTTGGAAATTCATTTACTTTGAGATAGTATCGAAGTCTGACAATTTGAGGGGCTACTACAAAGACAAGGGGGACAAAGCACTAGAAGGCAAGACAAGAAGCAATGGATGGAAACTAACCAAGGAGAGAAGCAATTTGGAACTAAATGTAATTTCCTAACTGTGAAAGCAATCAACCAATGGAACATTTCGCATTCAGGAGTTGTGGGGGCTCCATCCAAAAAAAAAATTGGACAACCATTTATCTGAAATGATGGAGGGTCTCTTGCTGAGGATTGAACTAGAAGTTCTCCAGGATCCCTTCCAATTCTATTACTCTGTGTTTTATGTTGTCTCTAGTGCTAGTGTTTCTCAACCTTGAGAACTTGAAGATGGGTGGACTTCAACTCCCGGAATTCCTCAGCCAACAATGGGAGTTGAAGTCCACCCATCTTCAAGCTGCCATGATTGAAAAAAACCCTGATGTAGACTTGCTGACCATACCATGTAGACCCCCCTGGATTTAGCTTTTCTAAATTTATAGAGTCAGAGCAACCAAGAAGCACCCAACATGTCTGAGAAGAAGGCAGTGTTGGCCCAAACATTTTCATTGCCCAGATTCCTGGAGGAAGTTAGCACCCACCCGTCTCCTAGGAAAATGAGATATTTTAGGAAATATTAAAAGGGCAGAATATTTCCCCTAAAAGGGAGGCAGAAACTCACCCCCCCCCCTTTGTAAATGGACCATTAAGGCCTGGGCCAGTCTATTCTACATAACAAAGATCTACCTCCTTCAGGCAGAGCCATAGTAGGAATTGCCCAAAGCCCTTTCACTACATCATCACCAGGGGTGGGTTCTACTTACCTTTACTACCGGTTTGCAACGGGGCCATGCGCGCACACACTCTTCTGCGCATGCGCAGAAGCGTTCTGATGACGTCGGGGTCAGTGGGCTGAGCCTCCCTCCGGTTTTACTACTGGTTCTATAGAACCGGTCCGAACCGGGGGCAACCCACCAGTGATCATCACCCAGCAAGATTCAACCAAGCTTGGGACTCAGGACAGCCTACAGAGTTGCCCCTGCATGGCCCCATGGGAGTCTGACAACCAATCAGAATACAAGCTCAAATTCAAAAGCCCAGAGAGGGCATAAAACCAAGGCACTCTCAGCATCTCTTCCCCCTTTTCCTCCACGATCTCAAGTCATGTGATCTTGTCCACCATTAAAAACCATCTTTCCAAGCAGTCTCCATGTTTCCAGTGTAAGGTCCCAACATATACCTGAGTCACCAGAATGCCAAAGAGAGAGACTCAAGATGAGGCTTGCAAAAAAGCAGATTTTATTTATGGCCAAAAACAAAATACTGGGTGGAACTATATCCAGAACATACAGATACAATGCATGCGAGGAAATAGCCACACCTAGGGGAAGGTATGGCGTCCTTTTATACCCTCAGAGACGTCGGCTTAGTACCCAATTCTGGCCTCCTAATTTAGGTTTGTGTATTCCTTGTTGCCCTGCAAGGGGGAATAGAAACTTCCCCAATTAGTATTATCTTAAGCATTTCTTTGTTTACTCAATTGGCCACTTAGGCCCTCTGGCCCTGGAAGACAGGAGTTTATCCAGATCAAACATAAATTAGGGCTGAGGTTTAAATTATCCCTTTGTTGATGGCTGTAGTTTCAACTGAGATACGTACCATGCTTTTAGATGGCACAAGAAAAACAGGAAGAAGATTGATATGGGTTCAGGTCAAATGGCAGGAACATATGTTTGACAAATACCAGATACATTACAGAGGCCTAATAACAGAATATGTTTGTTACAGGAGATACAAATATAAAGGCATATATGTATTACAGGAACCTAATGGTTACAGAATCTAGTATACCAGTATATCATATTCTAGTATTAATTATTATATCCTTATTATTGTTTCCCTTCACCAGTATCTTTCTTCCCCACCCAGATGCACCTTTCTTCCAACACTCCCTAAAGTTATTATTTTGCCTTTCTCCAGTACTTTGCAGGACAGTGTAAAGTTGAGATCACGGAAATGAAATTCCTGCTCTTGTGATATTTTACTAGAAATAGGTCCTTCGCCCCTATTGCCTCCTTTCTCTCCTCCTTGGCTTTGAGAACCGAAAGGGGCAAATTGTGTTGATGACACACGCACTGCATCAGTGTGGGCCCGTGGCAGACTCGAGCCAGACTTAGCAGCAGCTCTTAATAATCGTGGCATGTCTGTCAGAGAGGACCTTCTGCATACTACTGCCTTAAATAATTCACAGCTCCTCAAATATTGCATTAAATAATTCAAGGACAGGACAGCCATTGTGATTAATGATCTGTAGCTGATATTTCTGCTAATCCTGCAAGAAGGCAGAGACTGAAGGAGGAAGGGGGAGAGGGGGGGGAAGAAACAAATATATAAAGGAGCATATACAGGCTCAAAGAAAGGCAGGAGTCTCTTAGCAAATTAGAAAAATGCCTAATATTTGACGTAAAAAAAAAACAAACCATGCAAGTGAATTTATTTAAGAAAGCCATTCCATAACTCTGTAGGATTAATTTTAACAGTTATTTTGCACCACAATTCTGCTCTGAAACATTATCCAGAGCAGAGACTGTACAGAAATAGTGAATCAGATGAAGCAGGAGCCAAAGTTATGTGGATATCATCCAACTTCCTCTTTTTCAAAACGCATATAATCGGCTATTTCGATTTGCATTTTATTTTATTCTTCGAAAATCAGCTACCTCCTTCCATCTTCCATCTTCTTTTCCATATTACTGTACATTTGTCCTGCCAAATATCAAAGAGGGGGTTCATTGGGGTTTGATAAGAACCAGAGGGGGGGGGGAATATTTATCATTTCTGCATGCAGTTTTAGGTTAGAGACGCCCTTCTCTGCTTTGCAAAGAGCGATGGGTTTTTACGCTTATGAAAATCGGTGCCATCCCTTTGCTGTGCCAAATCAGAGAGACCTATAAAATTTAGCATCATATCTCATCTCTGCCCCAGAGTGATTTAGTGACTATGGAGAGGCATTAGCAATAATATTGTGCAAATGTTATGAAGGCTTGAGTCGAGGAAGGCTTGAGTAAGCATCTTTTGAAAGTTCTTCACAAAGCAATGGAGTTCCCCCTCACTCCCCCTCCCCCTCCGCCTCAGTTCCACTACGCTTGGAATATTGCCTCCAGTTTTGCTCGCCAAAAAAAATATTAAAAAAAAAGACGTTGAGACTCTAGAGAAAAGCAATAAAGATGATTAGGGGACTGGAGGCTAAAACATATGAAGAACGGTTGCAGGAATTAATGAAAAGAAGGATTAGGGGTGACATGATAGCAGTGTTCCAATATTTGAGGGGCTGCCCCAATGAAGAGGGGGATCAATCTATTCTCCAAAGCACCTGAGGGCAGGACAAGAAGGAATGGATGGAAACTGATCAAGGAGAGAAGCAAGCTAGAACTAAGGAGAAATTTCTCGACAGTGAGAACAACTAATCAGTGAAATGGATTGACTCCAGAAGTTGTAGGTGCTCCATCGCTGGAGATTTTTAAGAAGAGATTGGACAACCTTTTGTCTGAAATACAGTGGTGGGTTCCTCCCAGTTTGGCCCAGTTCAGCCGAGCCGGTAGCGGTGACGATATGACATCACCGAACCGGTTCTCTTTGTGCGGGAGCTGGGCCCTCCCGCCCTGCCCGCGTTATTCTTACCTTTTATTTGGCCCCGCCCCCAATCTATTCGCTGCCTCCCAAGTTCCAGCTGATAGCTAGAAAGAAAAAAACTGTTTAAACTCTTGCCGCGGGGCTTCAAAGGGCCGCCCTACAGCTGATCAGTGTTAAAAGGCAGTGTGGTGGTAGACTGGTGCCTCCAAAAACAAATGGGTAGACTGGTGCCTCCAAAATTCCCTGATCTGCCGTGTATTTTAATCTGGGGATTTGGGGTTTTAAATTGGACTGTACCATTTTAATTCTATTTATTGTTGGATTGCTTATTTTGTGAGCCACCCCAAGTTCTTCGGGAGAAGGGCGGCATATAAATATGACAATAAATAAATAAATAAAATCTGCAAGAAAGCAACCAAAGCTCAGAAAGCACCAAGGGCCCCACTGTTCCCGAGGAGTTCAGCTTTCTTTATCAAAGCCCCTAAGGGGGCCTCTTTCGTTCCACGAAGTGAATCCCATTACTTCCATACCTCCCATCATTTGGGCAAATGAATCCACATTGCTTGGCGGAGGCCTCCCCTCCAATTGTCAACCTCCATTCCCCAAGTGCAAAATTGAAATCCCAGTCATTTGATTGACTGACGCTAGCTAGGTCACAGCTGCAGCAGAGCTCCACATTGAGAGTTTAATAGCTTTCCATCTTTTTTTTTTTAAATGGCTTTTCTCCAATTCAGAACTTTACTGTTCTGTATAGATCAGGCAACTCTTTGAGCCCCATCTGATGCCTAAGATCCTCTTCTTGTGTGTCAGAGCACAAAGCCAGCAGCCTCAAGGAGGTTCATTTTAAGGGACTTTCAAGGCCGGTGACAAAGGCTGGCTTCTGAGATTGTGGTGTCCTATTGTTCTTGGAAAAAGGCATTGGGTCCCCAGATGGCAACTAATGTATTGAAAGATCCCAACAAAAGTCTCTGGGAGTTCAAACAAACAGCCTTTAGAAAGGGAGAGGCAGTGCGTGCATTCGCATTTGAATTCTAGCAAAGGCATCAAATGGGTTGGCACAGAGCTGCTGTTGAAAGAGGTGAAGGCAATTCCATGCATCCGTGATTTCTGTGGGGAGCATCAAGACCGGAGGGGCATTTTCCCAAGGATGATATAATGTCAGGATTGCATAATGCAAGGGGTGGTCAAAAGAATCTAGAACAGAGGTGTCGAACACAAGGCCCGCAGGCCGGATCCAGCCTGTGATGTGGTTGGATCTGGCCCTTGGGGCTGTCCTGGAAAATGTAAGGGGGTGGGGGAAAGAGGTGAAATCCAGCAGGTTCTGACAGGTTCTGGAGAACCAATAGCGGAAATTTTGAGCAGTTCGGAGAACCGGTAGCGGAAATTTTGAGCAGTTCAGAGAACCGGTAGCGGAAATTTTGAGTAGTTCAGAGAATCGGTAGCGGAAATTATGAGTAGTTTGGAGAACTGGCAAATACCACCTCTGGCTGGCCCCAGAGTGGAGTGGGAATGGAGGTTTTGCAATATCCTTTCCCCAGGAGTGGGGAGGGAATGGGGATTTTGCAGTATCTTTCCCCTGGAGTGGGATGGGAATGGAGATTTTGCAGTATCCTTCCCCTGCCACACCCACCAAGCCATGCCCACAGAACTGGTAGTAAAAAAATTTGGATTTCACCCTGGGGAGGGGGCTTGCTGATGTCGCTTCAGCTGGATCTACCCAATGTGAAGAGGAAACATACCAGCAGTTTGGGGAGTCACATCAAGATGGCCACACCCTCCCAATTGGCCACACCCACCCAGCCGGCCATGCCCGGCTCAACCACAACCCTGCTGCGGCCCTCAATGAAATTGAGTTTGATACCCCTGGCCTAGAAGGTAGCTGTCCAAGGGACCCTCCTTATCTTTTCTTTTCTTTTCTTTTTTTTTTATTCAAAAAGTTTTTTTATTTTATAAACAAACAAACAAACAATACATAATCAATCAGTCAATATATCTTCTGAATACATCTTTTGTGTCTTCTTTTTGCTCCTCCAATATTTATCATATCTTAATATTATCATATCCTTTATTATGACATTTCCCCCACTCTTCTTACTTCACTATTAATACATTTATCTATCTTTTAATTTTATTGAAAATTAGACAACCATTTTATCCCCACACAACCTACAACCCCCCCTTCCCCACCCCCACCCCCGACTTCCCAGAGCAAAAACAGGGTATAGCATTAAACAAACATAAGCTAAAATATACTAACTTACTACAAAATTCAAAACTCCCTCACACTCTTTAACTCCGCTTTTAAAAATTGTTCATCAGCCTCCCTTTTGGAGTTCTAATTTAAACATTATAAAACTTTTTTTAAAGCATATCTTTTTAGAAGAAAAATTATCTTTTCAAGGTAGGTAAGGCCCTAGACCTAGAGACAGTCTACTGTGGTTGAAAACAGGCCCTCAGTGATCCAGAGAGACTTGGCTACTTCCAGCCTTGAAGGGTAGAGAGATGGGGTGACCCTTTGAGTCAATCCTGATTTGGGATTACATGAGAAGTTCATTCAGTTTCCTTGGGAACATTCTTGGAAGTGGTTTGCCACTGCCTTCTTTCTGAGGTTGAGGGAGAAGGGCTGGCCCCCAAGGTCATCCAGCTGGCTTCCCTTTCAAGGCAGAGCTAGAATTCATAGTCTTTTACTTTCTATCTTGGGCATTTATCCACCACACCAGGGTCCCCAAATTTGGCAACTTTGAGACTTGTGAACTTCAATTCCCAGAATTCCTCAGCCAGCCAGATTTGGAGACCTTTGGACTATACCAGGGCTTGGCAACCTTAAACTCTCAAAGAGCCACTAAGGTCCTAACCGGAAGCCCCACATTCAAATCTGAAGCCGACCAGAAGTCCGGTTCCCCCACCATAGAGTCTCCTCCTAGCACGGCGTCCTTTTTCCTCTACCTGTCCTAACAGAAAGCCCTATCAATTGTGGTTCCGACTGGAGATAGGGAGCCACAGCAGAGGGATGAAAGAGCCACATGCGGCTCCAGAGCCAGGGACTGCTGACCCCTGGGCTATACCAAGCTGGCTCCCTTTGGAAGGACTTTTGCCATATTTTTTTTAAAAGTATAAATAATGTGTAAAATAAATTAAGAAAGACATATTTTCAAGTGTTCAGTCCTTGGTTTAAAAATAGATTTTGTCTAAATGGGAACTCTTTACTTATTTATTAGTCATATTTCTATGCCGCCCACTCTCCAAGGACTCTGGGTGGCTTACACCAAAGACAGTATACTAAATAGCATATTGCCCCCAACAATCTGGGTCCTCATTTTACCCACCTCGGAAGGATGGAAGGCTGAGTCAACCTTGAGCTGGTGAGATTTGATCCACTGATCTGCTGAACTAGCTGTCAGCTGAAGTAGCTGCAGTACTGCACTCTAACCACTGCGCCACCTCGGCTCATACACCTCCTCGGCTCATACTCTTCTTCCAGAGTAAAGCTGGAATTTCATTACCCAACAAAGTCGTATCATCGGTGCACTGATGATGTTACCTAACTGGGTAATGAAATATCTGCAAGCTCAGAGAATACCAAGGATTCCACAGTTCAACCCGGAGCTACAAATATTCAGCACAAAGAACCTGAAAAACATCTGGATCTTTGCTGTAATATATGTTGACATATATAGTATAAAGCAAGAATGCTTTACGCACAATAATGGCAAGCTACTTTTAATTCTCATAATAGAAGACTGGCTGGAAAAACTGATGGAACTAGCAGAGATGGCTAAATCAACTGCTTTAATCGAAGAGGAGAACACATCCAATTTTGTTTTTAACTTTAAGCCACTTCTGGATTTTATGCTTGAAATGGAAAAAGATGGAACGTTGATTTTGGGTTTTGCTGATTAGATACGTTTGTTGTTATAGAAATAGCTACCACGTATTAAGTATGTAGAAGTAAAAAATTGAGGCTGTTGTTGTTACTGTTTTATTCTGCTGTGCTAAAAGAGTCAGGAGCCAATGGTTTTTTTTTTTTCCTCCTTTTTTTCCCCCTTCCCCTTTTCCCTCCCCTTTCCCACTATTTTCATTTTCATTTTATATTTTGATAAGTTTAATAAAAGCATGAGAAGCCTGCGGGGGGGGGAGAGGACTTCACAGCTCAACCCTGAGCTGCAAATATTCTCTTCTGTTTCATGCATCTGTTTGCTACCATCTGGATTTTGGGAACCCAGACACGGTAACTATATATATAAAGCAGCTTTGAACATTTGAGCATGGATTCCATGCTGTGTTTTTATCCTAGCTGTCCCAGTGAATCAAGGTTTCCATAGCCATGCGAGTCATCAGGAATTAGCAAACACTTCTGGCAATTCAGATCAAAGGAATCCATGTATGTTGCACTAAGTACCTTTTTTTTCCCCCTGATCAAACTTTATGATGTACCTACATTTTCTGGAAATGGCATCTAAAACTGCAATGCCTCTTTGTTAGCTGCAGACATAAAAATGTTGTACCGAAGAGATTAATCCCCTCCCTTCAGGGCCAGTGATACAGTCATAGAAGGGATTAATTCTTTGCACTCGTCTCGTGCAATTCAAAAGTTTTTTTTTTATTATTATTATTTTTACGTCCCCTCTTAAATTCAGTTGTCTCCATTGAAGCAAAGCTTGCTTTGAGCAATATATTTCTTTGTGCCTATACTCTTCTAGTAAGCCGTTTGTCTCGCACAGGGGTGTCAAACTCAATTTCATTGAGGGCAGCATGAGGGCTGTGGTTGACCTCAGGGGGTTGGGTGGGCGTGGCCGACTGGATGGGTGTGGCCAACTGGGTGGGCATGGCCAGCTTGACGCCACTCACTGGGCGTGGCCGACTGGGTGGACATGGCCAGCTTGACGCCACTCCCCAAACTGCTGGCATATTTCCTCTTCACACTGGGTAGACTGGGTCGAAGCCACGCTGGCCCAACGTTTCCTCTTGCAGTGGGTAGACTGGGCCGAAGCCACGCTGGCCCAATGTTTCCTCTTCACATTGAGTAGACTGGGCCGAAGCGACGTGGGCCGACCCCTTACATTTTCCAGGAAGGCCCCACGGGTCAGATCTGACCATATTGCGGGCCACACCTACCCCTGGTCTAGCACATGCACAGATTATATTTTGGATGAATTATTCCTCCATTGTTTCTGTGGATTCGCACGTTCTTTGTCCGTGCTTTTATCTCATGAACACATCCAGAAACCATGAGGAGGGGATGAAAGATTGGTCAAAGATAGGGGTGAAATGTAAAATTTGTTACTACCGGTTTTGTGGGCGTGGCTTGGTGGTGGTGGGGGGGGTAATGTGACTGGGTGGGCATGGCCAACTTTTCTTTTTTTTAACTTTTCAAAGCATTTTTTCTAATGCTTTGAAAAGCCTCTGCCGATCAGGCAACTCATCTGGGATCGTCAGAGAGGCTTTTTAAAAAATGCTTTGAAAAGCCTCTGACGATCCCAGATGAGCCACACGATCAGAGGCTTTTTTTTTTACTTTTAAAAGCATTTTTTCGTCAGAAGAGGTTGTAGAAAAAATGCTTTTAAAAGTAAAAAAAAAAAGCCTCTGATGATTGTGTGGCTCAGCTGGGCATGGTGGTGGGGGGGGGGGGCACGCAGGGATTTTTGCTACCGGTTCTCCAAACCACCCGTCGCCATCGCTACCGGATCGGGCAATCCAGTCCGAACCAGGAGCATTTCACCCCTGGTCAAAGAGGAACATTTGAAGGATAAAGGACCTTCCATTTATTGAATGGTCAGAATATGCAAATTGAGAATCTCTCTCTCCCATTCCCTAATCATGTCACAGCAAAAGGAAACATCAAGTATTGGGTATGGCTAGTCTAGAGAAATGGTAGCAGTGTTCCAACATTTGAAGGGCTGCCACAAAGAACAGGGAGTCAAGCTATTCTCCAAAACCCCTGAAGGCAGGACAAGAAGCAATGGATGGAAACTAATCTAGGAGAGAAGCAATCTAGAACTAAGGAGAATTTTCCTAACTGTAAGGATCGCCTCTCCTTCCAACTTAAGAAAGTACGAACTCTTGAAACGTAGTTGTTCAAAAGGATTCTTTTATTAAGCAGAAGTGAAAACCACCCAGCTAAAGCACAATCTGAATGCCCTTAGGCAAAGCAGTAGGATTGAAGTGGTAGAGACCCCTCCCTTTAAGTCAGAATGCAGATTTCAGCCAAGACACAAGTGTGAAGATGTTTTCTTTACTATTTCCTTTGAGAACCCGAACAAACATGCATTCCCACCACTACCCTTTAAAGTGAGGCAACCCACATGGCTATCATAAAAATTCCTGCAGGTAAAGGGAATCTCAGGCTTCCTTGGCGCCAGGATATAGGTTGTAAAATATCTGATGACACAGGCCATCCAAGTCCCCCCTTCCTTCACTTGAATGGCAGTATCACTTTTAGGGAACTGACACTAACAATGAAAACAATTAACCAGTGGAACAGCTTGCCTTCAGAAGCTGTGGGTGCTTCATCACTGGAGGCTTTTAAAAAAGAGATTAGACAGCCATTTGCCTCAAATGGTACAGGGCAGTGATGGCTAACCTTTTACGTCACCGTGTGCTGGCCTGCGTGCCGGAAATGAAACGCGAAACCATCCTGCCTGGGCCGCGTTGCCCCATTGGCTTCATGCATGCAGGAGCGCTGATACCTGGAAGAGCGGTGGTCTGTTACGCATGTGCGAGCCGGCACCTGAACTTCTGCTTTCTGGCACGGACACACGCCCGATGAACAGCTGGCCATCACGCATGCACGCAACATAAAACTGGAAGTTCGGGTGCCGGCCTGCGCATGCACGATGGAATGCCGCTCTTCGGTGTTTTGCTGCTCCCACGCGCACGACAGCCAGCTGACCAGCACGCATGTGTGCACAGGAGCCAGCGAGGCCTCACATTCCTTGTGAGATGGGTCTGCGTGCCGCTTCCTGCACTCGTTCCATAGGTTCGCCAACACGGGTATACGGCAGGGGTGAAATCCAGCAGGTTCTGACAGGTTCTGGAGAACCGGTAGTGGAAATTTTGGGTAGTTCGGAGAACCAGAAAATGTCACCTCTGGCTGGCCCCAGAGTGAGGTGGGAATGGAGATTTTGCAGAATCCTTCCCCTGCCATGCCCACCAAGCCACGCCCACCAAGCCATGCCCACAGAACCGGTAGTAAAAAAATTTGGATTTCACCACTGGCATAGGGCCTTCTGCTTGACCAGGGAGTTGGGCTAGAAGACATCCAAAGTTTCTTCCAGCTCTATTATTCTTATTCTGTAAATCATCTTCACAAATCTGCAGAAACCCACTTGATTAATCTTGCATAGAAGATCAGGAAATCCCAGGACTGTAAAAATATACGATGGCAAAAACACGTTCTGAAGAAGATGTTGGGCAACCACTATCTTTCTGCTTACTGCTTATTTGCTTTCAGCTTCAGCACAGCCTAATTAGCACAAGTTGATTGGATCGGCCTCCCGCCTCTCAGATGTTTTGCTCTCAGATGTTTTGCGTGGGCCTCTGCTGCTTGCTACAAGGAGGTAAATTGCTGGGAGCAGATTTTTTTCCTCGTGCTAATCAAGCTATGCTGAAAACAAAAATGAAAGTAAAGCAGGCTGTTTGCTGTTTGCTGCAACGAGGCAAAATTGCTGGGAGGCAGAGGCAGATTTCTTTTTCTTGTTTTCCTCACCAAAAAGGGTAGGTGCGTCTTATAGTCAGGAGTGTCTTATACTCTGAAAAATACAGTAGCTAGTTGCAGGTTTACTGCACCATAGATCAGCGGTGGGTTTCTCATTATGGTACTACTGGTTCACCCCACACGTGCACATACTCACTTTGTGTGTACCCATGCCTGGTTCGTGTGTGCGCCTGTCTTCCACACATGTGCCCACCTTCTGAACATGCGCCCGTCCTTCTGCACATGCGCGTTGCTCGTGCACACACCTTCCACGCATATGCCCAGCCTAAAAATTGTGCCTAAATAGGATGGCATAGAGCCTTGGCAGGTGGGCAGGCCCACCCATGATTTCCGCTACCGGTTTGGGTAAACCGATCCGAACCAGCTGGAATTTATTTATTTATTTATTTAATCTAATTTTTATACCGCCCTTCTCCCGAAGGACTCAGGGCGGTGCACAGCCCAAAAATAAAACAAACACATATATGAAATTTAAAAGCAATTTTAAAACATATTAAATAATTTGGCCCCGGCATCATTAAAAAATAAAATAAAAGCAACCCATCAAAATTAATGTTTAGGCCAGCCCAGCTTGTTGGAACAATAATGTCTTGAGGGCACGGTGAAAGGTGCGTAGGTCAGGGATCATCCGTATCTCCGGGGGCAATTCATTCCAGAGGGCGGATGCCCCCACAGAGAAGGCTCTCCCCCTGGGGGTCGCCAGTCGACATTGTTTGACCGACGGCACCCTGAGGAGTCCCTCTCTGTGGGAGCGTACTGGCCGGTGGGAGGCTATCGGTAGCAGAAGGCGATCTCGTAAGTACTCGTAAGGTGAATACCACCTCTGCCGTAGATACATTGGAAAAGAAAATTTAAATATCCTCTCTAGGCATCCATGCTCTTACACACATGCAAAGAACAGTTGTTTTACCATCCTCAACATATATCAACTCTTCAGTCAATCCAGAGCAATGTTTTTTAATGTCCTGAAATCCCAGGACAAAAAAAAGGCTAACTACTTATCCTTTCTCTCCCTGCCCCTCAATAAAAAAGCAGAATTTCAGCCTCTATGCTCTCTATTTTTCCGATCAAGTTATATTCTCCAAACTTTGCTTCATGCACACTACAAATCTCACAACAGTTGTTATGCTTTTAGCTAGGGCCATTACAAGTTTTTTTTTTTCTATGAAGAAGATGTGCTTCAATTATTTATTTCCAAGAAAAGCTCAATGGTATTTTCTCTGCCCGTTTTTCTTAAGTTGGTACAGTTGAACAAAGATGCAAACTGTCCTCTAGGGACTTTGTTTTTTTATTATTATTATTTTAATAGTAATTTTATTAAATGTTACAATTAAAATGATGAAAAGTAGTACAAGCAAAAAAAAAAAACAGAAAAGAATAAAGAAAAAATGGAAAGTCCATAAAAGTAAAAAAAAAAAAAAATAGGGAAGAAGAACGAGAATGTAATGAAACAAGCAAAATGTTAAGAAGTTATGATATTTATGTAGTTAGTTTTCAAGCACATTTAAATTATATTAAAGTAACCAAAATAGCTTTACAATCCCCAAGGCATGCCACAATTTTGGAGCACCCCTAATGTTTGGAAATTAGAAGTTGAAAAATTTGACATGCCCTAAAATTGTAGTAAAGAAAAAAAGAAGAAGAAATATACAAAGAAATGACTCCTCCATCAAAAATATAAACAATTTTAGTAACTTATGTTCTCTTAAAATACAACAAATGATCTCTTTTTCCCTATCCCTTGTCTTATCCATAAATAAATCCTTAAAGCTTCATCTTTTTAGTCCTGATAAGCAAAGTCCATTAAGGGTTGCCAAAGATAACAACCTACCAGTTTTAACTTGGATTAAATCAACCGACTTTATATTCCTTTCTTTTTCTTTTAACAATCTTGATCTTTAGTCCCTTCGATTTATGGTCTGGAATTTGATTTTTTTTTCTTCAAACCTTAAATGGGACTCTTTTTAAAATCCAGTTTAGGAAAATTCTCCAGGTCACTCTCTTGCTTTGTTCTTTGTACACCTCTGTTGATTTTTAATTATTAAGACAGCGACTGGTTTCTTTTGTAAGCTCATCTTTTTCCTTATCATTCTTTTAGCTTCTCGTGTTGGTGAGAGAAAATGCTGTTGACATAACCCAATACTGAATATCATTTAGTTTTAATCCTATTTATTTTATGTATTTTTTAACACGTGCTATATTTCTAAGACCCATTGTACACCTTTTTTATATGCTCATTGTACAATGTTTTGTCTATAATTTGTACATGTTTGACATAAACAAAGCTTATCATTTTTAAATCCACTTTCAGATCAGTCTCAATCCTGTCAAATATAATTTGTTTGTCTTCTATAATATCTTTTAAACACTGTCTGTCTGTCTGTCTATCTATCTAGTATATCTATCTATCTATCTATCTATCTATCTCTAGATCTATCTCTGTCTGTCTGTCTATCAATCTAATCTAATCTAATCTAATCTAATCTAATCTAATCTATTCTAATCTAGTGTTATTACGATCACTGACCAGCACTTGTTGATAGACACAATACGCAGCAACACAAAATTCAAATAGATTAGCTAACGTATTCCTAAATAAAGATATGAACAATTATTTCATCTGACTTTCCCTCTTTGTTTACTGAAGAGTGACACCAAGCTCAATTAGCAGCCAGACAAATTTGCAACATGCCTTATAATTGTAAAAACTTGATTTTCAACTAAATAGTTGCCATAGACCTCATCTAAGCCACCAGGGAAAATTTGTAAATTATAAGATATAATGAAGCATCATGAAAATCCTTATTAAAGGAGCAAAATCCGATGATACGAGCCAGGGTTTCAATTACATCCACATCACAAGGGTAAAATTTGTCATAATAAGGCATTTTTTCATACCTGCCTTCTCTTGCTGAGGGAAAAACAGTACAACAGAAAAAAAGGGAAATTAATATGCTAACTTTACTCTCAAAATATATTGATTCTAGTGTTCTTCATATGTTTAGACTACACTTTCCATAAGCTTATAATATGCTGTCAGGTAACTGACAAGGGAAGAGCCAAAGGAAGTCTGTGTTCTCATGTTACGTTAAGCCCTAACTTATTTAACCATGGTTTATTGCATTAACAACAATCAACAGGTCTTACAGAAACTAAGGCTGCAGAAAAACCTTGGTTACGTAGGAAAAACCTGGCTAGAGGAAAAACACACATAAATCCTATGAAGAAGTAAGAAAATAGATATTGTACCTTTACAGGGAGGATACATGAGATGTGGGTGTGGCTTACTGATGATGGCTAATGAGCCAGAAATAGATCTATATAAGTCTCTCACCTGGCAGCAAGAACTTGCTGGCTGCCAGAAAGAAAAAAGCCCAGAATCGAGTGGATGTGATTCCACTGAGCTAGGGCCGCAGAAAAACCTTGGTTACGTAGGAAAAACCTGGCTAGAGGAAAAACACACACACACACACACACACACACACACATATGTGTGTTTTTTATATACAGTGTACCCACTTATGTGCCATCCAGAGTCATATTCAGTGATATTGGTAGCTCTATAAATTTGACTAATAAATAAATTAAATTAAAGAAACTTGCAAGAACACTTTGGAAGAATGCAGTAGCAAATCACTTTTATATTCCATCTAAGAAAATTGCATGGTCTTTAACAGGAGTCTACATTCATTCAAGTCAACGTTACCTTTAGAGATACTTGCTTTATAAACCTGGAAAATATCACTGGATGGAATGGATCCTCCTCCACCACCTCCTCCTCAGTGGTGGGTTTCAATTTTTTTTACTACCGGTTCTGTGGGTGTGGCTTGGTGGGCATGGCTTGGTGGGTGTGGCAGGGGAAGGATACTGTAAAATCTCCATTCCCATCCCAATCCAGGGGAAAGTTACTGCAAAATCCCCATTTCTTCTGATCAGCTGGGACTTGGGAGGCAGAGAATAGATGAGGGTAGGGCCAGTCAGAATTTTTACTACCAGTTCTCCGAACTACTCAAAATTTCCACTACCGGTTCTCCAGAACTAGTCAGAACCTGCTGAAACCAACCTCTTCTGCTCCTCCTCCTCCTCCTCCTCCTCCTCCTCCATTCAATGAAAGGTATTTAATGGTCTAAGTGGCAGGTATGACACCATTTACTGTATTTCTACCTTTATTGTGGCCCAAAAATAACACAAAAGCCACCTGACTCTGAATTTCGACAGCCCATCCTGGGGTCCCCAAATAAAGTTAAGGGCCACAAGGGACTCACAAGGGATTTCACCCCAGGCTTATTGTGCTCTGCGAAGCCAAGTTATGTTTTTAAGGGAAATCTCAGCACACCGAAGACTTGGCATTGCCAAAAAACATTCTGTTGGGGAGAAGAACAATAAGGAAGACCACACCTAAATACTGCATCCAGTTTTGGTCACCACACTATAAAAAAGATATTGAGACTCTGGAAAAAGTGCAGAGAAGAGCAACCAGGATGATGAGGGGACTGGAGACTAAAACATATGATGAACGGTTGCAGGAACTGGGCATGGCTAGTCTAGTGAAGAGAAGGACCAGGGGAGACAGGATAGCAGTTATTCCAATACTTGAGGGGCTGCCACAGAGAGGAAGGGGTCAACCTATTTTCCAAAGCACCTGAAGGCCAGACAAGGAACAATGGATGGAAACTGGTCAAGAAGAAAATCAACCTAGAAATGAGGAGGAATTTTCTGACAGTGAGAACAATCAACCAATGGAACAGAAGTTGCCTTCGGAAGTTGTGGGAGCTTCATCACTGGAGACTTTCAAGAAAAAATTGGACTGCCATTTGTCAGAAATGGTGTGGGGTCTCCTGCTTGAGCGGGGAGGGGTTGTTTATTTATTTATTGTTTATTTATTGGTTCGATTTATATGCCGCCCTTCTCCGGAGACTCAGGGCGGCTTACAATGCGTTAAGCAATAGCCTTCATACTTTTGTATATACCTGCTTAGTAGGGCTTTTTGGGCCCCCCAAGTGGTGTTCTATTTTATACAAAGTCAGCTTATTGCCCCCACAATCCAGGTCCTCATTTTACCTACCTCGGAAGGATGGAAGGCTGAGTCAACCTTGAGCCTGGTGAGAATTGAACTCGCAGTAATTGCAGGCAGCTGGCAGCTAAGTGCTACTTAACAGCACTTTAGTCCGCTGCACCACCAAGGCTCTTGTTGGACTAGATCCGTGATGGCAAACCTATGGCATGGGTGCCACAGGTGGCACGCGGAGCCATATTGGTGGGCACACGAGTGTTGCCCTAACTCAGCTCCAGCACGCACGCGCGCACCAGCTAACTGATTTTCAGGCCTTCCGGTCCCACCGGAAGTCGGGAAACTGGCTGTTTCTGGCCTCCGGAAGGATGGGGAAGGCTGTTTTTGCCCTCCCCAGACTCCTCGAAAGCCTCTGGAGCCTGGGGAGGTGGAAAAACGGGCCTACTGGGCCCACTGTGCCATCGCATGCCAAAAGCAGGGGGGAGTGTGTGGGGGGGGGTCATGTGCACATGCACGGGAAGGCGGGCAGATTGAATTATGGATGTGGGCACACGCACCCACGACCCCCCACGCGACCCCCACTTTTGGTACGCGACGGCAAAAAGGTTAGCCATCACTGGACTAGATGATCTATAAAGTCCCTTCCAACTCTGCTAATCTGTAATCCGATTCATTGAACTGATGGACATGTCTTCTACCGTAGGTCCTATCATGGCTGTCATTGCCCCACAGGTGGTCCCATGCAATAAATCTTTCTATAAGACTCCACAATTTTGCAAGTCTTTTAAATACTGGTTCACCAAGGGACCCATTTACATACAACCGACCAAAGTTTTCCTAGCTCCATAATCTATATATCTACATGATGCTCATCTGAAAAGCAAAGAGGGGGTAACAGTAACAGTAACAGAGTTGGAAGGGACCTTAGAGGTCATCTAGTCCAACCCCCTGCTCACGCAGGAGACCTATACTAGGGATTAGAACTGCCGACCTTTAGACCACTCTCTGCAAAATCTGCAATGCTCTGTGTTGAAATGTATTCTTGGAGATGGAGTAAAAGAGTCTTTACACACACAATTCCTCTGTCCATACATGTCTAATTATGGCAACTGTCAGATTTCTTTCTGCAATATATCTTACGCTCCTGGCTTGACAGTCCTAAATGTGATGCAATTATCTCAAAATAGTTTTCTTGGTTAATGGGCTCTTTTCTCCATCTCCTCCATCCGCAGAACTCATTACCCCAAGGATTATAGCGTATATCTCATTCGAAATTCCAATTTGGAGTTGGCGGTGATGTTAGGGAAGAAGATCATCTCCAAGCGGCTTTTCACGGACTTTCTTTAGCCTCCTGCTTCCAACCGATGCAGGACAATGCAAAGCCTGGGACGGAGATTGAGAAACTCACACCCACCGTATCCACCAAAAGGTGATGGAGGCACTGCTGCCACCGAACCAAACAGTGATGCAGTTTGTTAAAACGCTCTCAATTGTGCCTTTGTAAAAAGTAGCCAGGACAGAAGGAGAAAGATGTGCTCTCCATGATAGAACCAGTATAAGTTGAGGAGGAACAAGAAATTGAAGTACAGGATGTGTTGGTTAAAAAGATAGCTGTGTGCAATCACATAAAGCGAAGCCAGTTGATTTCCCGCAGTCTCCAGGCAACAATTCTGCAGAGCAATTTTTAAAGAGCCCTTTGGCCTCGCGTGAGTCTCCTTCACATCCAGCTCTACATCCCTTAGGCAATATGTCAGGCCGATGACAACCTTACTGCTGGTGCTCTGAGTCCACTTTTACATTTCTGCTGGCCCCATTAGTCTCCACGCATATGCTTTGGTAGGTCAGTTTCACCCCCACCTTGCCGCCGGCAAGGAATGTTTATTTGGGAATGTCCTGGACAAGGTAATTCATGTCATGAAGAGAAGATTCTTTGAGTTATTGAAGTATTGCTTGCTTCCAAGGCCAACTTCCTTTCTTTGAAGTTCTTCGTATTTTGCTATTTATTATACACCGTCAGCTCCTGGCAGATGCTGGCTCACCAGGGAGTTAGAGCCACGTTCACCACAGAATGCCAAATAGGTCAATCATAGCTTTCAATCAAGATAAGAAAGTATGCACCTGTTACCAGCTGCCTTGTCTAGATGAAGAGGTACAACCAGGGGAAATTAAGGCATCCCCTCAAAAAAAAAAAAAAAAAATAAGTGGGATGATTTCCAGTTTCTGATGAGGGGTACTATCTTCCTAACTTTGCTTAAATCCTTGAAGACCCCATTTAAGTAGTCTTTACCAAGCCTTCCAGGTGATTATTCATTCTAGATCTAGACTATTTTTGGAGTTTCCAAAAATTATTTAATTTTTGGAAACTCCTCAAAAGAGCCTTGGTAGGACAGTGGTCTAAGGCACCCTGTTATTAAGCTGGTTATTAAGACCAGCTGCCTGCAATTACTGCAGGTTCGAATCTCGCCAAGGCTCAAGGTTGACTCAGCCTTCCATCCTTTCTAAGGTAGGTAAATTGAGGACCCAGTTGTGGGGGCAATAAGATGACTTTGTATAAATATACAAAAGAATGAAGGCTATTGCTTACTCATTGTAAGCCGCCCTGAGTCTCCAGAGAAGGGCGGCATATAAATCAAATTAAATTTAAAAAAAATGGGAAAAATTCAGGGGTGCTATTCAGCAGGTTCTGACAGGTTCTGGAGAACCGGTAGCAGAAATTTTGAGCAGTTCGGAGAACCGGCAAATACGACCTCTGGTTGGCCCCAGAGTGGGGTGGGAATGGGGATTTTGCAGTATCCTTCCCCTGGAGTGGGGTGGGAATGGAGATTTTGCAGTATCCTTCTCCTGCCACGCCCACCAAGTCACGCCCACCAAGCCACGCCCACAGAACTGATAGTAAAAAAAATTGAATTTCACCACTGGCCTAGATGTTGACCTTGGGTGATGGGTCCAGATCTGGAGAATCTGATTGTGTATGTAAAGGATTTCCATATCTTGAAGGGATTTCTGGTGGTTTTAATTGTATTGCTGATACCAGCCAACTTCCTACAAGAGATACACTTAATCAGTTTTAGACCAAGAATCAGAAAAGCTTAAGCCATGGTTTGTTTTGTTGTTTGGGGTTCAGTGTCAGGTCAGGGTTGGTGAGGGGTCTGGGTGGCATGGGTGGCCTGAGGGTTTTGCCTTCGAACATTGGAATATTTCTCTCCCAAATAAACAAACAAGCAATGGATTAAAATTACACCAATTTTGTTATCTATGGCCTGAAGCTATTTATGGAATATTCACCCTCACATTCCTAGCAGCGATAGTTGTTAAAAGCTTCCTGCCAAAATCATTAATGAATTTTGCACTGAGTCCAGGGCATTGGCATTTAAGACTTAATAAAAACCTTCTTTGCTTTATTTGGGGAATTTTGTTCACTGCTAATTGGTGTCAGCATCAATCAGGATCACAAGTGCAAACATGGCTGCTTTCGGTTGTTGTTTCATTTTTGCTACCTTGAATTGCTCAATGGGGCTTCCGGCAGCTTCCAGGGAACGGGTCATTCCGTGTCTCAACAATCTGAGAGTGAGGGAAATAGGGGAGCTGATAAAGTGGTAAACATTAAGCCAAATATCTTCAGGTAAAGTAAAATATAAAGGAGTCCTTGCAGATTTTACTTCACTAATCGTTACCGACTGCAGGGGGCGGTGTTCATCTCCGTTTCAAGGCCATTGAGCCAACGACGTCCAAAGACATTTCTGTGGTCATGTGGCCAGCATGATGTCATGGAGCGCTGTTACCTTCCCACCGTAGTGGTACCTATTTATCTACTTGCATTTGAATGCTTTCGAACTGCTCAGTTGGCAGGAGCTGAAGCGAGGATGGGAGCTCACCCCATCGCTTGGCACTCGGGTCTTTTAAAAAAAGATGGGTTTCAATGGCAATGTGATAGACACCATGTTGATTTTTTTTAAAAAAACTAGAACTCGCTAGTTCTTTATGATTCTTTGGAACCAACTCTGTTGTTCTGTTATCCTGTTATTTTACTCTTTTCTGTAAGTAAGGAACAATATTTTATTTATGAGGCTCTCTTGCTAGACTATTGATTAAATTTATAGCTTATCTTTCATTTAGGAGTTGGAATTCTCCCTTCCTCTTTTTCCCTCTCACCACAGTGCATGAGGTGAGTTGGGCTAAGAGAGAAGGACCAGCCCCAGAAGCTTCCATAGATGAGAGGGGACTAAAACCTAGATCTTCTGACTTCAGGTCCACCACTTCCATCTCTGAACAATACTGTTTCTTGGCCTGAGAGAAAACAACTCTCAATGCAAAGTTGCCCAAGGAGTCTACAGGTTGAGGGGGGAGGGACCAGACCCTGGGACACCCTGGTGTTGGTGCGGCTGCCATGAGATCATCCCAGGTGCCTTGAAATTTCCCGAGGAGACATTCTCGAACTGAATGTGTTATTGTTTGTTCCAACACACCACAGTAGCATTGCGGGCTCTTGGCCATTTTCACCTAAAGAGCTTTCCCTTAATTCTGGCATAGCTTGTCCTGGTTCGATTCAGGTGGCTCCATATTAGATAGTTAGCTTCCTTAGAAGCTAACATTATAACATTATATAACATTATATTATAACATTATATCTTCTTGCGATTCTATGGCATCATATTAGGGTGATTTTTATCATGGGATGAGTGCCACCCCCTATAGTAGGCAAGGACTAGAGGAGTAAAATCCACACAGAGATACCTGTCTTTTCCTTTTCTCTCCTCTCCTCTCCATTCCTCTCCTCTCCTTTCATCTCCTCTCCTTTCCTTTTGTTTTGTTTCCTTTCATTTATTTATTTATTTATTTATTTATTTATTTATTTTATTATATTATATTATATTTTTATACCGCCCTTCTCCCGAAGGACTCAGGGCGGTGAACAGCCATAATAAAACAATATAGAAGACAAATTTAAAAACCATATTAAAATAATTCAATTTTGGCCGAATTTAAAATTCCCATTCTAAAACCTTTATAAAACCATATTAAAACCCAAATTTAAAACCCAATTAAAATTATTGTCCCATCAGACCGGCTTGTTGGAATAACAGGGTCTTCAGCACACGATGGAAGGCACGGAGGTCGGGGATCCTTCGTATATCCGGGGGCAATTCGTTCCATAGGGCAGGAGCCCCCACAGAGAAGGCTCTCCCCCTGGGAGTCGCCAGTCGACATTGTTTGGCCGATGGCACCCTGAGGAGGCCCTCTCTGTGGGAGCGTATCGGTCGGTGGGAGACAGTCAGTGGCAGCAGGCAGTCCTGTAAATATCCAGGCCCTAAGCCATGGAGCGCTTTAAAGGTGGTAACCAATACCTTGAAATGCACCCGGAAGACCACCGGGAGCCAGTGCAGCTCGTGCAAGAGAGGTGTTACATGGGAGCGACGGGTTGCCCCCATTATCACTCACATGGCTTCATTCTGGACCAGTTGGAGCCTCCGGGTGCTTCTCAAGGGGAACCCCATGTAGAGAGCATTGCAATAGTCCAGACGGGAAGTGACGAGGGTATGGGTGACTGTGCGCAAGGCGTCCCGATCCAGAAAGGGACGCAACTGGGAGATCAGGCGAACCTGATAAAAGGCCCCCCTGGCTACGGCCATCATATGATCATCCAATGCCAGTCATGAGTCCAGGAGGATGCCCAAGTTGCGAGCCCTCTCTGAGGGGGGTAAGATCTCATCCCCAATAGCCAGTGATGGTTCTAGCTGGCTATATCGGGACGTCGGAAGCCACAGCCACTCAGTCTTGGAGGGGTTGAGTCTGAGCCTGTTCCTCCCCATCCAGATCCGCACGGCCTCCAGGCAATGGAACATCACGTTAAGGGCATCATTGGGGTGGCCTGGGGTTCAAATGTACAACTGCGTGTCGTCGGCATACAGTTGACACTTCACCCCAAAGCCACGGATGATCTCACCCAGCGGCTTCACATAAATGTTGAACATTTCCTTTCATCTCCTCTCCTCTCCTCTCCTCTCCTCTCCTCTCCTCTTCTCTCCTCTCCTCTCCTTTCCTTTCATCTCCTCTCCTCTCTTCTCCTCTCCTTTCCTTTCATCTCCTTTTCTTTCCTTTCCTTTCATCACCTCTCCTCTCCTTTCCTTTCCTTTCCTTTCCTTTCCTCTCCTTTCATCTCATCTCCTCTCGTCTCCTCTCCTTTCCTTTCATCTCCTTTCATCTCTTCTCCTTTCCTTTCTTTTCTTTCATCACCTCTCCTTTCTTTTCCTTTCCTCTCCTTTCCTCTCCTCTCTTCTCCTCTCCTTTCCTTTCCTTTCATCTCCTTTCCTTTTCTTTCCTTTCATCGCCTCTCCTCTCCTTTCATCTCTTCTCCTTTCCTTTCCTTTCCTTTCATCTCCTCTCCTCCTCTCCTCTCCTCTCCTTCCCATCTTACTTTAATATTTTATCTTGTATACTATATTGTTCACATATTTCGTATGTACCTCTACCTTTCAGCTATTGTACCACTCCATACTCTTCACATTTGCAAGCTAAAGATGCAAAGCAGAAAAGTAACATGGCTTGTTAATTAACACAGCGCTGCATCCACTTTGTTATTAATGCAGTCGAGTCCATACACCCATGCCTAGAATTTTAATTGTGGAAGGAACAGGCAGAGTCTGGGGAAAAAAAATTGTGCCTGCTTTATTGTTGTTTACAACTCAAGCACAGGGCAAAATTTATCAGTGCAGTAGTGAGAGAAGAGGAAAAACAAACTGGTGGTTTTATAAAGAACCAACATTTTCATTTACAGCAGGCGTGGAGTACAGACTGTGAATGTAGACTATGTAATGCCTGTAATGGTTGGTGAGCGAAAAATGAAACTAGTAAAAGGAGTCGAGGGAAATTTCAAACATTGAGGGGAAATTAGGTTCAAGAGAACAGCCTGGGAAGTGTGTCTTGTAGTATATGAGCGAGCCAAATGGAACAGTACTGAGATAATATGCATAGATCAAACATTTTTTTCCTTGGCTTCACTCAACTTGCCATCTCATTCCAAGATGTGTATGTTATGGACTCTACATAGTAACCTCCACCTATCACAAAACGTTATTGTTCATTTCAGCAAGAACTTTTGTGCAACTAACATTTAAGAAACATGTTTAACTGAATAATTTAGGCAAAATCTTCATTGGTGGGAGGAAGAGGAGGAGGAGGAAGGGGGAAGGAGGAGAAGGGAAAGGGGAAGAGGAAGGGGAAGGGGAAGAAGAAGAAGAAGAAGAAGAAGAAGAAGAAGAAGAAGAAGAAGAAGAAGAGGAAGAGGAAGAGGAAGAGGAAGAGGAAGAGGAAGAGGAAGAGGAAGAGGAAGAGGAAGAATTTTAAAATGTTCAAATCTTTTAAATCATGCTTATTTTCTGATGACTTCATGGCATATCGTATTCATAACAACAATACAGAAATGGTTCCTCACTGACTTCTAAGATTTTTCTTCTTCTAACGTCAGACTTCAGTTTATAACCTTGGTGCCTGGAACTACAGGCACCTACATGCAACTACAAAGAGGCAGGGCATCATTGTCTAAATTGTCATCCCTCGATGTATCCATGAAGACTGAAGTTATGGCCCATAAATTTATTGGGGTGGGGAGAGACTTCCCAGTACATGGCAGGCCTCTGGTAAAATAATAATAACAACAACAACAAAAACAACAACAATAACAACACCAGCGGAACTGGAAAAAACTGTGCTACTTGGAACATCGTACATCTTAAGAAGGTACTTGGTTGATACCTAGGATGCTGGCAGCAACCCATATCAACCATTAGCACCAGTCAATGGTATTTGTGATGCATTTTTGAATGTTCAGTTGACTGAGTTTAATGTTTAATGAATAAAGTAAATAATAATAATGATAATGATAATGATAATGATAATGATAATGATAATATAGAGAGGTAAAGATCTTTAATCATTATGACAGGGTTTTGCAACAGTGGCGAATATCTGTTTTGCTGTTTTTTTCCAGAGTGTCCTCAGAAGTTAGCAGCTGCTGTGCTACTGACGCAGATGGGGAACAACTTGCTGGAGCTTGGAGCAAGCCATTTTG
Source organism: Pituophis catenifer annectens (assembly GCF_029215685.1). Taxonomy (NCBI): domain Eukaryota; kingdom Metazoa; phylum Chordata; class Lepidosauria; order Squamata; family Colubridae; genus Pituophis; species Pituophis catenifer. The sequence continues at coordinate 9,850,835 of NW_027256883.1, forward strand.
GGAAAGTCTGCACGCCCACTGCATTCTCCTGGGAATCCAAGGAACCTAGAATTATGAGGACACTGAGACAACCTTCGTTGGTGTCCCTTGAAAGAATCATGGTCCCTAAGGGGCTTGGGCAGAAAGCTGCAACAATTACATAGGGATGAAACAATCTGGTGTGGATGTTTCTTTAACAGTTTGCCCAAAAATCAATCTGTCTGTCTGTCTAAGTCTGTCTGTCTGTCTGTCTGTCTGTCTGTCTGTCTGCCTGTCTGTCTATCTATCTATCTATCTATCTTCTATCTATCATCTATTTATCTATTTATCTATCTTTCTATCTTCTAATCTAATCTAATCTAATCTAATCTAATCTAATCTAATCTAATCTAATCTAATCTAATCTAATCTAATCTATCATCTGTCTAGCCATGGTGGCACAGTGGTTAGAATGCAGTATTGCAGGCTAACTGTGCCAACAGCCAGCAGTTTGATCCTGACTGGCTCAAGGTTGACTCAGCCTTCTATCCTTCTGAGGTTGGTAAAATGAAGATCCTGATTGTTGGGGGAAATATGCTGACTCTATAAACCACCCAGAGAGAGCTATAAAGCAATATAAAGCGGTATATACATGCTATTCTTATTGCTATATATTGTATCATTTATCTGTGTCTGTCTATCATCTGTGTGTCTATCTCTCTCTCTCTCTCTCTATCTATCTATCTATCTATCTATCTATCTATCTATCTATCTATCAATCATACATCATCTGTCCATCTCTCTCTCTCATCTCTCTCTCTCCCTCCCTCCCTCCCTATTTACCTCCCTACCTATCTATCATCTATCTATCTATCTATCTATCTATCTATCTATCTATCTATTTTCTTTTCTAGCAGCTAGAAAAGAAAAAAGCCCAGAATCGAGTGGATGTGATTCTACTGAGCTGGTGCTGCAGAAAAACCTTGGTTACATAGGGAAAACCTGGTTACAGGAAAAACATATATGTATATATATATATATAAACAGTCATCACAAGCAAGAGAGGGTCAAGTTAGCTGCAGTAAAAGAGCCATCACAAGAAAACCACCTCATTGAAGAGAACTGGCACAGACACTTTATTTCTGGAAACTCTCAAAGGCAATGAAGAGGGTAAGAATCCCAACGGAGTTTCCCAGTGGTCTGGAAAGCTGCTGTCAGGGCCCTAATTACTCTGCTTGGTTCCTTTTTGCTGACACCCGCAACCTTTAGTAAACTCAACTCACCTTATCTCCTTTGCTTCCATCTGTTAAGTAGCTCCTGTTGAGCCATTAGCAGCAGGTTGCCTTGGCTTTGAAGTATGTAGGACTTTTTGTCCTTTGAGAAACTCATCTGTCAAAGTGCCTTCTTCTGTAGACCTACAATTCTCGCCAACCTCTGCTGTCATGATGAGCTCATCACCATGCAAGTCTGCTCTGCGCTCACATTTCTTAGAACATCTACTTACATATTCGGTCGAATGCAGCATTTCTCAAAGCAGGCCAGATGTGAGGGTGTCACCTCTCAGAATTCCACAGTCAGTGTAGCTCTCTGTCTTAGCATAGTTGGCTGAGGAATTCTGGGAGCTGAAGTCCACACATCTTAAAGTCCCTAAAGTTGAGAAACCCTGGTCTAATGCATATATAATGATTTTCAGTGTCTCAGCAGTTCTGCCAACTTTGTGTGGGTAATTTGTTACCCACACAAAAATGCTTATTTGTTCCCTTTGACTATAATTAAGTGTTGTACTTTATGATTCTTGACGAATGTATCTTTTCTTTTATGTACACTGAGAGCGTATGCACCAAGACAAATTCCTTGTGTGTCCAATCACACTTGGCCAATAAAGAATTCTATTCTATTCTAAGAAAAAGTCATCACCCCAAATTTTATCTTTATTTTTTTATTTTTTTATTTTTTTTTTATATGCCGCCCTTCTCCGGAGACTCAGGGCGGCTTACAATGCGTTAAGCAATAGCCTTCATACTTTTGTATCTTTTATACAAAGTCAGCTTATTGCCCCCACAAACCAGGTCCTCATTTTACCCACCTTAGAAAGGATGGAAGGCTGAGTCGACCTTGAGCCTGGTGAGAATTGAACTCACAGTAATTGCAGGCAGCTGGATGTTAAACACTGCCTTAGTAGGAGGCATTAGCCTCCTACGCCACTCAGGCTCCTCTTGATCATTGAACTATTTTTCTTTATTATATCAGATTGGCTTCCAATCTCTGAGTTTGCAAGCCTTCACAAACCCCTCATTCCCTTTTGACTCAGGAAAAATGTATGGAAGAGTGTTTTGCATAGTATTGAACATAACCCTTATATTCAACATTATAAACTTTTTAATAATTTTAATCGTTATATTATATAAGGTAAAGGTTCCCCTTGCACATACGTGCTAGTCCTTCCTGCCTCTAGCGGGCAGTGCTCATCTCCGTTTCAAAGCCGAAGAGCCAGCGCTGTCCGAAGACGTCTCCGTGGTCATGTGGCTGGCATGACTAAATGCCAAAAATACACAGAACGCTGTTCCCTTCCCACCAAAGGTGGTCCCTATTTTTCTACTTGAATTTTTTACGTTCTTTCGAACTGCTAGGTTGGCAGAAGCTGGGACAAGAAACGGAAGCTCACCCCGCTATGCAGCACTAGGGATTTGAACCATTGAACTGCCGACCTTTCGATTGACAAGCTCAGCATCTTAGTCACTGAGCCACTGCATCCCTTATATTATATACTGAGGTTTATAAAACCTTAGTAAGACTACCCCTGGAATACTACATCCAATTTTGGTCATCACATTACAAAAAAAAGATGTTGAGACTTTGGGGAAAAAAGTGCAGAGAAGAGCAACTAAGATGATTAAAGGCCTGGAGACTGAAACATATGAAGAATGGTTGCAGGATTTGGGTATGGCTAGTCTAGAGAAAAGAAGGACCAGGGGTGACATGATAGCAGTATTCTGGTATTTGAAGGGCTGCCACAAAGAAGAGGGGGTCAACTTATTTTCCAGAGGGCAGGACAAGAAGCAATGGATCAAAACTAATGAGAGAAGCAACCCAGAATTAAGGAGAAACTTCTTAATAGTGAGAACAATTAACCAGTGGAATAACTTGCCACCAGAAGTTGTGGATGCTTCATCACTGGAGGTTTTTAAGAAGAGACTGGACAGCCATTTGTCTGAAATTGGATAAGGTCTTCTGTTTGAGCAGAGAGTTGGATTAGAAGACCCCTCCTCCCGCAAGATCTCTTCCAGTTCTATTCTGAATTGAATCAAATAGTGTCCTGTCAGAGTTTCTGTCAAAAATCAAATCCAGAAAGCATACACAGGCAGACTGATTCAGCAGGATTCATTAACTTCTTTATATACATAATAATACATGAAGATAAAGGTACAATACCAATATAGATTCTTCTTCAACGTGGTAGCAGTTACAAGCAAAATACAAGGCAGGAGAGACCGGTTAGTTTCATTTCAACAGAGCAGACTAGTTTCAGTTTCTCTGCACAAACTCAGAAGCTGCAGACTAAGACCCGCCCTGGCTCCAGTCTGTCTCAGCTCCCAAACAGCCCTCATTGGCTGACTTAGTTGCTATTCCTATACATTGGCTGACCTTGTTACCATGTCCTATTCCAGTTGATGAATATACTCTGACATGTCCCTCCATCTAGCTGCTAGGAAGCCTGGGATCATGATAACCTCAGTTTACCTCTCAAAGGTAATATTACATTTGATTAGCAGCAAGGATCCTTCATTTCTCAAGAACTGTAAGGATCTGAACAAGGAAATGAATTGATTGGAAGGTTGGTTCTAGCAGAAAATCCCCCTTCCTTGCAGCTATTTAGAGTCAATTGGTAGTCCTCAGATGCACTGCCTCCTTCATGAAGGTTGAGAGTATAAGCATTCCCACTTTTTTTGCAATGGGGTTGATAAATTAAACTGAAATAGATCTAACACAGTTTAAACATATGTCAACTCGGGAGGGGGGAGATTAAGACAGGGAGAGGATGTGGTCTTTGCTTCTCCCTCCCTCCGGGTTAAGTGTAATTTTTGGTCATCACTGATTTTTAAAAAAATCTACAATGGTTAAAAAGAACAGCATTAAAATACCCAGGAAAGCTCCTGGTTTTATTTCGGTTTTGATCACTGTTAGTTATATATTAGCAATATTGTCAAGCAGGATGAATCCATTTAGCTAATCTTGACGGATCTTGAAAAATCTTAAAGGGGTTAGAAGTGATTAACTCTTAGATGGGAAACTATCAGAAATCCCAAAGCTGTAGGCTCAGCTAGGAAGTTGAAGAAACATCTTGGAAGAAGGGATTAGCAAATTGCTTCTGTCCCATACCCATAAAACTACATGGATGTGTCTATGTAGTCACCAGATGTAGAGATCAACTGGTCCCCCGGTCTCTGCTTGCTCACTCCACCAGCCATGTTCATCACCGCCATGTTCTTCGTGCGCACCAGTTCAGGGGCATAGCCAGCTGGCCATCGCTACTGGTTCGGCGACCTTGGCAAAATTTCTGCCAACGATTCGCGCGAACCGGTGCAAACTGGCTGAATACCACCTCTGGTGACTACATTGCCTTGGAAGTCCAATGGGATGTGCATGCACGAAGAACATGGCGGCAACAGCAGCAGCTTTTTCCGCGACCTCCGGTACTTTACTGTGGCCAGCAGACGCCACTTTGAGAGCTGCTTTGTGGCTGTGGCGGCAGGCTGCCAAAAACTCCGGTCAGCTTGCCTTCCGGACTCTGGGCCAGCTGCCGCGGAAGGTAAGCAGCCCGAACAAAGGGGCGGTCGGGGGGGAGGAAGTGGGGCTAGGACCAGGGCCACTAAAGGAGGGGAAACGGGGGTGACTGGTGAAGGGAGGCCGAGGGTAGATAGGTGGAAATTCCAAAAATTTTCCTATGTTTTCCTGTGGGCGTGGCTAGGTGGGGGGTCATGTGACTGAGTGGGTGTGGGCATGAGTGATGTTAAGTTGGCCACCCCCACTCAGTCACATGCACCCTCACCTAGCCATGCCCACTGAACCGGTATCGAAAATTTTTGAAACCCACCACTGGTAGAGACTGATGGAGATATCTAAGCACTGTTACCAAAGCAACAAGAGGTGAAATGTATCTGTAGTCAGCAACGGACAGAAAATGTTCAGCTCAGGCAGACACCTTCTCAATTCACAGGAGCATAGGAAGGGGAGAAGGAATAGGATAATCAGACATGCAAGGTTCTGTTGTAATAGCCAATCTTAATAAAAATAGTTTTAGCCGTTCTATGCAGTTGGTTTCCTGGTGCGGAATGAGACACTCATCATGGCCAAATTGCCACGGCCAACCTGCCACAGCCGACTCATCACTGCCAAATCACCATGAGGCAACTCACCATGGGACAAGTCAACAAGAGTCATCAAGAGCCCTGGTAGCGCAGCAGACTAAAGCACTGTTATTAACACCAGCTGCCTGCAATTACTGCAAGTTCAAATCTCACCAGGCTCAAGGTTGACTCAGCCTTCCATCCTTTCTAAGGTAGGTAAAATGAGGAACCAGATTGTGGGGGCAATAAGCTGACTTTGTATAAAATATACAAAAGTATGAAGGCTATTGCTTAACGCATTGTAAGCCGCCCTGAGTCTCCAGAGAAGGGCAGCATATAAATCAAATTAAAAAAAAATCCAATTTAACTATTTTAAATTATTAAAAAAATTTTTTGATTTTTCTCATTCACATTTCATTTTGTCCCTCCTTTGGCATCCTTTCCTTAACGATTCTGTTCCACCATTTTTTAGATACTAGTGTAACCCTTGTCCCGTGGCGAGTTGGCCATGGCAAGTCGGCTGTGCTGAGTTGTCCTAGGCACTTCTGGTCTGGTGTACCTGGTGGAGCTGAGACCAGGATTTAGGGACACTGTCCCTGAGACCAAGACCCAAGGGACACTGTCTTAGATCAGCATGAAAAAAGACGCCCATATTATCTCACCTTTAGAAGTCTAGTTTCCAAGTCCAATGATGGCCAAAACAGAATAAATAATTTTCTTAGGCAACCCGAGAGAAGAAGAAAATGTTCTGCAGGAATTCTGGTTGCAGTCTCTTAAATTATACCTTGATTTAAAATTTGGTGGGATCATAAAGGGCTAGCAGAAGTTGTTTTATGGTTCCATCTGGTGTACAAGTTGCCGGTAGGGATTGTGTCAAGTGGGAAGTGATTCCCACTTTCACCTACATTTCTTCTTCGCTCTCAGCTTGAGGATAACCGAGAGGGAGAGTGGTATTCAAGCATCCATCAGCACTGTGGGACATTGCTGGAATCCAGTGGTGGGATTCAAATAATTTAACAACTAGTTCTCTACCCTAATGACCAGCTTGGTGGGCATCGACATGGTGGGCATGGCCAGGGGGTGTGACAGGCAGCACTCGGCCTCCTGTACTCCCGAGAGCAAAAACGGGCCACACACACACCCGTGCCCCATTTTGGGCCTAGTAGGCCTCCCTGAAGCCCCCTGGAGCAAAAACGGACTGCAGGGAAGGCACACCACACACCCCTGAACCCTATTTTGGGCCTAGTAGGCCTCCCTGAAGCCTCCTGGAGCAAAAACGGGCTGCAGGGAAGACACACCACACACCCCTGCACCCCATTTTGGGCCTAGGAGGCCTCCCTGAAGCCTCCTTGGAGCAAAAATGGGCCGTGGGGGGCGCACTACACCCCCCGTGGCCCATTTTGGACTTAGGAGGCCTTTCTGTACTTACCTGGGAGCCAAAATGGGGTGCGTGGGGACTCCTGGAAGGGGAGGGGCTGGGAGGGATGGGGCTAGCCAGCAATTTAACTACTGGTTCTTCCGAACCGGCCTGAACCAGATGAATCCCACCACTGCTGGCATCCCAAGGATACATCGAGCAGATGTCCCGGCCTTGCAGACAGTTTCCCCTAACAAAATGACCAGGTGTGATTAGTAGACGTTTTGGCCTGTGGGTGGCCCGTAGGAAAAAGGGAGAATTAACTACGCTTGCTTTTGCGTGGGGAAACCCAGAGCTGGTTTTGCTTCTTCTGTGCCAATGTGGTTTATTCAGTAAAGTTTATGCTCTTGGTTAAAAATAATGTCCCAGGAGTTTCTTTTTCTGAATTTGCCAACTGGACAGTTGACAGATTGCAAATATATGGGTTCCCTGCAGATGTATTTGATATCAATTACCAATCTGGCTTTCTTGGTGACACATCCATAGAGTGGAATAAACTTCTGCTGCAGTATATACCAGACCTTTTCTTGCTAAAATTTAGGACAGGACTCAAAATATATTTATTCTCCCGTTTTTTTTTTTTTTTGTTTTTTTTTTGTTTAATGCTACTGGCTTTAGTGTTTGTGTTCTCTATCCATTGTGTTTTAACATTGTTTTTATGACTGTTTTTTATTGTACCTTGCAGACACCAAGAACCATTAAAGAAGTAGGTGACACTCTAAATAAATGTTCTAAATAAATAGAGAAGGACTGGGTGGTCGGCCATTATAAAACTTGAAGGCTAGCTGAAGTACCTAGGCCCACGCGTCTTGGAAATTTATTTGTTTTGTTTTGTATTTCTCAGACGTCTAAGAGGGGACAACTTTGTTGTTATTCAAAGCCTGACATTTTTCCTATTTTCTGTGATTCTGTGGTTTGTTTGCTTTTTTTGTTTAAAGAAGTCCTCCTCCTCTCTTGAAGACGTAAAGCAAAACAATACGAGTGCCTTTTCCCTTTGTCATCACCTTTAAAAAACCTTTTAGAACTTGGGACAAAACCATTGGTATCTGTTCCAAATATACAAATAGAAAATAGTAGGGGGTTTAAAAAGAAAAGGAAGAAGAAGAAGGAGAAGGAGAAGGAGAAGGAGAAGGAGAAGGAGAAGGAGAGGAGGAGGAGGAGGAGGAGGAGGAAGAGGGGAGGAGGAGGAGGAGGAGGAGGAGGAGGAGGAGGAGGAGGAGGAGGAGGAGGAGGAGGAGGAGGATTTTAAATCATGCTTATTTTCTGGTGACTTCATGGCATATCGTATTCATAACAACAGAAGAAGAGGAGGAGGAGGAGGAGGAGGAGGAGGAGGAGGAGGAGGAGGAGGAGGAGGAGGAGGAGGAGGAGGAGGAGGAGGAGGAGGAGGAGGAGAAGAAGAAGAAGAAGAAGAAGAAGAAGAAGAAGAAGAAGAAGAAGAAGAAGAAGAAGAAGAAGAAGAAGAAGAAGAAGAAGAAGAAGAAGAAGAAGAAGAAGAAGAAGACATGGAATAGAATGGAATGATTGTCTTGTCTCTTTTCCCAAGACTGAACAATGGTAAGAGGGATGGAGGAAAAAAAGAAATGTTTTTTTCCCAACACATTAAGTAACCCATGATAGTGTTAGAAGAAATATCCTTCTGGGTTCAGCTCCAAGTGGGGAAAAAGACACTGGAAACATGGAGATTGCTTGGAAAGATAGTTTAATGCTGGACAGGATCACATGGCTTGAGTTCCTAAACAGAAAAGGGGCGAGATACAGCGAGCCCCCGGGTTTTATGCTCTCTCTGGCTTTGAACTTCCTGGGGCCCAGAAAGAGTATCCTGATTGGTTGTCAGACTTCCAGGGGGTGGGGGTCTTAGCTAGCCTTGCTTCCCAGGTGCCATGTGGTGAGTTTCTGTTGCAGATGATGGTCCTTTGACAAAGGATTGGGTTTCTGCCTCTGGCCCATTAACAAAAGGGTGGGGGCAGGAAGGTGGGAGCTACTTTGTCTTTAAAACATGCTTCTCCATTTCTCATCCAGGGAAACATAATATTCTGCCTTTTTAATATTTCCCAAAATATTTCATTCTTCTAGGAAAAGAGTGGGTGCTAACTTCCTACAATAGGAACTGCAAATCATTTCCATTACTCTGATTTTAAAGAGGCCAAAGGATATTCCCCAGTCCAACTCTTGATTTGCAATTTCAAAGGCTTTGGGGGACAGGTGAAGGGTGTGGAAGTGATGGAATTAAAGAAAGGGTTTGCTGGATTAAATGGACGTCTTGCTAACAATGTGATTTAGAACTGATGGAGAATAACAGGGTTGGAAGGGACCTTGGAGGTGTTCAAGTTCAAATCCCTGCTCAAGTAGGAGATCCTATACCAGTGATGGTTAACCTTTTCGGCACCGAGTGTTAAAACTGGTGTGTGTGCGTGCGCTGGAGCACGGGAACCCAAAAGAGAGCAGCTATCCAGCACGCATGCACACACTGGAAACTAGAAGAGCAGCTGGCGACAGCACGCGTGCCCACAGAGAGGGCTCTGCGTGTGTTCTGCTCCAGCTACGGACCCCAAAGAACACAGAACACACAAAATTTGTACAAAACTTAATTTACTAAAATAACTCAGTCTTTTTCAAAACAAAGGCTGTTAATAAACTTTCTTAACAGCCTACAAGAAACCAAAGATAAAGTAATTACAATCTTACTAAGGTTGCCAGAAAGCCCAGAAGCAATTTGCAGAGAATCCAGACGCGAAGAAGAGTGAACTAAAGCTGTTCTCTAAAAATTGCTTCAGTCAGCGTTCCTCCTTAAATAGGCTAAGGGAGTGGCCAATTAGCTCCAAGCCTTACTCTTGAGGAGACCTCCTCCTGAGGAGCCACTCCTGCCTTTTGGCAGCTCTGCGCGTTCGTGCATCGAGAAGAGGTTCCTCTTCTTCGTCCTCTTCACTTAAGGGAGCTTCTGGAGGTTCTGAAGGCCCTGGCTGAATCCCTGCCTCTGGCACCACATCTTCTCCAGCCTCCTCATTGTCTGACTCAAGTGCCAGCTGCACAGGCTGCTGGCGCAGCACCACACCAGCCTCCTCGCTGTCAGAATCAGCTACAATCCACACAGGCCGCTGACGGGCCACAACAGTGTGTCACCTCTGGCATGCGTGTCATAGGTTCGTCATCACGGCCCTATACCATTCAGGACAAATGGCAAAAACAAAAACAAAACCCCATGGATATTCGGGGCCAAGTTCTCAAGTTCTAAAGGCCTTAATTCTCAAGTTCTAACTTCTAAGGGCCTGGAGACTAAAACATAAGAAGAATGGTTTCAGGAATTGACTAGTCTAGAGAAAACAAGAACTAGGGACATGATAGGACTGTTCCAATATTTGCGGGGCTCCTACAAAGACAAGCGGGTCAAACTATTTTGCCAAGCACCAGAAAGTCAAGATAAGAAACAATGGTTTGAAATCGTCCTAGAACTAAGGAGGAATTTCCTAACAATGAGAGCAATCAACCAATGGAACAGTTTGCCTTCAGAAGTTGTGGATGTTCCATCACTTTCAAAAGAGACTGGACAGCCATTGTCTGAAATGGTATAGGGCCGTGATGGCGAATCTATCGCACGCATGGGAGTGGGGGAGTCATGTGTGCATGCACGGGGGGTGGGGGGGAGCATGGGGGAATCATCCACACATGTGCAGGGGGGGCGGGGTGCACAGGGGGCTCGTGCATGCATTGCATTATGGGTGCGGATGCACCCATGCACTTTTGGCACGCGACGACAAAAAGGTTAGTTATGACATATGAGAGGACTGAATATATGAAAAGATAATGGGCAAAGTATTGGTTTATTTCTGCAGTGCTGAAATCTTTGGGATGTGAAAAAGGCCTTAAATCGAATGGTTGGAAATATCTTGTTTGTTTTTTGGATTTCTTGATAAATATATTACGTGTATGCTGAGTTACATGGCAAGAGATTTATTGGATTGGGGCACGCAGAAGATCTGGCTGTTACCCTATTATGGTGGTTGGAATTAATAATCTGGATACAAGACACCTTTATAGACATTATATGGAATATAAATATAAAGTCACTCAGGTGGTTGTTGTGTTCTTTTTTTTTCTTTTTGCAATATGAAGATATTTGTTACTGATGGGGGCAGATGGTGATTGAAGATACCGAGAATACTGTTGGAATTAGGATGCGATGTTACCCCTAACGTGGGCGATGGAGTTTATCATCCAGTTGAAAGACATTACAGAAGATATTATATGGATTACAATTCTAAAGTTTTTTTTTCTTTTAGGATTTTATTTACATAAGGGAATATTTTTCTAGTGGGGTGGGCAGAAGAATAAAGATATTAACAACAATTATGGTAGTTTTGTAGGAAAGTGGGTGGAGATAGGTTAGGTTATTGATTGTTTAGTTTAAAAAAAAAGGGATATTATGTTTAAATGTGAATATATGTAAAAGATTTGAGCTAAGAGACATAATGATGGGGGGAAGGAAATGGGTAACTGAACTGAATAAATGTTAAATTAGGACTTATTGTATAGTCTTATAGTGGAAGTATGTTCTGAAATGTTATATCGCATGGGGGGTAGTAAAAGGGTAGATCATGAGTGGAAATCGTTAAATTGGGAGATATAATAACATTATTATGTTAAATTAGGAGTTATTAGATAATGTTATAATAGAATGTCACTTTGAAATGTATATTATAGTATAGGATAAGGGGGATATAATCGTTAAATTGGGAGATATAATAACATTATTATGTTAAATTAGGAGTTATTAGACAATGTTATAATAGAATGTCACTTTGAAATGTATATTATAGTATAGTATAAGGGGGATATGATAATTTTACTAGAAAGAAAGGGTCAGCATATGGAAATGGAGTAAGTGGATGGTAAAGTATGATATAATCTGTTATGAATTTGGGTTTTATTATGAAGAAGTCAAAGGGGAAGGGGAGGGGGAGGGGGTGTTAGGGTGGAGGGGGGGGAAAAAAAAGGGGGAAAAAATTGTATTTGAAAAACTTTTTCAATAAAAAAAAAAGGTTAGTTATCACTGGTATAGGGTTTGCTCAAGTAGGAGACCCTATACCAGTGATGGCTAACCTTTTGCCATTGCGTGCCAAAAGCGGGGGGAGTGCGGGGGGTATCTCTCACGCATGCTCACACCCATAATTCAATGCATCCCACCCACCCCTGTGCATGCGCGTGCAACCCCCCCCTGCTCCCCCTGCTTTTGGCACGCAATGGCACAGTGGCCAAGTAGGCCCATTTTTTTGCCCTCCCCAGGCTCCAGAGGCTTTCTAGGAGCTTGTGGAGGGCAAAAATAGCCTTCTCCCCACCCAGAGGTTGGAAACGGCCCATTTCCCGACTTCCGGTGGGCCCGGAAGGCCTGGAAATCAGATGGCCGGCGCACGCATGCGCACTGGAGCTGAGCTAGGGCAACGTTCGCATGCCCACAGATATGGCTCTGTGTGCCACCTGTGGCACGCGTGCCATAGGTTCGCCATCACGGCCCTATACCATGGGAGGGAGCCAAGGTCCCTTCCAACTCTGTAAGTTGGGCTCTTTGCGAACTCCTACATAACACACTAACATAAGTTCCTTCTTTTTGTGTGATAAACACAATCACCCACATAAAGAAAGTGTGTGTGTGTGGTGGGGGGGGAGAATTCCAACATGTAAGAAGTGTTTGGAACGATTCCCTAAAAAGGCGTCACATTCATCTTTATTTATCCATTGGCAATTTGTGATTTTGCCAGCAGATAAATAAAAATGAATATGTTGCCTTTTTAGGGAATTGTTCCAAATGGTTTTTTACATACAGAACAGAGCTCTGATGGCAACTTTTGTCACTTTAGAGATATCCTTGCCTATTTAAGGTGTGCTTTGAAGCAACCTTAGCTATCCTAGAGGCCTCCAGTTGGGTTGGAACCAGGGGTGAAATCCAGCAGGTTCTGACAGGTTCTGGAGAACCAGTAGCGGAAATTTTGAGTAGTTTGGAGAACCAGCAAATGCCACCTCTGGCTGGCCCCAGAGTGGGGTGGGAATGGGGATTTTGCAATATCCTTCCCCCAGGAGTGGGGAGGGAATGGGGATTTTGCAGTATCCTTCCCCAGGAGTGGGGTGGGAATGGAGATTTTGCAGTAACCTTTCCCTGTCTTGCCCACCAAGCCACGCCCACCAAGCCACGCCCACAGAACCGGTAGTTAAAAAAAAAATAATTTCACCTCTGCATCATTCCCTGCTAGTGCAAAGGCTGAAAAATATGAAAAGTCCTTCCAAGGATGAGGATCAAAGGAACAGAAAGAACGGCAGTGTGCCTATTCTGTGTTTTGCAAGCCTATCTCAAATCTTAAAAGGCCAAGTGAGCAAAATAGCTCACTGCAGTTGCCAGTCATAGTACTTTTGAAGTGTTGGGAAGGACACCAGAAGAATAGACCATGGCTATTTAGCCCCAAAGCTCATCACTGGTTGATTCATGCTAGCTGTGAAAGCCTACATGGGAATATTTTGTCTGGTTTGTTAGCAAACAGGATTAGGGTTCGTTAGGATCCCTAACAATCATTAGGAAATGCTAGATCTGAAAGGTTGGGAAGTGTTCCATTGTTTCTCAACCTTGGCAATTTTAAGATATATGGACTTCAACTTCCTGAATTTCCCAGACAGTACGGCTGGCTAGAGAATCATGGCTCTTGGCCCATATATTTAAAGTTGTTAAGGTTAAGAAACACCTCTTCTCTTCTCCTCTCTTCTCTTCTCTTCTCCTCTTCTTCTCCTCTCCTCTCTTCTCTTCTCTTCTCTTCTCTTCTCTTCTCTTCTCTTCTCTTCTCTTCTCTTCTCTTCTCTTCTCTTCCCTTCCCTTCCCTTCCCTTCCCTTCCCTTCCCTTCCCTTCCCTTCCATTATATTCTTCTCCTTCCCCTTCTACTCTTCTCTTCTCCTCTCCTCTCCTCTCCTCTCCTCTCCTCTTCCCTTCCCTTCCCTTCCATTATATTCTTCTCTTCTCTTCTCTTCTCCTCTCTTCTCTTCTCTTCTCCTCTCTTCTCCTCTCTTCTCTTCTCTTCTCTTCTCTTCTCTTCTCTTCTCTTCTCTTCTCTTCTCTTCCCTTCCCTTCCCTTCCCCTTCCCTTCCCTTCCCTTCCCTTCCCTTCCCTTCCCTTCCATTATATTCTTCTCCTTCCCTTCTACTCTTCTCTTCTCCTCTCCTCTCCTCTCCTCTCCTCTCCTCTCCTCTCCTCTTCCCTTCCCTTCCCTTCCATTATATTCTTCTCCTTCCCTTCTACTCTTCTCTTCTCTTCTCCTCTCCTCTCCTCTCCTCTCCTCTCCTCTCCTCTCCTCTCCTCTCCTCTCCTCTTCCCTTCCCTTCCATTATATTCTTCTCTTCTCTTCTCTTCTCTTCTCTTCTCTTCTCTTCTCTTCTCTTCTCTTCTCTTCTCTTCTCTTCTCTTCTCTTCTCTTCTCTTCCCTTCCCTTCCCTTCCCCTCCCCTCCCCTCCCTTCCCTTCCCTTCCCTTCTATGCCATGCCATGCCAGAAGCAATGGGTGGAATCTTATCAGAGGGAGATCCAATCTGGAAATAAGGATAAATTTCTTGACAGTGAGAATTATGAATCAATGGAACAGCTTTCCTTTTGATGTTGTGGGTACTCCATTTCTGGAGATTTGAAAGAAAAGATTAGACACTTCTTGGAGATATTATAAGGACTTCTCTCTTGGGCAAGGGGTTGAACTGGAAGACCCCCAAAGTCCCTTTCAACCCTATAATTCTGTTCCCTATAATTCTGTTCCATTACGTTCCATTCCTTTCAAAAAACTGCACACTTCTACCCTTATAGAAATCAAGAATGGCATTTACAAAATGGCAGCCAGCTTCCCTAATGTGACATGTTCTAATTGTGTTGGAATTTCAAGTTAGCCCGTTAGTTGAAAGGTGGAGACTTTTAAGCCCAAATATTTGAAGTCCTTCAGGCTGGGAGAAGCTACGGTATGTCAACATTTTTTTTTCTGCATGTGCATATTTCAAAATTTATGACCTACCTTTTTGTGCAAAGTATTATATTGATTAGTTTTTGGAAAATCCAGAATATGTAAGTAGAAATCTCTCATCACTTCATCTTGCTAAGATCTTAACACACTGATGATAAATTATGATTGGATAATCCTGCCAGAAAACACTTCTTACAATAGTTTTATAAAACTATTGAAGAAAGTGAATAAACCAAAGTATGATATTGATACGAAACAATCAGCTTTTCTAGAAGTGTGTCAGTCTCATTCATGTTTTGAAGTTGCCTTCCCCCGCAATGTACGTAAACAGTAAGATTTAATTCTTATTTCCTTGCGCATCGGCTGTCTGCCTCTTTTCAGAAGTGGAAAGCTCACATATCTTGGGAGATTTTTTTATATTCATTTCCTGAATGTTAAGGAGCTTTGTTCTGTAATAAGTGCATAATGAAGAGTCTGATCAAAACAACATTGAAAGGTGGCTTATGAAAACCAGGCGTGACCTCGATTTGGGAAAGGACAGCTGGATAGATTTGTTTCCCTAGTAGTGGTCCATACTGTATTTGGCAGTCTTGATATTCCTCACTTGGAATATCAAGAATATCCCCATGGGAAGGGTCCCATGGATGATAATCTTAAAGGGGAAATCAGCTCAAGAAGATTGGGCAAATATGAAAAATACAATTATAAAATCCCAGAAAGGAGGCCTTGAAGCAGGGGTAAAATCCAGCAGGTTCTGACAGGTTCTGGAGAACCGGTAGTGGAAATTTTGAGTAGTTTGAAGAACCGGCAAATACCACCTCTGGCTGACCCCAGAGTGGGATGGGAATGGGGATTTTGCAGTATCCTTCCCCTGGAGTGGGGAGGGAATGGGGATTTTGCAGCATCCTTCCCCTGGAGTAGGGTGAGAATGGAGATTTTGCAGTATCCTTCCCCTGCCACGCCCACCCAGCCACGCCTACCAAGCCACATCACGCCCAGCAAGCCACGCCCACAGAACCGGTAGTAAAAAAAATTGGATTTTTTTTTTAATTAGATTTATATGCCGCCCTTCTCCGGAGACTCAGGGCGGTTTACAATGCGTTAAGCAATAGCCTTCATCCTTTTGTATATTTATACAAAGTCAGCTTATTGCCCCCACAAACTGGGTCCTCAATTTACCTACCTTAGAAAGGATGGAAGGCTGAGTCAACCTTGAGCCTGGGGAGATTCGAACTTGCAATAATTGCAGACAGCTGAATGTTAATAACAGGCTTTTAGTCTGTTGAGCTATCCAGGATTTAACCACTGCCTTGAAGTATATGAGATGATAGCAGTCTTCCAATATTTGAGGTGCTGTCACAGAGAAGAGGAGGATGAGCTAAAGCACCTGAGGGCAGGACAAGAAGTAATGGATGGGAACTTATCAAGAAGAGATCCAACCTAGAACTGAGGAGAAATTTCCTAACGGTGAGGGCAATTGGCCAATGGAGCAACCTGCCTTCAGAAGCTGTGGGTGCTTCATCACTGGAGGCTTTCCAAAAGAGATGGGACAGCCATTTGTCCAAAATGGGGTAGGGTTTCCTGCTTGAGCAGAGAGTTGGACTGGAAGACACCCAAGGTCCCTTCCAATGCTGTTATTCCAATTCTTTTTTTTTTTTTTTTTTATGAAATTTTATTGAATTAAGAACATATTACAATTCAAACTATACGGTTCGGTAACGTGTAGTCATATTGTATATTTACAAGTGCGGTATCCAGTCAATTATCTAATTATTTATATAGTTTGTACAAAAATTCTTGTGTGTAAAATTGATTACTGTTTAATTAGAGTACAATAATATATAAGGTTAACTAATCGTTGTGCATTATTCCACATGAGTATTAATTGGAATCGCTGTTATTCCAATTCTGTATTCTATGTTCAGAAACCATTATGTAAACTTGAATGACAGTTTCATAATTATATATCGTTAAATCCTGATCCCTCCTTGACACCTTGGGTACAAGAAGAGAGAAAGCCTTGTTGAAAATTCAGAGAATAATATGCACCACAGTGTATAAGAAGGAGAGAGAGAGAGAGAGGGAGAGGGAGGGGAGAGAGGGAGGGAGGGAGGGGGAGAGGGTGAGGAGAGAGAGAGAGAGAGAGAGAGAGAGACCGACTGACTTTGACTTTTAAGGAGAGGATTGTTGATAACTTAAAGGCCAGCTATTGAAAAAGGTCAGAAATACATCAGAAGCCAAACAGATCATCAAAAATGGTGACAGCGGAATGAATATTAAAGAAGGACCTGGTAAATGCCAAGCGAAAGGATGAATTCTTTGTGACTGATTTTACTGCTGGAATGTAGAGGAACCTGAGGAATGGAGGAAAGTAAAGTACGATTTAACTTACGACTGTAATGGAGCCTGCCCAGCGTGCTGTCCACATGACTGACCTGATTTTATGATGATGATGATGATGATGATGATTTGCAGTGGTCTCTCAGCAAACCCATTGTTTGCTGTGGGGCATTTACCTACAGAAAATAAACACTGGATTTCAGCATAATTGTAAATTGCGGTCATGTGACTACCGGGGAGGGTCATGTGACTAAGTGACAGTGGGCAAATGGCTGCAAATACAGTTAAGGTTGCATGAGGTCATGTGACTGCAGGATGGAGCCCAGCTGTCAGAACTTCAAAACCAGGTTGTAAGTATCTTTTAAAGCAGGGGGTCCCCAACACCCCGGGCTTATCAGCTGCAATGATTCACTTAATAGCAGTGGCAAGAAATGTCGTAAGATGGAGCAAAACGTGCTTAACAAATTCTCACTTAACAACAAAAAAAATGGGCTCAATTGTGGTCGTAAATTGAGGACTGCCTGTATTTAAATGGTTCCGGCAACAGATAAAGTCCCTAGACAATCTTCCTGTCTTGGAAGTATAAGTAGCAATAGCACTTAGACTTATATACCGCTTCACAGTGCTTTACAGCCCACTCTAAGCAGTTTACAGAGTCAGCATATTGCCCCCAACAATCTGGGTCCTCGTTTTACCCACCTCGGAAAGATGGAAGGCTGAGTCAACCTTGAGGTGGTCAGGATCGAACTGCTGGCAGTGGGAATATTTTTTATAGCAATAGCACTTAGACTTATATACTGCTTCTCAGTGCTTTACAGCCCTCTCTAAGTGGTTTACAGAGTCAGCCCCCAACAATCTGGGTCCTCATTTTACCGACCTCGGAAGAATGGAAGGCTGAGTCAACCTTGAGCCTGGTGAGATTTTAACTGCCAAATTGCAGGCAACCGGCAGTCGGCAGAAGTAGCCTGCAGTACTGCACTCTAACCACTGCGCCACCTCGGCTCTTCAAATAGAATCATCAGAACTGTGGACTAGACAGGGGTCTCCAAACTTGCTGACTTTAAGACTTGTGGACTTCAACTCCCAGAATATTTCACCCAGCTATGCTGGATGGGGAATTCTGGGAGTTAAAGTCCACAAAGTGGCCAAGTTTGGAGACCCCTGGTCTAGACTTAAGGAGTTGCTCCTTTTGCCCACCTCCCAGTAATGCTAACTAATTTCTCTACTGCTACCAAGAAGATTGTGGAGAGACCACCATAAGTCATAAACAAACAAACTCCATTCAAAGGAGGTTACTTTGATGAGCAGGTGGTTTTCAGCCGGTTCGGATCGGTTCGCCTGAACCGGTAGCGGAAATCGTGGGTGCCGCCTCGGCTCAATGCCATCCTATGTGGCATGTTTTTGAGGCCGGGCACATGCGTGGAAGGCGCATGCATGAGCAAAGCGCATGCATGGAAGGCAGGTGCACATGCAAACCGGGTGCATGCACGCATGACATGAACATGCGCGTGCACAGAGAACTGGTAGTAACATAAATTGAAACCCACCGCTGCCAGGAGACACCATCTGACTGGGTTTGTCCTTCAGGCACTCATCAGATGTGGATAGCAGTTGTTATTTTACGGGGTTCAAGCCCTCCAGATTTTATCTTGCGTTATTGAAATGACTGCTTCCTTTCATAAATCCTCCCTGAATTTTAGAGAAATCGAGAGACATTCTCCTTCAACTCTTCCTCAAGAGTTGAAGAATTTTTTTCCCCCAGAGGGCCTGGTGCAGTGGTGGGTTGCCCCCAGTTCGCACCGGTTCTATAGAATCGGTAGTAAAACCGCCGGGAGGCTCCGCCCACTGACCCCGACATCATAAAAATGCTTCTGCTCATGCGCAGAAGAGTGTGCGGCCCCACTGCGAACCGGTAGTAAAGGTAAGTAGAACCCACCCCTGGCCTGGTGGCCTCTCCAGTTTTGGAAACTTCTCTGAAGACATGCTTGTTGTCCCTGACGTCTTCGTTAAAAGTCTACTTGTTATGAATACGTCCTCCATTTCCTCCAGCCCTTTGAAGATCATCTTTAATACTTTTAGCTTCTTTTAATTAAGGTGATGAATATTTCAGTCTCTCCTTTCAATACAGCCGGAATTCATTTTGGCGTTACTTTTTGCTCTTTAAACTTTCTGAGCTGGCTGTTTTTGTCTAGAGCTGTGCCACAATCCGGAATCCAAAAACAAACAGGATCGAGAGCATTTGTGGGTGCCTACCCAGAACACTGCACAAATCTAGAAAAAGACGCAGCTATTTTAATAAGGTTTCCAATAGATCCTGGGCTCTAAATCACAGGTTCGTTTCTCAGATCTAGATTGTTCCACAGCTTTGTTCCTGTTTTGTAACCTTGCATTTCTCTCTCTCTTTCTTTGTCTGTGACTTTATAGGCTTACTTTTACAGACTGTTAGATGTTTTAAAAGCCGCTCTGTTTATCCTATGAATCTAGTGATTTTTCTTACTGCAGCCTTTATTGAAAAAGTGGGACTTGTCAACAATAACAGAAGAGATGTTTTTAAATACAAAACTATCTCCTCTAGTATCCAGCCAGCTCCCATTCTTTGTTTAAGTTGTTTTTGGTGTCTGGAGTATCTGCCCACAAGCTCCTTACTTAACTTAAGTGGTGATTTTATGTGACATTCCAAAGTGGTTATTTTTCAATATGATTTATCCTCTGGTATGTATAAGTTGCCGGACAATGAATATTTTCCCCATCTGGCCCAGATCTTCCAATTAAAACAATTAATTACTATTAATTAAACTAACATATCACTTTCATAAATTGTGTAAGTTAATTATTTGCATTAATCATTTAACTATCATTAAAAGCAGTGACTATGAAGTGCTTTCATTGCATTCAAAATACTAATTAAAACTGATAAGAGATTTCCCTCCCCCATCTGTTCTTTTATTGAAGCCTGCAGTAGCATCACACAGAAGCATTGAAGCCAAACAGTTGTTTTAAATCACATTGAAATGAAGCTAATAGGCTTAACTGTACTTGCCTTTTCAGAATGGCGCAAATTGAATCTCTATTCAAGATGTAACTTTATGGATGTTTTGTAGCTGGGCTGCTGGCTTTTAGCAGAAAAAAAATAGAATAGAATAACAGAGTGGGAAAGGACCTTGGAGGCAGTGGTGAAACCAGTTTGGTACTGGTTCTCTGGCTGCACATGCCATGTTGCTTATGCATGCATTTGGCGCAGGATTTCCTGCTTTCTAGCAAAGCTAAACCCTACTGCACAGCTGATCCCACCCCTCACTGTTCTACTTACCTTCCCAAGCCTCCTTTTGGTGTGTGCTGCGTGCATGTGCAATACGCACCAAAAGGATACTTGGGAAGGTAAGTAGAACAGTGAGGGGTGGGATCAGCTGTGGCGCGCAAATCAACCTCTCAGCTCCAACCTACCTCACCAACCTGAGTTACATATAAAAATCACAACGATAAGGGGGGGGGGGAAATCTAACATTTCCAATGTCTTGGTGGTCCATAATTAGTAACAGGACTAACAGTAGTTGTTGTGGCCCGTCAGCGGCCTGTGCAGCTAGTAGCTGATTCTGACAACGAGGAGGCTGGTGTGGTGCTGTGCCAGCAGCCTGTGCAGCTGGCACTCGAATCAGACAATGAGGAGGCTGGAGAAGATGTGGTGTGGGATTCAGCCAGGGCCTTCAGAACCTCCAGAGGCTCCTTTAAGTGAAGAGGAAGAGCCTCTTCTCGATGCGCGAGCATACAGAGCTGCGAAAAGGCAGGAGTGGCTCCTCAGGAGGAGGTCTCCTCGAGAGTAAGGCTTGGGGCTAATTGGCCACTCCCCTAACCTATTTAAGGAAGGACGACGACTGAGGCAATTTGCAGGAAACAACTTTGTTCACATTCCTTCGCGTCTTGATCTTGTTTCTCTTATCAGTTTCCTGCAAATTGCTTCTGGGCATTCTGCCAACCACAGTAAGATTACGGTTATTATTCTTTGGATTCTTGTCGGCTGATAATGAAGTTAATTTAACAGCCTTTGTTCAGAAAAGACTGATTTAAATTAGTAAACTAAGGTTTGTACGGACTTTGTGTGTGTTGCATTCTTTGGGATCCGTAACTGGGGCAGAACAGTAGTTGGTTTTTTTAAAAAAAAAACTTAGCAGGGTTAAGCCAGTTTAGTATTAGGATTGTAAATATCCTGCCTATCCTAAGTTGTAGTTCAAACTGAGAAGTTGGGGGGGGGAAAGTCACACGTGAACATAACAAGTAAGCCCTATTTAAGTCTTCTCAGGTTTCAATAGCGCCAGTCAATTTTTTTGTTTTTTTGTTTTTTAAAAAAAATGAGATTGAAATAGATACGGGAAAATGGAATATTAAACTGACCATTGGGGAGTCCATTAATGAGAGGCAGTGGGAACTCTTCCGTTGATATTGACAAGAGTGAAGGGTGTGATAGTCAAGAGAAATGGAGAGCTGCAATCTTCGAAGAAATCTAGAATATTTTGTGAGACCAGCCATCCCTTTTCCAAAAGTCATCTAGACTTTGAAAATGGAAGCTGCAAGTGCGAGCAATATTAGTTGGGTGTCGTTTAGTGTAAAAACAAGACAAAATAGGAGCCTGGTTTAGCTCAACAGACAGAAGCACTGTAATTTAACACTAGCTGTCTGCAATTAAAGTAAGATCGAATCTCGCCAAGCTCAAGGTTGACTCAGCCTTCCATCCTTTCTAAGGTAGGTGAAATGAGGACCCAGTTTGTGGGGGCAATAAGCTGACTTTGTATAAATATACAAAAGGATGAAGGCTATTGCTTAACGCATTGTAAGCCGCCCTGAGTCTCCGGAGAAGGGCGGCATATAAATCAAATTAAAAAAAAAAAATATGGGACAGAATCGGTGCGATAGTTTGCTTAGCCAAACTCTGTAGATATTAATGGACTTTCTATAAATGCATGTCGGACTAAACATTTGGAACTTATATGGGGAGAATATGTGAAGAATAACAAAATAACAGAAGAGTCATATAGTCCAATTCTCTGGTCAAGCAGGAGTCCCTGTGCCATTTCAGATATTGGAATGGTTGTCCGATCTCTTCTTAAAATCCTGTAGTTTTGGAGCACCCACAGCTTCCGAAGGTAAGTCATCCCACTGGTTAATTGTTCTGTCAGGAAATTTCTCCTTAGTTCTGGGTCACTTCTCTCCTTGATTAGTTTCCATCCATTACTTCTTGTCCTGCATTCAGGTGCTTTGGAGAGGCAGACATTTTAACTCCACTCAATGGTGCTTGAATCTATTTTAAGGAGTAAATGAATGCTAGAATTTTTTTTGTTGTTGTTAGTTGCGAAGTCGTGTCTGACCCATCGCGACCCCATGGACAACGTTCCTCCAGGCCTTCCTGTCCTCTACCATCCTGGCCTTGCGAAAAGCAGTGAAGACCTGGCTTTTCCAGCAGGCCTGGGGCCATTGATCTCGCTGTTGCGGTCTTGTGAGATCCAGCCATAAATGGTATGAATGGGTTTTAATATTTTAATTTTTTTTTTAATTGAATTTGTATACCGCCCTTCTCCCAAAAGGGACTCAGGGCGGTGGACAGCCAAAATTAAAATACATACAATACAAAAGTTAAGATAGCTAAAATAAATTAAATCAATCGGCCTCCCAATTTAAAACCCCAAGTCTATAAAATTTAAAAATCCCATTAAAAAACCATTTAGGCTAGGCCGGCTTGCTGGAATAAATAAATCTTCAGGGCCTTACGGAAAGTGTGGAGGTCTGGGATCAGTCGTATTCCAGGAGGTAGCTCATTCCACAGGGCGGGTGCCCCCACAGAGAAGGCTCTCCCCCTGGGGGCCGCCAGCCGACATTGCTTGACTGACGGCACCCTGAGGAGGCATTCTCTGTGAGAGCATATTGGCCGGTGGGAGGTTATCGGTATTATAAATGTTTTTATAATGTTTTTTTTAAAATGTATTGTAAACCACCTTGAGTCTCCAGAGAAAGGCGGCATATAAATTAAACTAATAAATAAAATAAATAAATAAATCCTCTGGAGTCCATTTAAGCTCATGCCGACAGCTTCAGTGACTCCATCCATCCATCTCATGCTCTGTTGTCCCATTCTTCTTTCAACCTCAATCGTTCCCAGCATTAGATTACAGATTAACAGAGTTGGAAGGGACCTTGTAGGTCATCTAGTCCAACCCCCCACCCAAGCAGGAGACCCTACACCATTTCTGACAGATGGCAATCCAATCTCTTCTTGAAAGTCTCAAGTGATGAAGCTCCCACAACTTCTGAAGGCAACTTCTGTTCCATTGGTTGATTGTTCTCACTGTCAGAAAATTTCTCCTTATTTCCAGGTTAAATTTCTCCTTGTTCACTTTCCATCCATTATTCCTTGTCTGGTGCTTTGGAAAATAGATTGACCCCCTCCTCTCTTTTAACAGATTAACAGAGTTGGAAGGGACCTTATAGGTCAGTGATGGTGAACCTTTTCTGAACCAAGTGCCCAAAGCGCACGTATGCGTGTGCAAATTTGTGCCACGTGCCCAAATCCCAAAAATGCAATGTGTGCACAGCCCCATGCATGCGCCCCACCTCTGTGCATGGGTGTCTGGGACCCATGCATGCACACGTGGCCCCCCCGCAAGCACCCCATCCCCTGCACATGTGCGGCAGAGACCCGAAGACCAGCTGGCCGGTGGGAGGCACATGGGCATGCACAGCAGAGCTGACCTGGGGCAACGGCTTGTGTACCATCAGAGAGGGCGCTGCATGCCACCTCTGGCACGTGTGCCATAGGTTTGCCATCACGGTTATAGGTCACCTAATCCAACCCCCCCGGGGCTCAAGCAGGAGACCCTACACTCGTGATGGCGAACCTATGACATGGGTGCCACAGGTGGAACATGTCGATGGGCACACGAGCTCAGCTCCGGCACCCATGTGTGTGCTGGCCAGCTGATTTTCGGGCCTTCTGGGCCCACCAGAAGTCAGGAAACACACTGTTTCCGGCCTCCCGAGGGCCTCTATGGGGGTGAGGAAGGCCGTTTTCACCTTCACCAGGCTCCTAGAAAGGCCCTGGAGCCTGGATTGAGCGAAAAAACGGGCCTACCTTGCCCACTGTGTCATCGTGTGCCAAAAGAGGGGGGAGCACGGAGGGAGGGGCGCATAGAATTATGGATGTGGGCATGCGTGCGTGTGACCCCACCGTGCTCTCCCCGCTTCTGGCACGCAATGGCAAAAAGATTAGCCATCACTGCCCAACACCATTTCTGACAAATGGCAGTCCAACCTTTTTTTGAAAGTCTCAAATGATGAAGCTCCCACAACTTCTGAAGGCAACTTCAGAGCCTTCAGAAGTTGTGGGAGCCGAGGTGGCGCTGTGGTTAGAGTGCAGTACTGCAGCTACTTCAGCTGACTGCTAGTTCAGCAGATCAGCGGATCAAATCTCACCGGCTCAACGTTGACTCAACCTTCCATCCTTCCGAGGTGGGTAAAATGAGGACCCAGATTGTTGGGGGCAATATGCTATTTAGTATACTGTCTTTGGTGTAAGCCGCCCAGAGTCCTCGGAGATTGGGCGGCATAGAAATATGACTAATAAAAAATAATAAATAATAATAAAACTTCTGTTCCATGGGTTGATTGTTCTCACTGTCAGAAAGTTCCTCCTCATTTCTAGGTTGAATTTCTCCTTGGTCAGTTTCCATCCATTATTTCTTGTCTGGCCTTCAGGTGCCTTGAAAAATAGCTTGACCCCCTCCTCTCTGTGGCAGCCCCTCAAATATTGGAAGACTGCTATCATG
Organism: Pituophis catenifer annectens; assembly: GCF_029215685.1. NCBI lineage: Eukaryota > Metazoa > Chordata > Lepidosauria > Squamata > Colubridae > Pituophis > Pituophis catenifer. The sequence continues at coordinate 9,875,688 of NW_027256883.1, forward strand.
TCTCCCCTGGTCCTTCTCTTCACTAGACTAGCCATGCCCAGTTCCTTTAACCGTTCTTCATATGTTTTAGTCTCCAGTCCCCTCACTGGCTCTCCTCCAGTGAGTCCTTCCTTCTCATTAGGTGGCCAAAGTATTTGAGTTTCATCTTCAGGATCTGGCCTTCTAAAGAGCAGTCAGGGTTGATCTCCTCTAGGACTGACCGGTTTAGAATAAGGTTTGGCAATTGGTCTCAGTGGCCCAAGCCACCAAAAATTACTGTACATTTTCGCAACAGATGAAAAAAGAAGAAAAGGCTGGCCGATTTTGGACTCTCCTGTATGAGCTGGAAACAGAACTCAGACATTAATACTGATAGAGCTTTCTTGCTGCTGTAATAACAATAATAATAAAAGTATAAAATGCTACAGAATGGATAAAATGTGCACTAGCATAGTTATGAATTATAGATGGCACTTCTTCCGTAGGATATATAGAGACAGAAGATGCAGTTTTTATTTATTTTATGGGATCTGCTCTTTCCGGTTGCAGCAGAAAATGATTAATTTTGTATGTTTATAGAAAATAGTAATAACCAAAAGACGGGAGTGTAATTTTCTCAACATTCCTGACAGATATTAGGAGGATTGGGGGGGAAAAAAAACCCAAAATCAACAACCCCAAAACTCCAGAGCTCAGCATTTAACAACCAGCGTGCTTTAAATTAAAACTGCAAAAATATTTGGACGATTGGGATGAAAATACTTCTATTTTCATTTACTAATTCTGCCAGCAAGCCAGCCACACAAACAAAGGGAACAAGGGGGAAGTATTAGAAAAGGAGAAGAAAATGATAGTGGCTATCTAAGCGTGCAGGAACGAAAAGGGATAGAAGGGGAATTCATCAAATTTGCAGATGACGCCAAACTGGGGTGGGTGGGAGGGTGGAATAGCTGACACTTTAGAAGATCCAGAAGGATCTTTACAGTCCTGAGCACTGGGCCTTATCCAACGTGATGCAGTTCAGTGGTGTGAAAAATAAGATCCTGCACTTATGCAGGAAAAACCAAATGCACAGGTATAGAATAGATGCTGTGTGGGTCAACAGCAGTAACTGTGAGAGCCAATAGTGTGTTGCAGCTGCGAAAAAAGCCAACACAGTCCTAGGCCGCATCAACAGAGGAATAGAAATCAAGGTCAGATTATTATTATTATTATTATTATTATTATTATTATTATTATTATTATTATTATTATTAGTTAATCTTTAGTGAGATTCACAGCCTTTGAGGCTGGTTAATAGCTCAGCAGCTCGAGTCCTAACCAAGGACCTAGGAACTGTTAAGGTATCGTCGGAGGATGTAAGCTGTTCCGAGTAAGGTGGTTTTTTGTAGAGTCAAAATGTTCAAGTCCGGCAAATTTAGAATTTCTAAATAGCGGGGTAGCCCTTTGGGTATTGCTCCAAGGGCTCCAATTACAATCGGGACAACACACGATTTCTTTTTCCACAGTCGCTCAACTTCAATTTGCAAGTCCCGGTATTTTGTATTTTTTTCTTGCTGCTTATCTTCAATCCATGCATCACCAGGTATTGCAATGTCAATGAACCATACTTTTTTCTTTTCAACTATTGTTATGTCAGGTGTGTTGTGGACCAAGTGCCTGTCAGTCTGAATCCTAAAGTCCCACAAGATATTATTATTATTATTATTATTATTATTATTATTATTATTATTATTATTATTATTATTTGAATTTGTATATCACCCTTCTCCCGAAGGACTCAGGGCGGTGAACAGAATAAGATTTCATATACATATAATAATTTTTTTTTTATAAACAGTAAATAATAAATTGAGTCAACTTAGTGTATCTGCTAAGACCTTGGCATAGAATTTAGATGTTTATGCTAGCCCTGATTGTTGAAACAGAAAGGTCTTCAGGGCATGTCGGAAAGTATGAAGATCTGGGATTATTCGTATTCCAGGGGGTATTTTGTTCCAAAGAGTAGGTGCCCCCACAGAGAAGGCTCTCTCCCTTGGAACTACTAGATGACATTGTTTTAATGATGGTACTATGAGTAGGCCTACTCTCTGAGAGCGTATTGGTTGGTGAGAGGTTATCGGTTGCAGCAGGTAGTCTCGTAAGTACTCAGGTCCTAAGTCATGGAGCACTTTAAAGGTAAGAATCACCACCTTGAAGCACACTCGGAAGGCCACCAGAAGCCAGTGCAGCTCGCGTAGAAGAGGTGTTACATGTGAGCGCCATGTTGCTCCCATAATTACTTGCGCAGCCACATTCTGAACCAGTTGGAGCTTCCGAGTGCACTTCAAGGGGAGCCCCATGTAGAGAGCATTGCAGTAGTCCAGTCGGGAAATGACAAGGGCTTGAGTGACTGTGCGTAATGAGTCCCGGTCTAGAAAGGGACGCAATTGGCGAATCAGGCGAACCTGATAGAAAGCTCCTCTGGCCATGGCTGTTATATGATCTTCTAAAGACAGTCGTGCATCCAGGAGGATGCCTAAATTGCGAGCTTTCTTTGCGGGGGTCAATGACTCATCCCCAATAGTTAGTGATGGGACTAACTGGCTGTACCGGGACGCCGGCAGCCACTGCCCTAGTTTGCAGTTCAATATTACCAGAGAAGAAGCTATGCAAGATTAGGTTAACAACTCTTGATGCTTTTTTGGCAACGTTGTTACAGTGAGCTCCGGCACTTAGATCATTTGAGATGACTACTCCAAGGTTGGTAGAAAGTAGTGTGGTTCTTCCTAAACTTTGGAGTACTACAGAGATGAGGCTATGTCCAGCCCAAATGAACTAGAGAAGAATCTGAAAAGACTGATAGAATATTTGTAGCTTGGGGGTTCCAGCCTCCAGGCCCCCAATCATCCTTGCTGTTCTTCTTTGCATTCTTTCCAAGGAGTTGCTTCTTGTCCTGCCCTCAGGTGTCTTGATCCCATCTTCCTTGTCTTGGAAGGGTTGAGTCGAAGCCTGTTTCTCCCCATCCAGACCTGTACGGCCTCAAGACACCGGGACATCACTTCAAGGGCATCATTGGGGTGGTTTGTTGTGGAGATGTACAGCTGAGTGTCATCAGCGTACAGATGACATCGCACTTCATCGTATTAAGATGAAGTCTTAATACCACTTTATACTGTTTGGATAAGACAACTCTTGGAATACTGGGTCCAGTTTGGGTCATCATGATATAAAATGATATTGAGATTAGCAAAAGTAAGAGAAGAGCCACACAGATGATAAAGAGTCTGGAGGATAAACCATATGATGAACAATTGAGAGGACTAGGTATGTCTAGTCTAATGAGGAGAAGGACTGGAGGGACATGATAGCAGTCTTCCAGTACTTCAGGGCCTGTGATGAGGACGTAGTTCACAAAAGCACCTGAAGGTAGGTCAAGAAGTAACAGGTGGAAGATCATTAAAGAGAGACCCAACCTAGAACTAAGGAGAAATTTCCTGACAGTAAATTAGTCGCTTGCTTCTGGAAGTTCTGGGTGTTCCATCACCGGAGGTCTTCAAGAAGAGAGAGTTGGACAAGAAGACCTCCAAGGTCCCTTCCAATCCTATTATTCTATGTTCAAGCTGTGTGGATATCTCTTACATTAAGGTGTCATAATGCAAACAATGAGAATTTCATCCGGTCATGTAACTCACACATTAGGATTCAGGTGATGACACTTGCCTCCTCTCTCTATTCCACCCCTCTAAGCTGCCCATGAGTTTATTTAATTTATTTATTTTACTTATTTATTTTCGTCGAGCATGTATTAGATAACAGATAGAAGTATAAACATGATCATGAACACATGAAATGGATACAAATAAATGGGGACATTAGGACAGGACGGTAGGCACGTTGGTGCACTCATGCACGCCCCTTACAGACCTCTTAGGAATGGGGTGAGATCAACAGTAGACAGTCTAAGGACAAAGTTTTGTGGGTTTGGGGATGAAATCACAGAGTCAGGTAGTGCATTCCAGGAATTGACCACTCTGTTGCTGAAGTCGTATTTTCTGCAATCGAGTTTGGAGCGGTTTACCTTAAGTTTGTATCTATTGTGGGCCCGTGTATTGCTGTGGTTGAAGCTGAAGTAGTCATTGACAGGTAGGACATTGTAGCAGATAATTTTATGTACTACGCTTAGGTCGGATCTAAGACCTACTTAAATTGTTAGTTGTCTAAGCCCAAAATTTCAAGTCTGGTGGCATAAGGTATTCTGTTGAGAGCAGAGGAGGACTCTTCTCATGAAATATCTCTGGACTGGTTCAATTGTATTTGTCAGATGTAAATGCCTTATTCTCTAATGTGTAAATAGTATATGAACGGGGTATCAGGGGTTAATTTATTCTTCACTTCTTAATGTATTCATAATTTACCACTCCCATATCTAGCTCCACGCATTGTATATATAAGGAGCTGTATGCACCCATTTACTTGCTTCTATCTGTGAATATTCAGTGAATATAGAATGCCTAATGTAAATAAAAGAAGATATATTTAAACCTTTAACTCTTACTAAATTTATTGACTCTGATCCTGAAAATATTGCAACAAGCTGGTAGCAGAGGATGGTTAATTGACTCAATAAAAAACTTAAAAATGTCTAAGAAAGATAGGCCCAACACCAGGGCATACAGCAAAGAAATAGAAACAGAACAAGAAATAATCGACGAATCCACAAACGCGATTTCGAGAGAATCCGAAGAATACACCACTGAAGACGAAGAAATAATAGATGAAAATGATGATCGGGAGGAAACCGAAATAGAGAATAACAAACTCAGGTCAGAGATATTAAAACTATTGAAGAGCCAGAAGAATGATGAAAGCCTCATCGCGAACCTCCAAGATATGCTGAAGAACAGCGGAGCAGCGAGAGAGAAGCACATCACTAATGAAAAATCAAAAGACCCAAAAATAGTGAGTGATATGACTGCAGAAAAAAATATTGTGAAGAAGAAAAACGGTGATCCCGCGCGAAATTTTGAATGGCAGCCATCTTGGTTTCAACAGACCTCCAGGGTGAGCGAAGCAGAGCCAATCAGAAAACTCAATTCAAAATTTCTGGCGCGAAAAACATTATCAGACAACGAAAACGAAAAAGAAGATTCAAACACCTCAGAAGAATCAGAATCAGAAAGTGAAGGTGATTCAACAAACAATCAAATAAAATCAGCAATGAAAACGCTTTTTGCTGCATTTGGGCCAAAACTAAAAATTACTAAAAAGCTAATGAAGAAGCGAGCGAGCAAACCAATGCCTCAAGACCTACCCGCTCCCATCCTGACTACGAGAGCGCCGACGCCCGAACCCAGAGAGCCCTGCCGATACCGCCCCACGCCACAGACCGAAGCAAGCACCAACGCCCTCAAAAGAAGAGGAAGAGCAGCCGCCATCGTCAGGACTCCCAAGATCGAGCCAGAGACCGATTCGTCTGAGGAGGAGCAGAACGAGCGAGCCGCAACGAGGAGAACCTCTCACGACGACTCCAGGGAAGAAATGGACAACGCGCATGCGCAAGACTACGCAGACGGTCCGGGAAGACATGAATTGACGAGAAGACCGTGCAGGCTCGTTGCGAGCATCCCCACGCCGTTTTGTAACTTTCTGCATTTACGAGACCACGGACTACCTCAGGTTGTAAGTAATGGACCTAATAATGTCGGAAATTTACCCAGTGACTTCCCAAAGCTAAGGATAGATGGCATTAATTTACAAGAATGGTATCAGCAGCTCCAGGTTGTCTTTATGAAGGAAAACTTGCTGTTTTTTATCACTAGTCCCCCAAAAAGACCTTGGACTCTAAAAATAGACTGTTTACACCATAGAGCATTTTTCTTATTAATATCTAGTGTATCTCCTGCAATGTATCACAGCATTAAGCAAAATCTGACTGTTTCAGAAATTATTCAATGCATGTTCAATTTGTTTCACAGTGACAGTGTAGCTACCACCACAAGGATGTCTAAAGATTTCTTTTCATCTAGGATAAAACCAGGGGTTTCCATAAGTGAGCACTTAATATCTTTAAACAAAATAAGAGCTGAACTGCATTTAAGGGGGGAGGTGATCTCAGACCAAACAATGAAAAGTGTTATTATCAACTCACTTGATTCATCATGGGACAATTATATGTCACATTTAGACACAATCAATCTAGGATACTTATCCATAGAAAGTCTATCCAATAAATTAATAGCAGAAGACAATTCAAGAAGGAATCGTTCTAACAATCACATAGAACACAAACCATATAGGAAAGTAGCTTTCCAAGAAAAATATTATGAAACATTTAAATGTCACAACTGTGGATCCAGGGAACACAATAGAAGAGATTGCCCCAAAATTTCAAAAGAAAGACATAGGTCAGAATATAGAAACAAATACAATTATAGACAGTCTTCCATGGATAGACATAGATATAGAAGCCCACCAAATTACAAAGAGAATAGAGGGGGCAGAGATAATTCAAAGGATAGAATTATAAGGATAGAAAATCTGGTTCACTGAATGGATTAAATAAACAAGACAACACTAACATACAGCAGAATGAGAACAATAATTGGCTTATTGATTCTGGAGCAACTAATCACACCACTAATAACAAAAATATATTGTCTTCATTTGTAGAAGATAAATTTGTAATAAAGGTAGCTAACCAAGAAAAGGTTCAAGTATTAGGTAGAGGGAATGTAACCTTGCCTGGTCTAGGAAAAATAGAGGGGGTATTACTAATACCTGAAATACCTCATAACATACTAAGTGCCATAAAACTAAGTAGGGATTCTGATATTAACATTGTTTTTTCTAAAGGAAAAGCGACTTTAGAGAAAAATAAAATAGATATAGGCACTGTGATGATTAAAGGAGGCCTACCTTATCTAATAACAAAGGAAAAATGGTTGCACAACATTGATTCAAATATGGAAGATTGTATTGAAGTAGATGATGGAAACATTAGCAACAGTGACAATGATGAATGTAAAATATCTCATGATCACAAAGATGCACACAATAAAAAAAACCAAAAATAGGTAAGCCAATTCATGATGAGTGTGCTCACATCTTACATAGGAAGTTAGGACATGCCAGTTTTCCTGTAGTACAAAAAATGACTGAACACGCAGAAGGTGTTAAAATAAAAAATTGTGAAAACTATTTGGAATGCTCAGTATGTAAATCTACAAAACTAAAAACTAGCCCCAGGCCAAGAAAGTCTACTAGATCAACCAACAAAATTTTTGATTTAGTACACATGGACTTAGTTGGTCCACTAACTCCATCAATCACTTATAGAAAACGTTACTTCTTGACCATAGTAGACGATTATAGCCGCTATGGATTTGTTTATACATTAAAACACAAAGATGAAACCTTTCAAAAATTTAAAGAATTTTATAAACGCATAGAAACACAACACAATATCAAAATAAAACAAATCATGACAGATAGGGGATGTGAATTCATGTCTAAAGAATTCTCCCAATGGTTAAAGGACAAAGGAATGTTACATTACACATCTAGTCCATTTTCTGCGTTCCAGAACGGGATTGTAGAGAGGAAGAACTCAACATTACAAACCATGATTAGATGCACATTGGAAGATGCTGGCTTAAGCAAACAATTCTGGTCAGAAGCCCTACATTATTCCAATTACACACAGAATAGAACCTGGTCCAGCATTGTAAATAAGACACCATATGAAGTGATGTATAATAGGAAACCAAAATTGGCACACATGCACATATTTGGAGTCACTGCAGACGTACACATACCTAAGCAATTACGAAGAAAGGGAGAAAACGTGTCCAGAAGACTCAGATTTATGGGATATGAGACAGGCACTAAAGGGTACAGATTCATTGATAATAATAACAAATTTATAGTCTCCAGAACAGCTGTGTTCCATGAACAGGCCAACTGGTCTAAAATACATCTTAATGAAATATTTCCAAGTAACAACAAAGATACAAAATCTCAAGAGAAAGGGACTATAGAAAAGCAAAATATCAACAAATATAAAAACAGAACCAAAACATGGACAAATAGCCAACACAAAATAAAGACAGACACACTAACAAAAAAGGAAGCAAGATATTTGCATGATAACAATAGTAAACCTGAAAAAACAATTAGAAACACCAGAAATCAGATGCCAAATAAATACAAGGATTACATAATGCATATGGATGGTGAGTCAACGACACCTAATACATATGAGGAAGTGTTAAAACTTCCTCGTAAAGAAAAAGAAAAATGGGAATTAGCAATGAAAAAAGAGATGGAAAGCTTACAAGGATTAAATGTATTTACACCTACAATTGCGCCAAAAGATAAAACAATTATTGGTACTAGGTGGATATATAAAATTAAGAACTTAGAGGGAGGCAATACCCTATACAAAGCTAGATTAGTTGCACAAGGTTATGCACAGAAATATCCGGAGGACTATACTGATACGTATTCTCCTACAGTAAAAACCGAGAGTGTCAAAACAGCTCTAGTGGTAGCATCAGCACTCAATCTCGATGTATTCCAATATGACATACAGACTGCGTATCTACACGCAAAACTAGACAAGGAAATATATGTAAGAGCACCTCACAGTCAATACACAAACAAGAATGAAACTTGGTTGTTAAACAAGAGTTTATACGGGTTAAAACAATCTGGTAAACGATGGTATGATTGTTTAGTAAAAGTACTTAAAACCATGGACTTCAATGCTACCACTGCTGATAACTGTTTCTTTGTCAAAAGGGGTGATGATTACATAGAATTTGTATTGATCTATGTGGATGACATTTTATACATAGGAAAACATAAAGAGAGAAGAGAAACTTTTGTAACTAAGCTAAATGAACATTTCTCATTGAAATCTTTAGGCAAAGTAAACAAGTATCTTGGTGTTCAAATTAATAAGACTAAAAGAGGATTCAAACTTACTCAGAGAGATAAGATCATAGAGCTCTTAAACAAATGCAATCTAAGTGATGCCAAACCTTGTGATACTCCTATGCAGACTGACTTTCTAAGAAATGCTGATGAATCATCCCCTGAATTCAAAGATAACACATTTTATAGATCAATCATAGGTTCACTTCTTTATATATCTAATTGGACAAGACCAGATATCGCTTTACCCCTCAATTTATTATCCAGACATGTCAGCAAGCCAACAATGTACCACTGGGAAGCTGTTAAAAGAATACTAAGATATCTGAAAAATACATTAGACTTTTGTTTAATGTTAGAACCTAACGATAATAAAGAACCAAAGCTTACATGTTACGCAGATGCGGACTGGGCTGGAGACACCTCATGTAGAAAAAGTACATCTGGTTATATATTCCTCTTAAATGACTGTCCAGTTTACTGGTACACTGGTAAACAAGAATTAGTGGCCACTTCAACGACAGAAGCAGAATATGTTTGTTTATCTAAAGCTGCAAATAACCTTGTATGGTTTAATGATTTAATTTCAGATGTTTGGAAAAAACCTGCTTTGCCTTTTGTTATGCATGAAGACAATAAAGCAGCTATTGAAATATCTAGATCTGACGCCATTGGACAAAGGTCCAGACACATAGATATAAAATTTAAACATGTGAGACAATTATCTCAGGATGGATTTATTAAAGCAGTGCATTGTGAAACTTCAGAACAATTAGCTGACATATTGACAAAGCCTTTACCTTCTAAGCAGCATAAATACTTAACTTCTAAGTTGTATGTTTTGTACTGTCCTGAATCTGAATATAATTGGTGTAGCATAACGAATCGGCATTTAGAGGGGGATTTGTCAGATGTAAATGCCTTATTCTCTAATGTGTAAATAGTATATGAACGGGGTATCAGGGGTTAATTTATTCTTCACTTCTTAATGTATTCATAATTTACCACTCCCATATCTAGCTCCACCCATTGTATATATAAGGAGCTGTATGCACCCATTTACTTGCTTCTATCTGTGAATATTCAGTGAATATAGAATGCCTAATGTAAATAAAAGAAAATATATTTAAACCTTTAACTCTTACTAAATTTATTGAGTCTGATCCTGAAAATATTGCAACAGTATTAATGTCCGATATGCAGTGCGGGTTTCAGACAGATGAGCTGTATTCAAGAATTGGTCTAGCAAAAGTTTCGTATGCCCTAGTTTGCAGTTCAATATTACCAGAGAAGAAGCTACGCAAGATTAGGTTAACAACTCTTGATGCTTTTTTGGCAACGCTGTTACAGTGAGCTCCGGCACTTAGATCATTTGAGATGACTACTCCAAGGTTGGTAGAAAGTAGTGTGGTTCTTTCTAAACTTTGGGGTACTACAGAGATGAGGCTATTTCCAGCCCAAATGAACTAGAGAAGAATCTGAAAAGACTGATAGAATATTTGTAGCTTGGGGGTATCAAATCGTTCTACGAACATTCCAGCCTCCAGGCCCCCAATCTTCCTTGCTGTTCTTCTTTGCACTCTTTCCAAGGAGTTGCTTCTTGTCCTGCCCTCAGGTGTCTTGATCCCATCTTCCTTGTGGCAGCCCCCTAGATTTTGGAAGACTGCTATCAAGTCAAACTACAGAATCAACCCAGAATCAATGCAGAAGAGACCTATAAGTGAATAAAGGCAAAGATAAAATCTCTCTGGATCCCAGCTGGATTCCTGATGACCTCACGGGATGATTGGGTGTGTTCTTGGAAATAATGTATTTCCCCAAGACCTCAAAAAATGGATTGAAGTCACTCCAGGAGCATCCACAGCTGAGGGTGAAGTAGAATCTGGGTGTCTCTATTTTGTTGCACCATATGAAGCATTGGAAGCTTAAGACATTGTTGATGGTGGTTTGTTCTCTGAGTTTGCTGTTCAGGTTTCGAATGTTTTGTCACCAGGCTAGGTAACATCCTCAGTGGGACTTCAGTTGAAGCATCTTGTTTCAGTTCTCCTCCACTTACATTGGTCTTAAGTGGTGATGTGGTTGGCTGGTCATTTGATCGACTGGTTGCGACATGCTTAAGGATTTGAGTTTGGCTAGTCTAGAGAAAAGAAGGACTGGGACAGTGGTGAAATCCACATTTTTTTACTATGGGTTCTGTGGGTGTGGCATGGTGTGGCGTGGCTTGGTGGGCGTGACAAGGGAAGGATACTGCAAAATCTCCATTCCCACCCCACTCCAGGGGAAGGATATTGCAAAATCTCCATTCCCATTCCACTCTGGGGCCAGAGGTGGTATTTGCTGGTTCTCCGAACTACTCAAAATTTTTGCTACCAGTTCTCCAGAACCTGTCAGAACCTGCTGGATTTCACCCCTGGACTAGGGGTGACATGATAGCAGTATTCCAATATTTGAGGGGCTGCCACAAAGAAGAGGGCGTCAACCCATTTTCCAAAGATCTGAAGGCAAGACAAGAAACAATGGATGGAAACTAATCAAGGAGAGGCACAACCTGGAATTGAGGACAAACTTCCTAATAGGGAGACCAATTAAACAGTGGAAGAGCCTTCAGAAGTTGTGGATGCTTCATCACTGGAGGTTTTTAAGAAGAGACTGGACAGTCACTTGTCTGAAATGGTATAGGGTCTTCTGCTTGAGCAGAGGGCTGGACTAGAAGACCTCCAAGGTCCCTCCCAGCTCTATTCCGATTATTTTTAAGTTCACCCGGTGAACAAGTGGTCACTTCTGTCGTTGGTCGGTCGCTTGATTGATGCAGTACCTTACGGGCTGATGATGTTACCTCGCCTGATGACAAAACATTCAAAAGATGAACAGCAATCTCAGAGAACAAACCGCCGCCAACATCTGCCACCCGAGCTAAAAATATGTTCCATCCTTTCAAAAGCCTGAGACATTATTTCATGTGGCTCGACGTTTTTTAGCTAAAATTTGCCCCATTGTCATTCAGCAGCTTGCCACGAAATATTGGCAGCGCAGTCTTGGGTCTCTTAAAAAAAAAAAAATAGGGTTGACTGCTCTTTCATTGTATAAATAATCTGAGCCGAGTTGATTTAAGGAGTGTGATTCATTAGTTGACTTGCTGGAAATCTGTGGTCAGAACTAAATTCAAGCTAGGGTTTCTTTCTTACTCCGTGCATTTGACTGCGAGAGTTGGGCCGGTTTGCAAGCTTTGTGTGGCTGTCAAGAAGGGGAAAAAAAGACCCTGAGAGTTTCTGTCGAGATGAAAATTTGAAGTTACCTTCGCATTAATTATTCAGCATTTTCTTATGACATTGTGCGACTCACGCCTGGCGCTTATCATGTTCCGTCTGCTGAATAATGCATCGGGAGGAGAAAAATGAGAGCGTGGAATGTTAATATGTAGTGTAAGAGCACAGCCTGGTGGCAAACTAAGTGGATAATTCCTAGAAAATGACCCAAACCAGGTTGACAGATTGTCAAGGCAAAAAACCCCCCTGCTGAATTGGTTGTCCCAAAACAACCAATTTTCAGGAGGCAACTGGACTTTCTTGTTTTTTTCTTTTATAATATAATAATATAATATAATATAATATAATATAATATAATATAATATAATATAATATAATATAATATAATATAATATAATATAATATAATATAATATAATATAATAATATAATATAATATAATATAATATAATATAATATAATATAATATAATATAATATAATATAATATAATATAATATAATAATACAATAATATAATATAATATAATATAATATAATATAATATAATATAATAATACAATAATATAATATAATATAATATATAATATATAATATAATATAATATAATATAATATAATATAATATAATATAATATAATATAATATAATTTATAATACCATACCATACCAATATAATGATATCATATTATATATCATATCATACCATACCAATATTATAGTATTGTATAGTATAGTATAGTATAGTATAGTATAGTATAGTATAGTATTATATTGTATTGTATTGTATAGTATAATATATCAATACCAATATTGACTGTTTCCCTATGACTATCGTTAAGTGTTGTACCTTATGATGCTTTATTTTTATTTTATTTTTATTATTTTATTAGTCATATTTCTATGCCGCCCACTCTCCGAGGACTCTGGGTGGCTTACATCAAAGACAGTATACTAAATAGCATATTGCCCCCCAACAATCTAGGTCCTCATTTTACCCACCTCGGAAGGATGGAAGGCTGAGTCAACCTTGAGCCGATGAGATTTGATCTGCTGATCTGCTGAACTAGCAGTCAGCTGAAGTAGCTGCAGTACTGCACTCTAACCACTGCGCCACCTCGGCTCTTGACGAATGTATCTTTTCTTTTATGTACACTGAGACCGTATGCACCAAGACAAATTCCTTGTGTGTCCAATCACACTTGGCCAATAAAGAATTCTATTCTATTCTACCAATACAATACAATACAATACAATACAATACAATACAATACAATACAATACAATACAATACAATACAATACAATACAATACAATACAATACAATACAATACAATACAATACAATTCCTTACATTCCGCCACTATTCTGTCAGAGCTGAAGAAGCTTCGTGGATGAGAAGCGAAACATCTTCAAAAGAAAAAACAAGAAAGTCCAGTGGCCTCCAGAAAAAGCACCTTTGGGACAACCAAGATGGATGACTAAGAATCTCCACAGATTTTTAGCTATACAATTTGGGATAAACACCCTTGGAATGATGTGGGAGTAGCGATGGATTTCCAGAGGAAAAATTGTGGACTACAGGAACCATTAGCACTACTCAGGTGACCCTGAGGACACAGATAAACCTCCGAGTGCTTCAACGACCCCACAAAAGGATGCAAATGACCAGCTGTCTGCAAGGAATATAAATCCTTCCATTCCCCCACCATCCTGTCAGAGCTGAAGAAGCTTCTTGGATGAGAAGCGAAACGTCTTCAAAAGAAAAAACAAGGAAGTCCAGTTGCCTCCTGAAAAAGCACCTTTGGGACAACCGTGACCTGGATGACTGAGAATCTCTACAGAATTTTTGCTGAATTGGTTACGAAACGAAGCAGGATGTTGGCTTTTATCTTCAAGTTGGGTTGAGTTTCAGAGGCTGATCCTTTCAATAGCCTCAGCCTAAATCTCAAGTAATGTTTGACTGTGACCATAATTAAGCTCAAAAGTATTATTGCTAAGTGAAACACCTGTTAAATGAATTTTGTCCCCTTTTACGACCTTTCTTGCCACAGTTGTTAAGCGAATCACTGCAGGTGTTAAAATCAGTAACACAGTTGTTTAAGTGAACCTGGCTTCCCCGTTGACTTTGCTTGTCATCAGGTCGCAAAATCACGTGACCCTGGGATCAGTGGTGGGATTCAGCCAGTTCGCACCTATTCGGGAGAACCGGTTGTTAACTTTCTAAGCAGTTTGGAGAACCGGTTGTTGGAAGAAAACTTATTTTGTTTTTCTCCCACTTTATGGGGCTAATCCTGTAAGGAAGGCAGGAAGGAAACATTCTGGTGGTGTTTCTAGCCTAACCTTTATTGCCCTGCTTACAGAAACTGCCTCTCTGCTTATCCCTTGTTACATTGTAACAGCTAAGGCGAAACGCCCATCGACGTGAGTGACGTTGAGTAAGCTACGCCCACATGGTCACATGACCACTGAGCCACGCCTACCCAGCTGGTCATTAGGGCAGAGAACTGGTTGTTAAATTATTTGAATCCCACCACTGCCTGGGATACTGCAACCGTCATAAGTATGAGTCAGTTGCCAAGCATCCAAATTTTGATCACGTGACCAGGAGGATCCTGCAATGGTCCCACTGTAACTTTGGATGGCCACTAAGCAAATAGTTGTAAGTTGAGGATTATCTGTAATGAGTTTTCTTGGCATGTTATGGAAGGGGTGTCCCAGTGGTGAAATGTAAAATTTGTTACTACCGGTTCTGTGGGTGTGGCTTGGTGGGTGGGGGGGTAATGTGACTGGGTGGGCGTGGCCAACTTTTTTCTTTTTTTCTTTTACTTTTAAAAGCATTTTTTCGGCCGAAGAGGTTGTAGAAAAAATAGTTTTAAAAATAAATTTAAAAAAGCCTCTGATGATCGCATGGCTCAGCTGGGCATGGTGGGGGGCAGGGATGTTTGTTACCGGTTCTCCGAACCACCCACCGCCATCGCTACCGGATCGGGCGATCTGGTCTGAACCCAGAACATTTCACCCCTGGAATGTCCCCTTCTTATTCTCCAGTTCTGTGATTTCCTGGTGGTCTCCCATCCACATGCTTACCAGATCTAAACACACTTAGAATCTGAGCTCAGGAATAATTAACATTTTTTGGGTGGGAGAAGGGGGATTCAGGAACACATTTTTTAACAATACCATTAAGTATAAAGCATTATAACCAAGCAACTCACACAACATAATTAAGGTTGATTTTGCCGAAGCTAACATGATCTAACACAAAGCTAACATAATTAAGCTAGAGGGCAGAAATTAATGACTCAGAGATAAAAGAAAAAAAAAGTGGAATAAATCTATCTGTAAGGTAGACTCACCTGAGGCGATATTGGAAGGTGCACCACCCTTAAGCCCAGATGGCCAAGCTGCAATTTTTAACGTGACAACAAAGAGAAATGATTAAATTGCAGAGCGGGCAATTCGAATTAACGCCATTTAGGGAAAACAACCTCTTCTCATAGACAATAGCTTCATTGAATTAAATGACCACTAGATGGCAGCAAAGGGATAACCAAAGCTTCTTGGCTGCCCCTCAGTGATGGCCTTGATTTTTTTCATAAGCCAACTCTGATAGGGTGGGTCGGGGTTCACATAACATGCTGCCTTGGACTGAACACAGAGGTGGGATTCACTTACCTTCCCTACCAGTTCGCAAATGTGAGCGTGTGTGCCTTCCGCGTATGCGCACAGTCTCCAAAACATGGCTAAATAGAATGTCATTACATCTGGGCGGGTGGGCAGGGCCTACCGCAGTCAGCACTACCGGTTCGCCCGAACTGGACAAAACTGGCTGAATCCCACCACTGCCCAAACAGATGATTTTACAGGTTCACAGGATCCGGATTCATACAATCTGCTAAGATTGTTCTGTCCTCACTACACGTTAGTCTGTGTGCAGCTCGACATGCAGCTAAACCCACCTATCCTCCAATAAAACAGACGGTGTCCGTAGATCTGGATGCTTTACTGAAAGAACAGGATATGGTGAGACTGGGGAAAACAGGGATACATACAATGAGAACCAAATACAAGACAGCCAGTAGTGAGTTACTGCTGAACATAACAATGAATAAATACAAGCAATTTAAATCTCACCAGTGATGCTCTGTGTGTGGGATGTGGGTTTTGGTCCTTGCATGACCATGTGCCACAGATTAAGATGGATTCTTCTCTGTGTTTCTGCTTTCTCCAAATGCTAAAGGAAATGGAGTCTGGCTTCCCAGCGTGCACTTGATTTGAGAGTGTAAGCTGATGGGCAGGGGTGAAATGTAAAATTTGTTATTACCAGTTCTGTGGGCGTGGCTTGGTGGTGGTGGGGTAATGTGACTGGGTGGGCATGGCCAACTTTTTTTTTTAAGTTTTCAAAGCATTTTTTCTAATGCTTTGAAAAGCCTCTGCCGATCAGGCAACTCAGCTGGGATCGTCAGAGAGGCTTTTTAAAAAATACCTCTCTGCCGATCAGGCAACTCAGCTAGGATTGTCAGAGACTTTTCAAAGCATTTTTTTTACCACCTCTTGGCCAAGAGGTTGCAAAAGAAAAAATACTTTGAAAAGCCTCTGACTATCCCAGCTGAGCCACGCAATCATCAGAGGCTTTTTTTTTTATTTTTAAAAGCATTTTTTTATTGGAAGGGGATGTAGAAAAAATGCTTTTAAAAGTAAAAAAAAAAAGCCTCTGATGATTGCGTGGCTAGAGATAAAGATAAGATGGCAAGGAGAGGATACTCGGATAAGTAGGAGACAAAAATCTATGTATTCATTAATGTATAGTAGAAGATTATTATAGATACATAATATACGACCTAAATGATATGAGAACACAATTCTCCACTTTTTCTTTATTTACTGCTATGCACTACTATGTATCTGGGCTGGAAAAATCACTCACTTATGTTCAATATGTAATTTGCATTTATTTCTTTTTCCATACTATGTAACCGGATGGAGAAAAAATTGTATTATTATAACTTCTTACAATAAAACACTTAAAAAAAGAAAAAAAAAAGCCTCTGATGATCGTGCGGCACAGCTGGGCATGGGGGGGGGGCTACCGGTTCTCCGAACCACCCGCCGCCATCGCTATTGGATTGGATGATCCAGTCCAAACCGGAAGCATTTCACGCCTGCTGATGGGTAATGAAGTCGGGTCAGCTTCAAACAATATACTTGGTATTTTGTCTCTCTGGCCACTAGATGGGGCTAGCGTGCAACAACAGTATATAAAAGTTATATGCTGGGGCCTGACAAAGACCATGGCCTTTTCTTTTCTTCTGTCTTCTGAAGGTGCTGATCCATAAACCACCAAGCTCTCAGGTGGCTAGTCTAGCACACTATAAGGCAGGGGTCAGCAACCTGCAGCTCTGGAGCCGCATGTGGCTCTTTCACCCCTCTGGTGCGGCTCCCTGTCACTCAAAATATGCGTCAGAACCACCAATGTGAGACACCTGCCGGCACGCGATTTATTAAGCTTTTCAACCCCCGGTAGGCCAACCATGGATAAATCCAAGAAAATAAAAGTTTCAGAAGAAAACAGAACGTTTAATTCAACTACATATGCTAGTTTTGTGGCCGCTCAAGAAATCGTCAGGCACAGGAAGGGTTTTGTGGCTCCCGGTGTTTTCTTTTCTGTGGGAAACGGGTCCAAATGGCTCTTTGAGTGTTTAAGGTTGCAGACCCCTGCTATAAGGATATATAGTTGTACACCAAGAAAGATTTCCTAATGGTACGAGCTTTTTTTCAATGGACCCAATTGCTTTGAAAGATCTTGATGCCTCCTTTGGAGGAAGTTTCAAGCAGAGACTGGCTGGCCCATTTGTGTGTGTGTGTGTGTGTGTGTGTGTGTGTGTGTGTGTGTGTGTGTATGTGTGTGTGTGTGTGTATGTGTCTGTGTGTTGATGTAACCATGGATTCCTTCACTCGAAAACATGAGCCAGCAGTGTGTGCCAGCAGCTAAAAAAAGGTAATACAATCCTTGGTTGTATAAACAGAGGCATGGAATCAAAATCATGTGAAGTATTCGTACCGCTTTATAAAGTTTTCGTAGGGCCACATCTGGAATACCGCATCCAGTTTTGGTCACCACATTAAAAAAAAAAAAGATGTCGAGACTTTGGAAAAAGTGCAGAGAAGAGCAACTAAGATGATGAAAGGCCTAGAGACTAAAACGGTTGCAGGATTTGGGTTTGGCTAGTCTAAAAGAAGAGCCTCGGTGGTGCAGCGGACTAAGTGCTGTTAAGTGCTAGCACTCAGCTGCCAGCTGCCTGCAATTAGTGCGAGTTCAAATCTCACCAGGCTCAAGGTTGACTCAGCCTTCCATCCTTTCGAGGTAAGTAAATTGAGGACCCAGATTGTGGGGGCAATAAGCCAGCTTTGTATAGAACAACACCGCTTGGGGGGGCCGAAAGCCCTAATAAGCAGGTATATACATAAAAGTATGTAGACTATTGCTATAATGCATTGTAAGCCGCCCCGGGTATTTAGGAGACCACCTTCTGCCACCGATAACCTCCCACCGGCCAATCCGCTCCCACAGAGAGGGTCTCCTCAGGGTGCCATCGGCCAAGCAATGTCGACTGACGACCCCCAGGGGGAGGGCCTTCTCTGTGGGGGCACCTGCCCTCTGGAACGAGCTACCCCCAGGAATACGACTGATCCCGGACCTCCGTACTTTCCGTCAAGCGTTGAAGACCTTCCTATTTCAGCAAGCCGGGCTGGCTTAAAATTTTACTGGGTTATTTTATGGGCAAAGGGTTTTAAATTTTGGGAAGCCAATTTGATTTAATTCTGTTTTAATTCATCTTAATTTTTATATTGTATGTATTTTAATTTTGGCTGTTCACCGCCCTGAGTCCTTCGGGAGAAGGGCGGTATACAAATTTAATAAAGCTAAACCTAAACCTGAGTCTACGGAGAAGGGCGGCATATAAATTGGACAAAGAAAGAAAGAAAGAAAGAAAGAAAGAAAGAAAGAAAGAAAGAAAGAAAGAAAAGAAAAGAAGAATTAGGGGTGACATGATATCAGTATTTGAGACACTGCCACGAAGAGGTCAAATTATTTTCCAAAGCACCAGAAGGCAAGACAAGAAATAATGCATAGAAACTAATGAAGGAGAGAAGCAACCTGGAACTAAGGAAACATTTTCTGACGGTGAGGATAACTAACCAGTGGAACAAAAATTGCCTTCAGACGCTGTGGGTGCTCCATCACTTTTTAAGTAGAGACTGGACAGTCACTTGTCTGAAATGGCATAGGATCTCCTACTTTGAGCAGGGGGCTGGACTAGAAGACCTCCAAGGTCCCTTCCAGCTCTATTCTGATTCTAGGTTCTCCAAGATCCCTTCTGTTCTACGATCCAGGTACCATAGAAGAACAGTACAGAGAACTTGATTGAAATATCTCTTTACCCATTAAAGTTCAAGAACCATCCCTGTTTTGCTTTCCCTCCCCCTCCTTCAAATCTTTTACATTGTAAGCCTGAGGGAGAGGATCTGACTAGATATATTATTGATTTTGCTAAGCTACTCTGAAAGCTTTCTTCTTCTTTTTTATTTGGCTGAAGACTATATAAAAATGCTCCCATAAAAAGAAGAAAAAAAAAGAGTTTGCAGCCAAATGTTTGGGAGAGCGGAATTGCCTTGTGCCGAAACTGTGCGAATAAACAACATCTGACTGGATTATCTTTTAAAGCTCCACAGAATTTGGTAGATCCGCAGGGCGGAAAACCTCAGCTATATGGGGAGAAGGTCGAGACCAAAATACAGGTAGTCCTCGAACTTACAACAGTTCATTTAGTGACCATTCAAAGTTACAACGGCACTGGAAAAAGTGACTCATGAGCATTTTTCACACTTACGACCGTTGTAGCAACCCCATGATCACGTGATGAAAATTCAGATGCTTGGCAACGGGTTCATCCTTACGACCGTTGCGGTGTGCCAGGGTCATGGGATCCCCTTTTGCGATTTTCTGACGAGCAAAACCAATGGGCAAAGCCAGATTCACTTAACAACCGTGTCACTAACTTATCAACTGCAGCGATTCATTTAACAACAGTGGCAACAGTACCAGGAGCCCTGGTAGCGCAGCAGACTAAAGCACTGTTATTAACATCAGCTGCCTGCAATTACTGCAAGTTCAAATCTCACCAGGCTCAAGGTTGACTCAGCCTTCCATCCTTTCTAAGGTAGGTGAAATGAGGACCCAGTTTGTGGGGGCAATAAGCTGACTTTGAATAAATATACAAAAGGATGAAGGCTATTGCTTAACGCATTGTAAGCCGCCCTGAGTCTCCGGAGAAGGGCGGCATATAAATCAATTTTTTTTAAAAAAAAAAGGTCGTAAAATGGGGGCAACATTCTCTTAACAAATGTCTCACTTAACAACAGAAATGTTGGGCTCCATCGTGGTCGTAAGTTAAGGACTATTTATAGTGACATAAAAATGGTCCCTTGATGGGTTTTGCTAGTTAAGAAGCAGCTCTGAGGATCGTAATTCCGTGATGCAGGAGTGGTTTGGCATCCAAATGTTATAGCTTCCATCTCCAGGTTTTCCAGTTTCAAAAAATCATATTATATAGAATAATAGAGTTGGAAGGGACCTTGGAGGTCTTCTAGTCCAACCCCCTGCTCAGGGAGGAAACTTATACCATTTCCGACAAACGGTTGTTCAATCTCTTCTTAAAAACTTCAAGTGTTGGAGCACCCACAACTTCTGGAGGCAAGTGTGATGACCCGGGGCGTGGCACGAAGGCAACACAGCCATAGAACTGGTATGAATCCCTTTATTGGCACCAACTCTGCCCCCAACGTCCCTTTTATGGCCTGGAGAAAAGCTCTCCCACAAACCTGCAGATTCTCCAGCCTAAACACTGTAAAGAGAATGACTGCAATCAATCACTCCAGCATGGCAAGATAATGAATTCCCAGACGGGAAGAATAATCCCAGGAAGACAAGATAGGCACACAGTAGCACGGCAGTAATTCAAACAGTCAGGAGGGAATGCCAGGAATGCAGGCCACAACTCTCAACACCAGATGAATTCAGTGTTTGTTCCCAACAAACGCCCCTTCCAACTGCCTCTCCTTTAAACTCCATCCCCAGGTGTGCCTTGTGAAGGGACCCTCCCAACTGCCTCTCCTTTAAACTCCATCCCCAGGTGTGCCTTGTGAAGGGAATCGGGGCCCTTTCCTTTCTCGTAAACCGCACAACCCACATTGCTCTCTTTTGCGTTCTTCCCTGTGTGCCCTAAAATGAGGAGTGGGTGGGTCTTGTTCTTCATCAGAATCCCCGCTCCCTTGTTCTACCTCTCCCCTGCTCTGCCCAGCCTGACTTTGCCCTTCCCCAGTTTCCTCCACAACCAACGGAGCCACTCTCTCTGTCAGCTGTTCGTCTTTCATCTCAGATTAAGACTCCGACGGGGGATGACAGCAAGTTGTTCCAGTGTGAAGAGACTGTGAAAAGCAAAGACGCTGGTCGCATGTGTTGTCAACCCAAGAGGCAACATTCAGTTGCCCACTGCAATTTGAACGTATTATCCCAAAAGCGTTCTTGCAAAAGGCAGCTGGAGATTCTTTGTTTTTTCCTTCCTGAAGACATTTCGCTTCTCACCTAAGAAGCTTCTTCAGTTCTCTTTCCCAAACCAAAGATGCTTCTTGGTTGAGAAGCGAAATGTCTTCAGGAAGGAAAAAACAAAACCCCCCAGTTGCCTTTTGAAAAAGCAATTTTGGGACAACCATGACCTGGATGGCTGAGAATCTCCATAGACTTCAACGTATTACCGTGTGACATGGAACTCCATAGGTGGTTTCAAAGGAGCTGTATAACATTTAGAAAGTCACAAAGATTGCTACCTGTTGAATCATTTAACAGTAAGAGCTAACAGGACTTTGCTAGAGTTATGTATATATTTGTCAGATGTACAATCTGTAAAATCAAATATGGAAGAGAGAGACTAACTTTATTTTTAAGAGCCGTGCGAGGTGAAGAAGGCAGGGGTCCCCAACTCTCGGGCTTCAGCCCACAACCTGGCCATGGCATGTTGGGAACTGGGCCATTGATGGGACGGGCGAACACGGGTGAAGTTTCATTTCCGCATGTGAAGGATTTAGGTTGGATTTAGGGGTGTTAAACTCGATTTCATTGAGGGCAGCATTGGGGTTGTGTTTGACCTTGGGGGTGTGTGTGTGGGTGTGGCCAGTTCAACATTACTTGTGTCAGGGGCCCCTGTGGTGGCCCGAGCGCTCTACTGGGCTCCTGAGCTCCGTTTTCGGCTGACATGGCTGTTGTGGCCTGCCAACGGCCAGCAGAGCTGGTGGCAGACTCGGATAGTGAGGAAGTTGGGGAGGAACATGGGCCAGTCCTGGAGTCTGGGGAAGGCTCATACGAGGGCTCTGTGTTGGAGGCAGAGATGGAGCCAGGGCCATCCGACAGTTATCAGCTGCCTTCGGAGTCAGAGATAAGTGGGGCTGAAGAACAGCTGGAGCCTGTTCCCGATGTGCGAATGCACAGAGCTGCCAGGGGAAGGGAACAGCTAAGGAACAAGGGCCGACTCAGGAGTAAAGGCACAGGTAGACGGTGAATGGCCCCTCTCATGGGGAATAAAGAGGAGCGAAAGGGG
The DNA here is from genome assembly GCF_029215685.1 of Pituophis catenifer annectens. Lineage (NCBI taxonomy): Eukaryota > Metazoa > Chordata > Lepidosauria > Squamata > Colubridae > Pituophis > Pituophis catenifer. The sequence goes on from NW_027256883.1 coordinate 9,898,503, forward strand.
AGTGGAGTTGTTGGAGACAATTAGTTCATTTCATTAGTGTGAAGATCTGTTCGTGACTCTCAGAGACTCCTTGCCAAGTCTTTTCTTGTACAGCATTGCGTTTGGAAGATATCGGCCTGGCAGCTCGCCAAGCCTGATAAGGTCTGTGGTTGTAAATTCACCCTTGAAAGACTGTTTGCTGGGACTTTGCTGGATGTGAATGAGAGAAATTCATGTTAGCTTTAAAAAAAGGGGTTTTTTTTGGGACAAGGAGTCTGCTTCATGCTTTTGTGAAGCCTAGGTAAGAACGACAACCTCCTGAAACCCTCTGCCAGTGAAAATGGAGGCATTGTGGGCCGGTCCTTCACTGTTTCTAGGGCGGACCCGTTGGCCAGATCTAAGTGACCCGCAGGCCGTATACAGCCCCAGGATCTTGAGTTTGACACTCTTGGGTTGTACGCACGAAACCATCCCCTCCTGCCACCGAAACTGTTAAAACCGCAGCTGCCAGACCATGGAATAAAAAAAGGTTGGGGACCCCTGCTTTAAGGGATGTATTCTGAGAGCTGCTGGTTGCTTTATGGACTTGATAGAGTGACTGGGTAAGCAGAGGCTTTAAAAGGAACATAAGCCCTCCACGCCCCCAAGCGAGCAAATTCACTGAGCATGCAAACAGGATTTGCAAGAAAAAGTGAAAAGGAGTTTGTCAGGGGATTTTAACAGCAAAATTTCATAGGGGGTCCCTGAGAGATTTTCCCTCTAAGTTTAAGAGTTTTTGCAATTTTTTTGCCCCTAAGGAGAAAGCAGGCTCTGTTGCTGAGAAAAATACCCAGTAGTAAAAACTTAGCTCTTTACCTCTTCCATGAGATGATAGATGGATGGATGGATGGATAGGTAGATCTAGATAAAGAGAGAGATCTGTGTTCTGTTGTTCTATTCTATGTTCTAGATACAGATGATAGATAGATAGAAAGATAGATATAGCTAGATGATAGATAAATGATAGATAGATGATATAAATAGATATAAATGATAGATGATAGATAAATGATAGATATGATAGATGATAGATAAATGATAGATATAGATGATAGATGATAGATGAGATAGATAAATGATAGATGATAAATAGATGATAGAAGATAGATAGATAGATGAGATAGACAGACAGACAGACAGAGACAGACAGACAGATTTCCCAGCCTAGAGTACAATCTTAGGATTTCTTGGTGGTCTCTCATCCAAGAAGAAATCAGATTAGATCCCCCTTTTTCTCAAGACCAGCCAAGATAAGTTACAGACTAATAGAGTTAGAAGGGACCTTGGAGGTCTTCTAGTCCAACCTCTTGCAAAGCTAGTTGCAAAAGACATGCAATATACTTTATCGCAGTCTATTCATCTAGAAAAAATGTTTGCTTTGCGCACACCAATAGTTTTGCTTGTTTTATAATTAACAAGAGCAGTTTGCTATTCTGTTTGTAAGGAAGAAAGGAGGATTTTACATTGGCAAACCTTTGATTTTAGTAGAGGAAAGCATGCAAGAAACTTTCCATAATTTATGAGCAGAAACCAAACGAAAAAAGAAGTGATCCTGGTAAGGGTAGGCTATGGAAAATTAATTAAATGTTATGACCGGCATTCGTTAGCTGAAGGATAACATTTTGCGCACCAATATAATTAACTGGATTTGAAAGGAAGATGTGCTTGTTTAGAGTGCATTGTATTTTGGAAATTCAATGAACCATGAGACATAATGAGGTCTTAGTAGGTGGCAGCAGTTAAGCAACCTGGGCAAATATTGGAAGCCATGCAGGGTTATTCCTGGTTAGTGTAGGAAGTTAGCACCCACCCCTCTCCTAGAAGAATGAAATATTCTAGGAAATATTAAAAAGGCAGAATGAGCCTTGGTGGCACCGCAGACTAAAGTGCTGTTAAGTAACACCAGCTGCCTGCAATTACTGCAAGTTCAAATCTCACCAGGCTCAAGGTTGACTCAGCCTTCCATCCTTTCGAGGTAGGTAAAATGAGGACCCAGTTTGTGGGGGCAATAAGCTGACTTTGTATAAAAAAAAACACCGCTGGCGGGGGGGGGGAAAGCCCTACCAAGCAGGTATATACAAAAGTATGAAGGCTATTGCTTAACACATTGTAAGCCGCCCTGAGTCTCCGGAGAAGGGCGGCATATAAATCAAACCAATAAATAAATAAATAAATAAATTATACCTCCCTGGATGAAAAATGGAGAAACTTGTTTTTTAGGCAGGAAGCAGACTCACTCTTAATAGCCCCACCCTCCTCAATAGCCCACAGCAGATGTCAGCATTTAAGAGATAAAGAGATAACTAGGTCTATTATTTTTTTTTTTTAATAAAAAGTTTTTTTTATTTTTTAAGACAAACAAACATTTAATACATCATTCATTTCTTCCATGTGACATTTTGGTGTTATCTTCAAAGGTTTCTTCTCTTCTCTATCTCTTCTATCTTCAATCTCACCAAGTCCATTACAAAGATTTTCCACTAATATAATATTCTAGTTACAACATTTTGGCTACAGAGCTAACCAATCAGGACACAGTACGATGCAATACAGCAGTCTTAAATAATAATAAATGGCAAGAAGGGTCGTAAAATGGGGCAAAATTCCACCGGACAACTCTCTCACTTAGCAAACTTCATTGTGGCCATAAGTCGACGGCTACTTATATTTCTGGAATTAACTTCCTAACAGTGAGGACAAGTTGTGGGCGCTTCATCCCTGGAGGGTTTTTAAGAAAAGCCTGGACAGGCCACTTGTCTGAAATGGTATGTATACTTAGGGTCTCCTGCTTGAGCAAGGGGGTTGGGCTAGATGGCCTCAAAAGGTCCCTTCCAGCTCTATTCTGATTTTTTTTTTCTTTCTTTCTCTGAGGAGCTAGCCAACTTTGAACAACCTGGCAGTCGCAGTTAGGTAATATAACCTACCAAAAAAAAAAAAAATGAGCATTGTGTCTCTTTAGGGAAAAAAAAAAGTATAAAAGAGACAAAAAGTCAAAAAGTTCTTGCCGCGAAAGTGTGGGAAGGCGCGCGCATGCGCAAGCGATCCATTCTCAAGGTTTTGTTTTTTTTTTACTCCGCTCCCTCCTCGCCCCGCCCCGCCCCACCTTCGAAAGCGGCCACTTCGGAGGAGGGCGTTCCCCACCACGCCACGCCCCTCGTCTCACGCCTTCCTTCCTTCCTTCCTTCCTTCCTTCGCTCTCCCCCCCTCCCCTCCTTCGGGAGCGTGCGTCGTCCGGGCTTTGCTGATTGGGTGCCGCCCTCCAGGTGGTTTTTTTTTTTTTTTTTGCATAACTTCGCTCCTCCTCCTCCCTCAAGCGGCGCGCGAGAAAGCGCGAGCGCCTTTGCGGGGCGGGGCGGGGCGGGGCGGGGAGGGGAGGGGGGGGAGTAGGAGGAGGGAAGTGAAGAGGAGAAGAAGAAGAAGAAGAAGGCGGGGGGGGAGAGAGCGCGGATTGGTTGCTAGGACGGTGACGTCAGCGAGCCGGGGACGAGGGGGAACGGAGAGAGACGCGGAAAAAAGGTCAAACTGAAGGCGAGCCGGAGAAGCGGCGGCGGCAGCGGGCGGTGGGAGCGGCGCCCCTTCCCGGCAGGTACGGGCGGGGAGGGAGGGAGAAGCGGGGGACCCGTGGCCACGCCCCTTCGCCACGCCCCCTCGCTCACCTTGGGGAAAGGGCACGAGGGTCGCCCCCAACGTGGGCCGGGGTGTTCCATTCTCCCCCAAAGTGGGGGGGGGCTACTTGTTCTTGCCTGCCCCAAAAGTTGGGTATTCCCCCTCACCCAAGTCTTCCCCATGTGCCTCCTCCCCCCCATGCAAACCTTCTCTATGGGGTAGCTTGCCCCCCCCATATGCTCAATCTGGATGTCACCCCTGTTTCAGCATCCCTATAAGCCCCCCCCCCCAAAAAAAAAAGTCTAGGAAGCAGCACTTTCCTTTTTGGGGGGGTGTCCACTGGGTAATGGCTACTTCTTCCTCCCTTCCCTAACTGTCCATCTTGGTCTTATTTTTTCAAACTTGCCAACTTTTAACTTCCAATTCCCAGAATTCCCCAGCAGGCATGCAAGAAATCCTTGATGCCTTAAAAACAGGGGTCCCCAAACTTGGCAGCTTTAAGACTTGTGGACTTCAACTCCCAGAATTCTCCAGCCAGCAGAGCTTTGGGAGCAGCCAGCTCCCAAAGCCAGCTCCAGCCAGCAGAATTCTGGGAGTTGAAGTCCACAAGTCTTAAAGCTGCCAAGTTTGAAGACCTCTGCCTTAAAAGAAATGCAGAGTTCTTGGAGGCGCAAAATGCTTTAAAAAGAAGTGAATCTCAAGCAAATGGCTCTTAAGAAAGTGTGCCCCCCCTTCTCTCTCTCTCTCTCTCTCTCTCTCTCTCTCTCTCTCTCTTTCTCTCTCTTTCTCTCTCTTTCCCCTTTTGCCCTTCAAGGATCCCGTCAGCTTCCATAGCGATGGAGTTCTTCTTCCTTTTCTTTTTCCTTCTCCCTCCATAACAAGAAAAAGAATAGAAAATAACTTTTCCTTTTGGCAGGCTTTTCTTTTGATTTTCCTCTTTGGGGCTGCCTTTCCGGACTTTTTCAACGCAGTTATCGGTACTCTGTATTGAAAACTTCCTCTTTAAAGGTTGTCCTGCCTGACATTTGAAAAAGTGGAGGGCAAAAAAAAAAAAAAAGTATTGTTTGGATATGGTTTCTCCTCCGGATGGGTGGATAAGAGCTGCTGGTGGTTTGTTTTTTTTTCTTTTTCTCAAGCCGAAGAAGGCCACAAATGGAGGCCAAAACCCGTGGCTTTGGAAGGGGATGAAAGTCAAGTTGGCATGGAAGAATAACAGAATAACAAAGTTGGAAGTCTGTGGAGATTCTCAATCATCCAGGTCATGGTTGTCCCAAAAAGTGCTTTTCAGTCAGAGCTGAAGAAGCTTCTTGGATGAGAAGCGAAACGTCTTCAAAGGAAAAACCCAGAAAGTCCGGTTGTTTCTTGAAAAAAAACACTTTTGGGACAACAAAGTTGGAAGGGACCTTGGAGGTCTTCTAGTCCAACCCCCTGCTTAGGGAGGAGACCATGTCAGACAAATGGCTGTCCAATCTCTTCTTAAAAACTTCCAGTGTTGGAGCACCCACAACTTCTGGAAGCAAGTCCTTCCACTGATTAATTCATCTCACTGTCAGGAAAGAAATGTTTTTGGTGTCTGTAGATCAGCCCCCTGAAAACATTTACATGGGGGAAAGGCCAGGTTGGATCCTGTTTTGGCTCTAAGCAAGTTGTAACATCGTTCTGTCCTGCATTTTGTGCATGCAATATTAAAACTGGATTTTCTTTTCTGTCTTTTCCATTTACTATGGAAGAACTGAGCTGTAAGAAGTTGGGTTTAGGCTTGGTAGCTTCTGTTCATTAAAGATAAGATAGCCCTCAAATTACAAGCATTCATTTAGTGGCTGTTTGAAGTTACACTGAAAAAAGTGACTTATGACTTGTTTTTCACACTTACGACCATTGGAAGCATCCTACAGTCACGTGATCGAAATTTGGGCAGGCTGGCAACTGGCCTGTATTTATGACGGTCGCAGTGTCCCGGGGGTCAAGTGTTCACTTTTGCGACCTTCTGACAAGTCTTAGTCAATGAAGAAAACAGATTCCCTTAATAACCGTGTTACTAACTGAAATTGCAGTGATTCAGTCAACAGCTGTGTTTCAAGAAAGGTCGTAAAATGCAGCAAAACTCACTTAACAGCTGTCTTGCTTAGCAACAGAAATTCTGGACTCCATTGTGGTCGTAAACTGAGGATTATTTTATGTACTTGGGAGAGAGAGAAAGGTTGGTTGTTAGCCTGTTGTTTACATAATATTGAGGAAGTGTTATGAAGTTGAAAGAGATTGCAAGGTTGCAATGACCATTTATATACCTGGATTGAAGTTGTAATTCAGCGTGTTTGTAAAAACATCAGTTCTATATAGTGAAAGAGATGGAGAAACATCAGATACCAGGGATCAGCTCTGTATAATAAGCTCTGTCTTCCTTCCTGAATGCAAATGGTAAAAAGTCAGATGTTGGGGTTTTGATTTCAGAAAGATTACTTGCGGGGAAGACACATGAATATTTTTGTTGTTGGGGGAAAAAAAAAAGCCCTTTTATGTCTGATAAGGACAGATTAGGCCTTAAAAAAAAGAGCGCTTTGTTCACAGATGGTAAAAGCCAGAGTAACTAAAAAGAGAGTTTTTTTGTGCAAAAGGAAGGCTTGAGTTTACTTTTAAAAACTTTCTGCTGACAGCAAGTTTCTTTTTTTTAAAGAGGAAACTCAGTGAACATTGCTGTTTAGAACGAACATTTTAAGAGTTTTCTGAAATGGCTTCATTGCAAAGGTTTCACGCTCAGATCTCTGAAGATTATTCCTTGGGGTTTTTTTAAAGCATGCATGTCGCCCTTTTTTAATTCATGTTCCCAAATAAACCACACTGATGGATCCACATGTAATTTACGTGGAGCTCAGCACATCTGGAAATTGCCTTTATTTTTCGTTAACGTGAAGCCACCATATGTGTGCAGCCTGGCGATGACACATTGGCACGTTTAGGGAGGAAAGCATCTGGGTATGCAAGTGAACAATGGTTTGAAATGAGATTGAAGTGTTCCTAGGGTGAGAATGGATGAAAAATGCTGCGTTCAGCTAACCACAACCTGACTCCTCCAGAGTCAGCTGAGGGTTTTGTCACAGCCTAATCTTAATTTGTTCCCCCTCCAAGATTAAGCTTGCTGACTTCAGGTTATTTTTCTATCTCCTCCCTTCTCCCTACATCTCCATTTGCAGGACAGCCATAAAGAACGCTGATGAGATCAAAATTCTTCCCTTTAATGAAAAATAAACTTTTTAATATTTTCACTTTCGGGGCAAAGTTTCCTCCCAGCTGGTTTGCCTTCGGAGACTTTCCCAACGATTCATGGAATAAAGATTGACAGATGATTGATTCATTTAATTACTATATAAAATGCTTCAATCGTTTCCTACTCTGGATTTCTTATTCCTGAGGATATATTACCATAGATTCTGCTTAATGAGACTGGGCTATGACTAATTAGCAAAACTAATTAGCGGGAATTTAATTTGGGGGAAGAGGGAATCTCTTGGATTTTTTTTTTTTTTAAAGAGTGTGACTATCACCGAGATGAAAGAAAGTGCTCTTTAATCATTGTGATTTAATGCGATATGGTGATTTACGGTACATTCCCAGAGAAAAGTTAATAGGTACTGTTATGTCCCAGAACAGAGGAATGGTTTCAGGAAAGGAAGTGAAAATATTAAGGCTCAGCAGGCTGAATTAAAAAATAAACAGCTGTTCGTTTATTTTAATTTGCTCTGCAAAAAATGCAGAAGCAGTTTCAAAGTTACACCTTGGGGTATGTACAAGAAGGCGTTGCTGAATAGTTTCAGATATGATGGATTTCAAACATCAATTTTCCAAGCTAATTGACTCTTTATAAGATCAATAGGTAAGAAATCTCGGGGTATAGCGGCTGAATTTGAGTGATAAAATAAGAATATAAAAAGCTTTACCAAAGGTCACTCAACTCAAGAGATTTTCTATTATTACTCAGTGGAAGTAATTGTTACTCAATGGAATAATAGAATAATAAGCCTGCGTAGGTTTATTAATTCTACTTTTGCAAGTCAAAGTGTAATTTGCATGGAAAATGGTTGAAAAGGAAAAATGAAGAGAGTTGTGGTAAAATAAAATCTGAAAAAAAGTAACAGACCTCTAGGCTAAACTTTATTTTGCAATATAGATAAGAAATATAATATATTGTTTGATTGTAGAAGCAACAGAAATTTTGCTTACTCATGTGGGGTTGTAAATTGAGGAGAACCTGTATTTTGCTTTCGTTTTTGTTTTAACTATGTAGTATCACTATTGTAGATTATCACCTTTCATAATTTCAGATTTTATGGTTAATTTCTTTTTGACTTTGAAAACTGATATGTAATACAAACTGGTGGGATGAGAACTCAATAAGTAAGGGGAGGGGGAAAAGGTTAGAGGAGCCCCTGGACTTATGGGGCCTCAGGAAGCCCATAGTTTTCCCACCAAGCTTTCCAGTTTTAAGGAATAAGTATTTTGAGATTACACCATTGAATAGTTGATAAAGTTGGATATAGTTCTTTAATTTGCAATAATTAACTTTATCTCTACTTCTCTAATGTCTGAAGCTGGGAAAATAGTCTTGTTTTTCCAGCTTCAAATATTAGAGAAACAAAGATAAAAGTTAGATAAAACTGATTAGATGAGAACATTACAAATTTTGAAAGTAGTATTTTATACATTAAGAGCGGCATGGTGGCTCAGTGGATAAGATGCTGGGCTTATTGGCCGGAAAGCCGGCAGTGCAGGTTCGAGACCCGGGCACCATGCAACGGGTGAGCTCCCATCCTCGCCCCAGCTCCTGCCAACCTAACAGTTCGAAAGCGTTCAAATGTGAGTAGATAAATAGGTACCACTTTGGTGGGAAGGGAACAGCGTTCCATGATGTCATGCTGGCCACATGACCACGGAAATGTCTTCAGACAGTGCTGGCTGAATGACCGTGAAATGGAGTCGTAAATAACTAGTAAAGTAAAATCCACAGGGACACCTTTACCTTTTACTTTACACCTTTTGTTTTTCTTGGGTAATTTTTCAGAAATCCAGAAAAATGAAATCTGACTTTTTTTAAAAAAAATGTTAGCACCTAAACTAAAATGATTCTGAAAATCACTTTTAGAATTTATAGCAACACTTATTACCCCCCCAGGTATATATAATTAAAAATATTTTTAAGGTTACGTATTTTAGAACACATTTCAGCTTCTCTTAATAAAAATTCATCTTGAAACATGTCACGTTTCATGTAGATCAATATAACCTCTTCTGTTATCTTACTTCTGACCTTACGGCGTTCTAAAACTCGTGATTGGGGGACAGCTGCGGGAGGGCATTCGAGATTCATTTTGAAGTTGCAAAACCTGTTCAACCACATCTGCAGTTAACCTTCACCGAGTGGTAGTTCCTTTATTGCAAATTAAAGGAAAAAGGTAAGACAGAAAAAGCGTGTCCAGTTGGGATGGTTGATAGAAAGAAGGAGAAATCCTCATCTCTTTATTTATCCCGTGCTGTGTGCCCTAATAAGTGGGTGATACTGGAAGGTGCGTTCTTGTGAAAGAATTAGAATATCAGTAGGTGGATCCGTTTTCTCTGTTGATGGAACAGGCCTTGGGAACTGCTATATCTTGGCATCTTCTTCCCTTGGGGGAAGAGAGAGAGAGACAGATGTTTTATCTCCTCCACCCTTCCAGGTGTGGCCACTGCCCCATAAGCAGTATCTGTATACCTTGTGCAGCAAAATATCCCCCACGGCGTTTTCAAGAATTGGATCTGTAATTTCAGGTATTCCCGAAAATAACTCCATTGTGCAACTTCTGTAGGCTAGCAACAAGTACTGACAGTTCCCCTACAACCGTTCCTCATTGGTGAGTTGAAAGTCTTCTCCTTCCATCCTTGAAACCTATTCCGTCACAAACTTTGCTATCCCCGTTCCTGATCCCTAACCTTCCTCTGTGGTCTGTCTTTGTGGTTACCTCACGTGCTTCCATGATCAGGTGGTAAAGCCTAGGACCTTCTATAGGATAGAGTACAGTATTGTGTTTTGTTACAGAATAACAGAGTTGGAAGGCATCTTGGAGGTCTACTCCAACCCACTGCTCAAGCAGGAGATGCTATCCAGGGATCGGCAACCTTAAACACTCAAAGAGCCAGAAAGATCCTAACTGGAAGCCCCCATTCAATTCTGGAGCCAATCGGAAGTCTGGTTCCCCCACCATAGTCTCCTCCTAGCATGGTGTCCTTTCTCCTCTCTCTGTCCTAACCAAAAGCCCTATCAATTGTGGAGCCGACCAGCAACAGAGAGCCGCAACAGAGGGATGAAAGAGCCACATGCGGCTCCAGAGCTGTGGGTTGCTGACCCCTGCGCTATACCATTCTAGACAAGTGGCTGTCCCATCTCTTCTCAAAATCCTCCAGTGATGAAGTACCCAAAACTTCTGAAGGCAACTGTAAGGAAATTTCTCCTTAGTTCTAGGTTGCTTCTCTCCTTGATTAGTTCCCATTCATTGCTTCTTATCCTACCTTCAGGTGCTTTGGAGAATAGGTTGACTCCCTCTTCTTTGGCAGCCCTTCAAATATTGGAACACTATCATGTCACCCCTAGTCCTTCTTTTCATAAAACTATACAACGTCAGTGGTCAACAGAGTGGAGATTTTGTACATGTTAAGGCTGTCCTCACATGGTGTCAGAATAAGCAGGAGCAAGAATTGAATTATTTTAGCATTGGGGCAACTATGGGAGATATCAAGTGTGACTCACTCATGGGGTAGAGACCATCTGAAGACAGCTTCGTAGAGATATCGTAGAACAAACAACTTGCTAAGGAATAATTGTACCCTGATTAGGTGCATGTGAGAACATGACTGTGCTAACTGTTTGTGGACTGCATCTTAGAAAGTGCCGGTTTCTAGGCAGAGTTGTGCAATAATGAATTTGGGGCTTAAATAGATGAGTCTGGAACGTGTGTGAGAGTTTTATTGTGTTTCTAGTCTAGAATTTACTGTCTGGACATTTAAACTTTAAAGCACATTGCCGCCTTATGAAAGGTTGTACTAGCACATGGGTCGGCAGCCTTAAACACTCAAAGAGCCACAAAAGTCCTAACTGGAAGCTCCCCACGTTCAACTCTGGAGCCGACCAGAATTTGGTTTCCCCCACCATAGAGTCTCTTCCTAGCATGGTGTCCTTTTTCTTCTACCTATCCTAACCGAAAATCCTATCAATTGTGAAGCCGACTGGCAACGGAGCCGCAGCAGAGGGATGAAAGAGCCACATGCGGCTCCAGAGCGGCGGGTCGCTGACCCTTGTACTAGCACAATGATAAGGAGGCTGAGGAATCATTGGAAGTCTTCTGAGCAAAAGAGGACAACAATTTGGCCCTTTCAAGACATTTTTTTTTCATTATCCGTTAAATGCAAGAAGTGCTTGGAACCTACGTGATTTGTTCATTCCTTCTTCGTAATCTTTACCCTTTCTGATTTTGAAAAAGAAATATTGCCTTATACCTTTCTTTCCTTCTCCATTAGGGTTGCACAGACCTATAAATTCAAAGGAGGGAGGAGTATTAGGCATATTTCCTACCTTGAGTTATTTTTAAAACAAACAAAGGTGGAATTACAGGTAGGCCTTAAATTACAACCACAATTGAGCCCAAAATGTTATGTTGTTAAGTGAGAAATTTGTTCAGTGAGTTTTGTCCCACTTTCGTTGCCACATTTGTTAAGTGAATCACTGCAGTTGTTAAATTAGGTTGTTAAATGAATCTGACTTCCCTATTGACTTTGCATGTCAGAAGGTCGTAAAAGGGAATCACATGACCCTGGGACACTGCAGCCGTCATAAGTGTGAACCAGTTGTCAAGCATCCGAATGTAAATCTCGTGATCATGAGGATGCTGCAACGGTCATAAGTGTGAAAAATGGTCATAGGTCACCTTTTTCAGTGCCATTGTAACTTTGAACAACTAAACAACTGTTGTAAGTCGAGGACTATCGGTATTAGTCCATTGTTGTACTGTTCCTTGTCTAATGCTGCTGTTTGGTTTAAATCCTTCCTATATTAACTGTATCAAGAAAGGTGTAAATCAAATAGTTTGAATTTCCTTTCTGTATAGAAACACAAATGCACCACAGGGAACAAATATTTTATTAATGGTGTATTATTCCTTAAAAAGGAAAAGGCTTAACCTGTATGCATCATCTTATACATATTGTCTTGTTTTCTGGCCTATACATAGACATACTAGGCAACAAAGCTAACAGTTTTCTGTACACCTACTTCTGTAATTTTTAATTGAGATCCCAGTTTAATTTTTGGAATGTCCTAGTAATGTTTGAGCCTCTCCTTGGTTATTTTCAGCATCATCTGATTGCTATCATCTTCTATGTGTCAGGCTCAGGCATGCAAGGCCATGTCCACACATGAATTAAACTGATGTGTTGCTAACCAGCCTATGCACAGGAATCTTCTCAACTCATGGTTAGCACCTGTTTGGAATTAGATAAGGGTCAGTGGAATTCAAGGAAGGTTGGATTTTTAGTCCTGCTTGTGGCTATGTAAGGATTCTAGGCTGATCCCTCTTTTAACTCCGCCCCTAGTTTCTACCACTCCTGTTCCTATATTATATTTTGTCAACATCCTTATTCCTGTGTCTCAGTCAGGGGTGGGTTCTACTTATCTCCGCTATCAGTTCGCAACGGGAGCGCGCACATGCACAGAAGCTTCTGCGCATGTGCAGATCGTTCATGATGGCGTCCGGGCGGGTGGGCGGAGCCTCCCGCCACCGTTACTACCGGTTCGCAAGAATCGGACCGAACCGGGAGCAACCCACCACTTGTCTCAATCCTCTTTAAAAGTATGCTATAGCCTCAATAGTAATTTATTTACTTCCATTTTGCCATTGCCTGACTCCGGAATATCTCTAAGCAGCTCATTATATAAAACAGAATATAGAAACGTTACGGGAAGAGCTCGCTTACCGACCGTCTGGTTCAGGGACTGTTTGGGCTTCATCCCAGAGGGAGGGGGCCATGGCAGAGAAGCCCTGCTTTCTGGGTATGCTTACTGCACACCTACTCCCTTGGTCCTTACCAGCAGGGCAGAAACCACAGGAAGGTAGGTAGTCCTTCAAATGACAGGGTCCAGAGTGGATTTGATTTAAATCAGGTCAATTTAAAATCACGATTTAAATCATGATTTAAAATCACGAGTAAAAAGGCTTGATTTAAATCGACTCAATTTAAATCATAATTTTTAAAGAGCAACCTCTGACCTGCTGTTGACTTGCCGACAGTCCCAATATTGCAGAACATACAGCCTCACGCTACATGCATGCATGCAGGAGAACATCATGATATCTCTGTCAAGTTATTAGGAACTGAGTCTGATTAGTCAATGTTTAAATTTTACAAGGCCTGCCCTATCCTCCTGTAACCATTTTCCTGGTCGTAAGAGATGTTTCTTGGAGGAAAAAGTATGTCTGGAAGATTTCGTATCATACTAAAAGCTACGGAGATGAATATCACCAATGCTGAAAGCCAACGAGTTAAATGAAATTCCAGCTGTTCTAGGATAAGCCATCATTAGCCAGGAAGGACACAGGAAATTGCCTTTTCAGTCAAATTGTTATTTGTGGCCCTTTGTTTTTAGTGACCCATATAGTTGGGATGAGTGTAGATTTGATGCTTTTTTAATAGAGCCTGGCTATGAGTGATCTCCTTGATTATCAGAGGTCACACAACAACTTGTCTGTAGAATAGGGCAGCCGTTGAAAATTCAGATGTTATCCACTGCTGTTCAAGAACAGGGAGTGTATATTTAGAAATTACAGTACGATGAAGCTGTAGTATGACGTTATACACAACGGCAGCCTGTATTTGCGACCTCCTTCCCTCTGGCCTAGATTCTGACTGCAGCACTGCCGTGTAACAAGCTGTTTCCTTTTCAAAAGGGATAAGGCTATCTTTCAAGGAAGCGGTCAATGGATGGAAAGTAATCAAGGAGAGAAGCAACCTGGAATTAAGAAGAAACTTCCTAACAGTGAGGACAATTAACCAGTGTAATGGCTTGCCTCCAGAAGTTGTGGGAGCTTCATCACTGGAGGTTTTTAAGAAGAGACTGGACAGCCGCCTGTCTGAAATGGTATAAGGCAGTGATGGCTAATCTTTTTGCCATCGAGTGCCAAAAGCGGGGGAGTGCGGGAGGGGGGGTCGTGCGTGCGTGTGCCCACGCGTGCGTGTACCCATACCCATAATTCTATGTGCCCTGCCCCAAGGTGGATTTGATTTAAATCGAGTTGATTTAAATCACAATTGAAATCATGATTGAAATCACTAGTAAAAAGGCTTGATTTAAATCAACTCGATTTAAATCATAATTTTTAAAGAGCAACTGTCATCTCTGCTACTCCTTTGACCCACCGTTGACTCACCGATAGTCCCAGAGTTGCAGAATATACAGCCTCGTGCTACATAACTAAGCTCCATTTCATGCTGAATAAACTAAATTATTTATGTACCGTAAATAGAAAACTATCTTACGATAGATTTTTACCCCAAAAGTTCTTTATTAAAATAAATTCGATAAAAATAAAAAAAATCCGATTTAAATAAAAAAAATCTGATTTTTTTGATTTTTTAAAAAAAATCATTGATTTTTATCCACCCTGCCCTGCCCCCTGCGCATGCGTGCACGACCCCCCACACGCTCCCCCCCGCTTTTGGTACGCAATGGCACGCTGGGCCAGGTGGGCCCGTTTTTTCGCCCTCCCCAGGCTCCAGAGGCTTTCTAGGAGCCTGGGGAGGGCGAAAACGACCTTCCCCATCCCCCTGGAGGCCCTCCGGAGGCCAGAAACAGCCCATTTCCCAACTTCCAGTGGGCCCAGAAGGCCCGAAAATCAGCTGGCTGGCATGTGCTTGCGCACTGGAACTGAGCTAGGGCAACGCTCGCGTGCCCACAGATATGGCTCCGCGTGCCACCTGTAGGTTCCCCATCACTGGTATAAGGTCTCCTGCTTGAGCAGAGGGCTGGATTAGAAGACCTCCAAGGTCCCTCCCATCTCTATTTTGATTGAATGAATGAATGAATTCACCTAGCCAGTTCTGCAAGGATAGCCATTTTCTAAGTTGTGCCTTCCTTCCTTTCTGGAAAATTAGATTTTAGTGTTCAGTATTTGGATGGTGTGAGTTGTAGTATATAAGAAAATCAACCAAAATGTTGGTTAAACACAGGTAGTCCTTGACTTACGACCACAATTTAGCCCAAAATTTATGCTGCTAAGCGAGACATTTGTTAAGTCAGTTTTGCCCCATTTTACAACCTCTCTCGCCATAGTTGTTAAGTGAATCATGGCAGTTGTTAACTTAGTTACTTAGTTGTTAAGTGAGTTTTGGTTTTTCCGTTGACTTTGCTTTTTCAGAAGGTCACAAAAGCTTGATCACATGATCCCGGGACATTGCAACCGTCATAAAGGTGAATCAGTTGCCAACTGTCTGGATTTTGACCACCTGACTATGGGGATGCTGCAACGATCATACATGGGAAAAATGGCCACAAGTCACATTTTCCAGTCCTGTTGTAACTTTGAAACGGTCAGTAAATGTATTGTAAGTCGAGGACTACCTGTAGACTACCTGCCTGAGATTTTAAAATTTTAAAATGATTTTAAAATCATCTTTTTCCAACCCAGCCTGTTTTTTAGTCGATGCATCCTTTCTTTGGAGAAAGCTGTGTCTTTGTGCCCACACACCTGAGAAATTGTACGTGCATCAGTCGTGAAAAACATGTCATTTTATTTGCTCAGCCTCTGTAAGAAATTATTAATAATAATAATAATAATAATAATAATAATAATAATAATAATAATAA
The DNA here is from genome assembly GCF_029215685.1 of Pituophis catenifer annectens. Lineage (NCBI taxonomy): Eukaryota > Metazoa > Chordata > Lepidosauria > Squamata > Colubridae > Pituophis > Pituophis catenifer. Next base: position 9,914,008 of record NW_027256883.1, read on the forward strand.
TAATAATAATAATAATTTTATTTCTATACCGCCCTTCTCCCGAAGGACTCAGGGCGGTGTACAGCCTATTTAAAAACAGACAAAACAACAATATAAAATTTAAAATAATTAAATAAATTGGCTCAGATTTAAAACCCCAAAAAATTTAAATACCCCAATTTAAAACTATTGTGTTGATAGTCCGGCCTGGCGGAACAACAGGGTCTTCAATGCGCAGCGAAACACCCGGAGGTCGGAGATCTTACGAATTTCCGGGGGCAGTTCGTTCCACAGGGCTGGGGCTCCCACAGAGAAGGCCCTCCCCCTGGGTGTCGCCAGCCGACATAACTTGGCCGATGGCACCCTGAGGAGACCCTCTCTGTGGGAGCGGACTGGTCGGTGGGAGGCTATTGGTGGCAGAAGACGGTCTGCCTGTTTCCTGAAATATATCTCTTACCAATTTTCAGAGTGGCCTAAATCTAGGCAAAGTTGAGGGTAGAAGCACTGAGTTATAAACATTTTCCCTGTCTTGGAAGCTTTCCTTGCTTGTCTTAAACGGGACCGCGGGGGTGACATGAAATTACTTACGGATTGTACTACGGTGACCTCCTCAGCCGGTGATGGATGGCCTTACACAGCTTTGCCTGCGACCTTGGAGATCAAAGCAAAGATACCATGTGTTCTCTTAGGTAGATATTCAGTGTTGTGCCCTGAATTCCCAGAAGAGGCATTTTTTTACAAGCACGCAGTCTTCAACATATTACTTTTCCTTTTTATCTGTCTGGTTGGATGCCGACCGTTCCTGACTGGTACTGTAATTGTTGCTCCCAGCAAAGCTCCTGTGGAAGAGTCTAATTTTAAAGACGTTGGATGGAAGTTTATATTTTCCTCAAGGGGTTATAGAGCAGCAGCAGCAGAAGAGAAAGCTGACAGAAAAGCGTTGAAGTTCACTGATCCCGATGAAATTGTGTCAGGAAAAGACATCATTGCGCTAACAATTTAGATCCCTCACCAAGGAATCTAGTTTTGTGCAGGGTGGATAAAAATCAATGATTTTTTTAAAAAAAATCAAAAAAATCAGATTTTTTTTAATTTAAATCGGATTTTTTTTTATTTAAATTGGATTTTTTTTTTTATTTTTATCGAATTTATTTTAATAAAAAACTTTTGGGGTAAAAATCTATCGTAAGATAGTTTTCTATTTAAGATACATAAATCATTTAGTTTATTCAGCATGAAATGGAGCTTAGTTATGTAGCGTGAGGCTGTATATTCTGCAACACTGGGACTATCGGTGAGTCAACAGCGGGTCAAAGGAGTAGCAGAGATGACAGTTGCTCTTTAAAAATTATGATTTAAATCGTGTTGATTTAAATCAAGCCTTTTTACTAGTGATTTCAATCATGATTTAAATTGTGATTTAAATCAACTCGATTTAAATCAAATCCACCCTGTGTCATTTTGTAGTGTCTAGCCTGACAAAGACACACAGACTTTGGGAACAGTTTGGCTCCATTTAAAGTTTAAAGACAGGTGGAATTTCACTTAGTGACCGTATACTTAGTGACCGTTCGAAGTTACGTCGGCACTGAAAAAAGCGACTTACGACCGTTTTTCATACTTAGGACTGTTGCAGCATCCCCATAGTCATGTAATTTACATTTGGATGCTTGACAACTGACTCACATTTACGACGGTGGCAGTGTCCTGGGGGGGGAGGGGAGTCATGGGATCCCCTTTTGCGGCCTTCTGACAAGCAAAGTCAATGGGGAAGCCAGCTTCACTTAACGACCGTGTTACTAATTTAACAACTGCAGTGACTCCCTTGACAAATGTGGCAAGAAAAGTCGTAAAATGGCACAAAACTCGTTTTAACAAATTTCTCACTGAACAACATAAATTCGGGTGGGCGGGGTCAATTGTGTTCACAAGTTGAGGACTATATCTGTATATCTTGGGAGTCTTTCACAAACAGGAAATAATATTTTCCCCCCTTTTTTTAAAAAAAAAAATCTTGATTGTCTACAACAATGGTTCTCAAAGCATGATCTAACGGCCCTGGGTGTCCCCAAAACCCTTTCAGGGGAGTCCATAAAAATTAAAATAAATATTTTAACATTTCTCCATTTCAATTTCTCATACAGTAAATGTCATTAAATATAACTCACATAAACTATATGGGGTCCTTGGTGCTCTCTGAGCTTGTTCGTTTCCTGCAGATATTTCATTACTCAACTATTATTTTATTATTTATTAATTCGATTTATATGCCGCCCTTCTCCGGAGACTCAGGGCTGCTTACAATGCATTAAGCAATAGCCTTCATACTTTTGTATATACCTGCTTAGTAGGGCTTTTGGCCCCTCTTAAGCAGTGTTCTTTTTTATACAAAGTCAGTTTATTGCCCCCACAATCCGGGTCCTCATTTTACCTACCTTGGAAGGATGGAAGGCTGAGTCAACCTTGAGCCTGGTGAGATTTGAACTCGCACTAATTGCTGGCAGCTGGCAACCAAGTGCTACTTTAACAGCACTTAGTCCACTGCGCCACCAGTGAGGACGTTACCTAGTTGGGTAATGAAATATCTGCAAGAAAACAACCAAGCTCAGAGAGCGCCAAGGACCTCACAGTTCACCTCTGAGCTACAAATATTCTCTTCTACCCACATAAAGCCAAATTTTTTCAGGTCTTCAGTTATTTCCATGGTTTAGGACCTGAGTACTTACGAGACCACCTGCTGCAACCGATAACCTCCCACCAACCAATATGCTCTCACAGAGTAGGCCTACTCATAGTACCATCATTAAAACAATGTCGTCTAGTAGTTCCAAGGGAGATAGCCTTCTCTGTGGGGGCACCTACTCTTTGGAACAAAATACCCCCTGGAATACGAATAATCCCAGATCTTCACACTTTCCGACGTGCCCTGAAGACCTTTCTGTTTCAACAAGCAGGGCTAGCATAAACATCTAAATTCTATGCCAAGGTCTTAGCTGATACACTAAGTTGACTCAATTTATTATTTACTGTTTATATATATATATATTATTTTATATATATATATATATATATATATATATATATGCATATTCTTTCTAGCCAGGTTTTACCTATGTAAACTTAGTTGTTCTTCAGCCCTAGGTTCTGTGAAATCTCATTCACAAGTTCTTGGGCCCTTTTTCTGCTGCCAAACTGCAACTCTGTGTTGCTTCCTGGGAGACCCAGATAGCTATTTCTACCTCTTAAGGCGTCATCAGTGGGCCACACCCACTTCCCAATTATCCTCCCTGTAAAAGGCATAATGTATCTTTTTTCTTTTTTCATAGGCTTTTATGTGCATATTCTTTCTAGCCAGGTTTTACCTATGTAAACTTAGTTGTTCTTCAGCCCTAGGTTCTGTGAAATCTCATTCACAAGTTCTTGGGCCCTTTTTCTGCTGCCAAACTGCAACTCTGTGTTGCTTCCTGGGAGACCCAGATAGCTATTTCTACCTCTTAAGGCGTCATCAGTGGGCCACACCCACTTCCCAATTATCCTCCCTGTAAAAGGCATAATGTATCTTTTTTCTTTTTTCATAGGCTTTTATGTGCATATTCTTTCTAGCCAGGTTTTACCTATGTAAACTTAGTTGTTCTTCAGCCCTAGGTTCTGTGAAATCTCATTCACAAGTTCTTGGGCCCTTTTTCTGCTGCCAAACTGCAACTCTGTGTTGCTTCCTGGGAGACCCAGATAGCTATTTCTACCTCTTAAGGCGTCATCAGTGGGCCACACCCACTTCCCAATTATCCTCCCTGTAAAAGGCATAATGTATCTTTTTTCTTTTTTCATAGGCTTTTATGTGCATATTCTTTCTAGCCAGGTTTTACCTATGTAAACTTAGTTGTTCTTCAGCCCTAGGTTCTGTGAAATCTCATTCACAAGTTCTTGGGCCCTTTTTCTGCTGCCAAACTGCAACTCTGTGTTGCTTCCTGGGAGACCCAGATAGCTATTTCTACCTCTTAAGGCGTCATCAGTGGGCCACACCCACTTCCCAATTATCCTCCCTGTAAAAGGCATAATGTATCTTTTTTCTTTTTTCATAGGCTTTTATGTGCATATTCTTTCTAGCCAGGTTTTACCTATGTAAACTTAGTTGTTCTTCAGCCCTAGGTTCTGTGAAATCTCATTCACAAGTTCTTGGGCCCTTTTTCTGCTGCCAAACTGCAACTCTGTGTTGCTTCCTGGGAGACCCAGATAGCTATTTCTACCTCTTAAGGCGTCATCAGTGGGCCACACCCACTTCCCAATTATCCTCCCTGTAAAAGGCATAATGTATCTTTTTTCTTTTTTCATAGGCTTTTATGTGCATATTCTTTCTAGCCAGGTTTTACCTATGTAAACTTAGTTGTTCTTCAGCCCTAGGTTCTGTGAAATCTCATTCACAAGTTCTTGGGCCCTTTTTCTGCTGCCAAACTGCAACTCTGTGTTGCTTCCTGGGAGACCCAGATAGCTATTTCTACCTCTTAAGGCGTCATCAGTGGGCCACACCCACTTCCCAATTATCCTCCCTGTAAAAGGCATAATGTATCTTTTTTCTTTTTTCATAGGCTTTTATGTGCATATTCTTTCTAGCCAGGTTTTACCTATGTAAACTTAGTTGTTCTTCAGCCCTAGGTTCTGTGAAATCTCATTCACAAGTTCTTGGGCCCTTTTTCTGCTGCCAAACTGCAACTCTGTGTTGCTTCCTGGGAGACCCAGATAGCTATTTCTACCTCTTAAGGCGTCATCAGTGGGCCACACCCACTTCCCAATTATCCTCCCTGTAAAAGGCATAATGTATCTTTTTTCTTTTTTCATAGGCTTTTATGTGCATATTCTTTCTAGCCAGGTTTTACCTATGTAAACTTAGTTGTTCTTCAGCCCTAGGTTCTGTGAAATCTCATTCACAAGTTCTTGGGCCCTTTTTCTGCTGCCAAACTGCAACTCTGTGTTGCTTCCTGGGAGACCCAGATAGCTATTTCTACCTCTTAAGGCGTCATCAGTGGGCCACACCCACTTCCCAATTATCCTCCCTGTAAAAGGCATAATGTATCTTTTTTCTTTTTTCATAGGCTTTTATGTGCATATTCTTTCTAGCCAGGTTTTACCTATGTAAACTTAGTTGTTCTTCAGCCCTAGGTTATAAAAGCCTATGAAAAAAGAAAAAAGATACATTATGCCTTTTACAGGGAGGATAATTGGGAAGTGGGTGTGGCCCACTGATGACGCCTTAAGAGGTAGAAATAGCTATCTGGGTCTCCCAGGAAGCAACACAGAGTTGCAGTTTGGCAGCAGAAAAAGGGCCCAAGAACTTGTGAATGAGATTTCACAGAACCTAGGGCTGAAGAACAACTAAGTTTACATAGGTAAAACCTGGCTAGAAAGAATATGCACATAAAAGCCTATGAAAAAAGAAAAAAGATACATTATGCCTTTTACAGGGAGGATAATTGGGAAGTGGGTGTGGCCCACTGATGACGCCTTAAGAGGTAGAAATAGCTATCTGGGTCTCCCAGGAAGCAACACAGAGTTGCAGTTTGGCAGCAGAAAAAGGGCCCAAGAACTTGTGAATGAGATTTCACAGAACCTAGGGCTGAAGAACAACTAAGTTTACATAGGTAAAACCTGGCTAGAAAGAATATGCACATAAAAGCCTATGAAAAAAGAAAAAAGATACATTATGCCTTTTACAGGGAGGATAATTGAGAAGTGGGTGTGGCCCACTGATGACGCCTTAAGAGGTAGAAATAGCTATCTGGGTCTCCCAGGAAGCAACACAGAGTTGCAGTTTGGCAGCAGAAAAAGGGCCCAAGAACTTGTGAATGAGATTTCACAGAACCTAGGGCTGAAGAACAACTAAGTTTACATAGGTAAAACCTGGCTAGAAAGAATATGCACATAAAAGCCTATGAAAAAAGAAAAAAGATACATTATGCCTTTTACAGGGAGGATAATTGGGAAGTGGGTGTGGCCCACTGATGACGCCTTAAGAGGTAGAAATAGCTATCTGGGTCTCCCAGGAAGCAACACAGAGTTGCAGTTTGGCAGCAGAAAAAGGGCCCAAGAACTTGTGAATGAGATTTCACAGAACCTAGGGCTGAAGAACAACTAAGTTTACATAGGTAAAACCTGGCTAGAAAGAATATGCACATAAAAGCCTATGAAAAAAGAAAAAAGATACATTATGCCTTTTACAGGGAGGATAATTGGGAAGTGGGTGTGGCCCACTGATGACGCCTTAAGAGGTAGAAATAGCTATCTGGGTCTCCCAGGAAGCAACACAGAGTTGCAGTTTGGCAGCAGAAAAAGGGCCCAAGAACTTGTGAATGAGATTTCACAGAACCTAGGGCTGAAGAACAACTAAGTTTACATAGGTAAAACCTGGCTAGAAAGAATATGCACATAAAAGCCTATGAAAAAAGAAAAAAGATACATTATGCCTTTTACAGGGAGGATAATTGGGAAGTGGGTGTGGCCCACTGATGACGCCTTAAGAGGTAGAAATAGCTATCTGGGTCTCCCAGGAAGCAACACAGAGTTGCAGTTTGGCAGCAGAAAAAGGGCCCAAGAACTTGTGAATGAGATTTCACAGAACCTAGGGCTGAAGAACAACTAAGTTTACATAGGTAAAACCTGGCTAGAAAGAATATGCACATAAAAGCCTATGAAAAAAGAAAAAAGATACATTATGCCTTTTACAGGGAGGATAATTGGGAAGTGGGTGTGGCCCACTGATGACGCCTTAAGAGGTAGAAATAGCTATCTGGGTCTCCCAGGAAGCAACACAGAGTTGCAGTTTGGCAGCAGAAAAAGGGCCCAAGAACTTGTGAATGAGATTTCACAGAACCTAGGGCTGAAGAACAACTAAGTTTACATAGGTAAAACCTGGCTAGAAAGAATATGCACATAAAAGCCTATGAAAAAAGAAAAAAGATACATTATGCCTTTTACAGGGAGGATAATTGGGAAGTGGGTGTGGCCCACTGATGACGCCTTAAGAGGTAGAAATAGCTATCTGGGTCTCCCAGGAAGCAACACAGAGTTGCAGTTTGGCAGCAGAAAAAGGGCCCAAGAACTTGTGAATGAGATTTCACAGAACCTAGGGCTGAAGAACAACTAAGTTTACATAGGTAAAACCTGGCTAGAAAGAATATGCACATAAAAGCCTATGAAAAAAGAAAAAAGATACATTATGCCTTTTACAGGGAGGATAATTGGGAAGTGGGTGTGGCCCACTGATGACGCCTTAAGAGGTAGAAATAGCTATCTGGGTCTCCCAGGAAGCAACACAGAGTTGCAGTTTGGCAGCAGAAAAAGGGCCCAAGAACTTGTGAATGAGATTTCACAGAACCTAGGGCTGAAGAACAACTAAGTTTACATAGGTAAAACCTGGCTAGAAAGAATATGCACATAAAAGCCTATGAAAAAAGAAAAAAGATACATTATGCCTTTTACAGGGAGGATAATTGGGAAGTGGGTGTGGCCCACTGATGACGCCTTAAGAGGTAGAAATAGCTATCTGGGTCTCCCAGGAAGCAACACAGAGTTGCAGTTTGGCAGCAGAAAAAGGGCCCAAGAACTTGTGAATGAGATTTCACAGAACCTAGGGCTGAAGAACAACTAAGTTTACATAGGTAAAACCTGGCTAGAAAGAATATGCACATAAAAGCCTATGAAAAAAGAAAAAAGATACATTATGCCTTTTACAGGGAGGATAATTGGGAAGTGGGTGTGGCCCACTGATGACGCCTTAAGAGGTAGAAATAGCTATCTGGGTCTCCCAGGAAGCAACACAGAGTTGCAGTTTGGCAGCAGAAAAAGGGCCCAAGAACTTGTGAATGAGATTTCACAGAACCTAGGGCTGAAGAACAACTAAGTTTACATAGGTAAAACCTGGCTAGAAAGAATATGCACATAAAAGCCTATGAAAAAAGAAAAAAGATATATATATATATATATATATATATATATATATATATATATTAATAATAATAATAATAATTATTATTATTAAGGGCGGTATAGAAATTCAATTAATAATATAATAATAATAATAATAATAATAATAATAATAATAATAATAATTTTTAAGGCAGTAAAGGCATCCTGAGGCTACCATGTTTGAGAACTGGTGGTTTGTGGGACATTAACCAATTATAGTTGCTGCTCAGTTAGAACTTATTAACAATATGTTTGAATTCTACAGATAACATAATAATGCAAATTTATGCAAAAGCTAAATTTAATATTGAAACAGTCCTAATACCAAGATGTAAGTTTTCTACGTATACCCTGTTTCCCCCAAAATAAGACATCCTCTGATAATAAGGTCAATTGGGCTTTTGAGCGCATGCGCTAAAATAAGCCTCCCCCCAAAAATAAGCCTTCCCCAAAAATATTTTAAATGCAGAGCTGGAAATCGGGTAAGACGGCAAGAGGAGCCCCATGCAGGGCTCCACGCGGCCCAAAATAATAGGACCTCCCCAAAAATAAGGCCAAGCGTTTATTTCGGGGTTCAAAAAAAATATAAGACAGGGTCTTATTTTCGGGGAAACACGGTATAGATTCTCAGTCATCCAGGTCATGGTTGTCCCAATGGTGCTTTTTCAAAAGGAAACTGGACTTTTTTTTTTTTTGTGAAGATGTTTCCCTTCTCATTCAAGAAGCTTCTTCAGTTCTGACTGAATGACTCAGGATGGAAGAATTTGTATTCCTTGCAGTCATCTGGTCATTAGCATTCTTTCTAAGAGTTGCTGAGGCCACTTGAAGGTTTTCTACATTTGGCACCTGTCACGAAACTGTCGTTTCCTGACACCTAGTCCAAAATGTGGCAATATGGATTTTTGCCGTGCTGCTGGACTGAACCAAGAAACCATACATACCGTATTTTTTGGAGTATAAGACACATCTTCCCCCCCCCAAAAGTGAGTGAAAATTTACGTGCGTCTTATAGACCGAATATGGGCATTTTTGATCTCCTGAACCCACTGCGCGTTGCGTTTTCGCCCTTCCAGGCAGAAAGCACTCTGCAGGCCAAAAACCGGCTCGATTTTTGCAAAAACGGGCCTTTTAGACCACTGCAGAGTGCTTCTGGGGGTCTGGCAGGGCTAAAACGCGACTTGCGGAGGCCAAAAACTATTTTTTTTCTTGTTTTCCTCCTATAAATTTAGGTGCGTCTTATAGTCGGGTGTGTCTTACGGTCCGAAAAATATGGGTATATTCATTTTCTCATTGTTAGCTCAGATCGAATCAAGGTAGGAGGGTTATCATCTTCTAAATGGTTGAATGTTTCTAGAAATTAACTTTCTAAACTGCACGTCTAGGGCTGATTCATCCATCCATCATCACAGAAGACTTCAAATCTCCCTGTCGTGAATTGACTCATCTCTCACCTAAGAACAATATTGTATGCATCAATGAAGTTTGCCTTTTAATGTCAGGTGAGGAATGTTTATGCTAAATGTCAACTGCATGCAGAAAAGCCATCGTGGTGAACTTTCACTGCCTCTTATCTCAAGGTTAAAGAGATGATGTCAGAAATAGAACACGGGATTTTTTTTTTTGCACATGAATCATCCTTTCTTGTGTCTTGTTGCTGTCTGTCCATCCCTCCATCCCCCCCATGAAGAAATCTTCTAAAAAGTACAACTTTGACTTCTTTTAAAGAAACAGCAGTTGGAATGTTTGCCAAGGAGAAAGAGTGTGTATAGATCTTCTGGCTCATTCAGCTCTTCAGATGACTTGGAGGTCAGAATAATTTTATTAAAGAACACAACACGTTGCATTCATGTGCTGCTGGGTTCCACGTCAAGTCCCAGCAGTTGACAGGGATAATTAATAATTAAAAAAAAAATAATTGGAAAAATACAAAGTGGAAATCAGTCAGAATATACAGGTGAGCAATATGCCCAGTGATGTCCATTCATCTGCCGAATGCCCATGGAAGAACTCAAGTCTTCGGTAGCTTCTGAAAAGCCATCAACAAAGGGGCCCATCTATATTCCAGAGGAAATTTCCAGTTGGAAAGGTTTTGTTGTTGTTGCTGTTGTTGTTGTTTTGCATCCATCCATACAATATTCTTCCAATAGTCTTCTGCTTTATTCAGGTTGTTGTGACCTGAATAAAGTAACATTATTGTAATGACTTACAAGACACAATTAGTTCCAAACAAACCTATTTTATTGTTAACAGCTGAGAATTAAGTTCATTCCAAGCTGAGTCCCAATTAGTTGCAAAACAAGTCCTTTGGAAGGAGTCATTCGGTATAATCACCAACCTTTATCTTCTTTGACACCCTGCCAAAGGCCTTACTTGGCAAAGCCCCACAGAGTTCAGAAACAAACAAGAGATGCCGACTGGAAACAGAGTTAGCAATGTTGCTTTCCTGCAAAAGGCCCAAGTGCCTTTGTTTCTCTTTTAAGCCTTATAGGAAGGGCCAATCATCTTCGGGCCTTACTCCCGAGTCGTCCCTTTTGCTATAGCTGCTCTTGCCTTCTGGCAGCTCTTCGTATGCGTGCACTAGGAACAGGCTGCTCCTCTTCCTCTGCCTCTCTGCTGTCCCACTCTGGGGGCTCCGGAGTCTGCACATCACTCCCAGATGGCCCTGGCCCCATCTCTGCCTCCGACGCAGAGCCCTTGTCCGGGCCTTCCCCAGACTCCAGGACTGGCCCACGTTCCTCCCCAGCCTCCTCACTGTCCAATTCTCCTGCCAGCTCTGCAGGCTGCTGGCAGACCACAACTTAAAGAAGAGACTGGACAGCCACTTGTCTGAAATGATATAGTTCTGCTTGAACAGGGAGCTGGACTAGAAGACCTCCAAGTTCCCTTTCAGCTCTATTCTGAATCACAGATGACCTTTCTAAAGTGTAGATGGGTAGTAGTGTTCTTTTCTGGAGATTAGAGGCCTTCTTGCAACTCTGCCAGGAACACCATTGGTGTTTGGTATTCTGTTGATGGTAGTCTGACACTAACATAAGCCAATGCAAGAGAGGTCTTTATTTCTTTATTCACTGATTTGATTTCATTTTATAGCCGCCTATCACAGCAAACAACTCAGAATTCAAGTTCTTTACAGTTGCCTTGGGATTCTTTGAGAGGCCTTGCTCTTGGAAATGGTCTTGGTTGGTTGGTTGGTTGACCACTCCCAAGGAGAATACAGTTAATCCTCGACTTACTACCATTCCTTTAGTGACCATTCGAAGTTACAATGGTACTAAAAAAAAAGTGACATGACTGTTTTTAAGAACTGTGGTGGCGCAGTGGTGAGAGTGCAGTACTGCAGGCTACTTCTGCTGACTGCCGGCTGCCTCCAATTTGTCAGTTCACATCTCACTAGGCTCAAGGTTGATTCAGCTTTCCATCCTTCCGAGGTGGGTAAAATGAGGACCCAGATTGTTGGGGGCAATATGCTGACTCTGTAAAACCGCTTAGAGAGGGCTGTAAAGCAGTATATAAATCTAAGTGCTATTGCTATTTTCACACTTACAACAGTTGCAGCATCTTAATAGTCATGTGATCAAAATTTGGCTGCTTGGCAACTGGCATGTATTTATGACGGTTGCAGTGTCCCGGGGTCACGTGATCCATTTTTGGGACTTTCTGACAAGCCGAGTCAATGGGGAAGCCAAATTCACTTCACAACTGTGTTACTAACTTAACTGCAGCGAATAACAATTGTGGGAAGAAAGGTGGTAAAACGAGCCAAACTCACTTAACGGCTGTTTCACTTAGCAACGGAAGTTCTGGGCTCAATTGTAGGCACAAGTCAAGAACTACCTGGAAGAACGGTGTTGAATTGACTCCATTTGGACACAGTCTGCGCGTGGCAGTGAACATGCGGAGTGCAAACTCTTAGGAAATCGTTTTGGAATCCTTTCCAGCCTGTTCAACATCAACCCCTGTTTTTTTTCTCCTGAGGTCTTCAGGAATTTCCTTTGTTCAAGCCGTGACATGCTTCCGCATAATTGTGTTGTGAAGATCAGACTTCCCTAGTGAACACCCAGAATTCTGTGCTTTAAATAAGGCAGGACGTCCCATACTCAACACCCATTGTTAACCTCATGTTGGAACATTGCTATTATGTCACCCCTAGTCCCCTGCAACCGTTCTTCATATGTTTTAGCCTTCAGACCCCCCCAATCATCTTTGTCATTCTTTTCTCCACTTCTTCCACAGTCTCAAATCTTTTTTTATATGGTGGTGAGCAAAAGTGGATGCAGTATTCCAAGTGTGGTTTTACCAAGGCATTGTAAAGCGGTATTAACACCTAAAATAGGAATAGAATAACGGAGTTGGAAGGGACCTTGGAGGTCTTCTAGTCCAACCCCCTGCTCAGACAGGAAACCCTACACCACTTCAGACAAATGGTTATCCAACCTCTTCTTCAAAACTTCCAGTGTTGGAGCATTCGCAACATCTGGAGGCAAGTTCTTCCACTGATTAATTGTTAATAAATTAAGCACTTCACGTGATCTTGATTCTATCCCACTGTTAATACAGCCTAGGATTGTGCAAAGTATGTCAGTGAAATTCCTAGGTTCAGTTTTGTCCCCTTTAAAACCATCTGGACGAAGAGCATTGGAAACGGAAGGTTTTTTTTTTTTTTTTAATTTGATTTATATGCCGCCCTTCTCCGTAGACTCAGGACGGCTTACAATGTGCTCAGCAATAGCCTTCATCCTTTTGTATATTTATACAAAGTCAGCTTATTGCCCCCACAAACTGGGTCCTCATTTCACCTACCTTAGAAAGGATGGAAGGCTGAGTCAACCTTGAGCCTTGGCGAGATTCGAACCTGCAGTAATTGCAGGCAGCTGGTCTTAATAACCAGCTTAATAACAGGGTGCCTTAGACCACTGTTTGCAGATTTCTTTTCTTTCTTTCTTTCTTTTCTTTTTTTTGGGGGGGTTTTTGCAAACCCTGAATTAAACCTGACCATTTTTCCAACACGGAACGAAAGTATTTTACTCTTGAAGGACAATATGTCTGTCAATCTGAGCTTGCCCTTCCGCTTGTAGAATCGGATGCCTAGAAATAACCCTCTTTTCCTATTTGTGTAACAGTTGTGTGTGTGTGTGTGTTTCTTTTTTTAAAAGAGAAAAAAGAATGTTAATTTTTGGAACACCCTTGGAATCACTTGCCAGTCATCCAAACCATTTGTCACCTCGCAACCATCCTTTGAAAGAGTTATCTTTGGTTCCTGCCTCGCCTCCCTTTGTCCGTTGCAGCTGTTGTTGTTGGCAGTCCCTGAGCTTTGTCCTTCAGCCTCAGCTGTTTGTGTCGGCAATCTTGCTGACCTCCCTGTGATCTCTTCGGCAAACAGAGTCAGTTGCAGGAAAACCGCTGCAACTGACTCTGCTAAGTTCCCCGTAACTCAGGAGCTTGCCTATAGATCACAAATCCCATTGGGAATCTGTGTGCACTCGGAGACCTGTCTTTGACTCCCCTACGTCTAGCTATCACAGCAGTTCTCCGTGCCTTATGTGCAAAGATCAGATAGTTGTTGAGATGACTGGACAGGCGTCCCCAAAGCAGGAAGCTTTACAGTAGGATTTGTCAAGTTTTCCGCACTTGTCAACCGCTCTTAGCCTTTGCAGCCGGCCAACAGGATGTCACAGTCGGTGGAATCAAGGCAACTGAGATTTGCACTTCCTATCCTGATCTGTCTCAAGAGCGACCAGCGTTTTTTTTCCTTCCCATCCCAAACTTGAACGCCAATGAAAAAGGGTCACATTTCCTATTTCTACTGGGGGAACGGAGGCCATGCGACTTAGAATGTAGAACACAGAATAATAGAATTGGCAGGGAGCCTGGAGGTCTTTTAGTCCAACCCCCTGCTTAAGCAAGAAACCTTATACCATTTCAGACCAATAGCTGTCCAAGCTCTTCTTAAAAGCCTCCAGTGAGGGAGCACCCACGACTTCCGAAGGCAAGCTGTTCCATTGGTTAAATGCTCTCACCAGTTAGAAAATCTCTCCTTAGTTCTAGGTTGTTTCTCTGCTTCATTAGTTTCCATCCATTGCTTCTTGTCCTGCCTTCAGGTGCTTTGGAAAATAATTTGACCGCCTTGTTTTGTGTATGTTTATGTTTTATTAAATTTATATACCGCCCTACTCCCGAAGGACTCAGGGCGGTGAACAGGTACAAAATAAAATACATAAATACAAAAGTTAGAAACATAATTAAAACCAAATTAAATAATTTAGCCCAAGACAATTTAAAAAAAACCCAATAATTTAAAAGAAATTAAAATTTCAATTTAAAAATTTAAAAGAAAGGGGAGAAAATTAGGCCAGGCTGGCTTGCTGGAATAGGAGGGTCTTAAGAGCACGGCGGAAAGTGCGCAGATCAAGGATCCTCCGTATCTCCGGGGGGAGCTCGTTCCAGATAGTGGGTGCCCCCACAGAGAAGGCCCTCTCCCTGGGGGCCGCCAGTCGACACTGCTTGGCTGACGGCACCCGGAGGAGCCCCTCTCTATGAGAGCGTACCGGCCGGTGGGAGGCTGTTTGTGGTAGTAGGCGGTCCCATAAATAACTAGGTCGTAAGCCATGGAGCGCTCTAAAAGTGGTAACCAAAACCTTGAAGCGCACCCGGAAGACCACCAGGAGCCAGTGCAGCTCGCACTGGAACAATGCTACCCTGTCCCCCTTAGTCCTTCTTTTCATTAGGGTAAAAAGTAAAAGTTCCCTCGCACATATGTGCTAGTCGTTCCCTACTCTAGGGGGCGGTCATCTCCGTTTCAAAGCCGAAGAGCCAGTGCTGTCTGAAGACGTCTCCGTGGTCATGTGGCCGGCATGACTAAATGCCCAAAGGCGCACGGAATACTGTTACTTTCCCACCAAAGGTGGTCCCTATTTTTCTACTTGCATTTTTTACATGCTTTCGAACTGCTAGGTTGGCAGAAGCTGGGACAAGTAATGGGAGCTCGCCTTGTTACGCAGCGCTAGGGATTCGAACTGCTGAACTGCCGACCTTTCGATCGACAAGCTCGGCATCTTAGCCGCTGAGCCACCACGTCCCTTCCCTTCATTACACTAGACTTGCCCAATTCCTGTAACTCTTTTTCGTATGTTTTAGCCTCCAGCCCCTTAATCGTTCTTGTTGCTCTTCTCTGCTCCTGATATTGTTTGTACATTTTGCCAGAAGAATCATTTGGGTTTCCAGCTTGAGTCGGGGGTTACGTAAGAACAAATCAAAATGAAATCCAGATATGCTGCGAAGAAAGGAGATTTATTTATTCCCCAAAGCAAAGAGGTTTGCTTGTGGGGGAAAATGAGGCACAAAGGGTTGTTTTATAAAAGAGCTTGTCCTTGGTGGGTCTTGAAGGGTTTGGGTGTATGTACATACTTGTTCTAATGTGTGGCTCTGTCACAAGGTCAATCTTAATTGCCCTTCCTTGTGTCTGTCAGCTTGTCTTTGTTGTGTAGATCAGCGGTCTTTGCGGCTGGGCAGCCTGGCTGGGAGAGGAGGGGAGAGAGAGGGGAACTGGGCCGCGCAAATGGCACGCCGGTGTGCACAGGCATGCACACGCAGCTGGGCTGCAAGTTGAGCTGTGTGCATGTGTGCCAGCCTGCCACTTGCGTGAGTCAAGCTGCGGCCCGGTTGCAAATAGGTCGCGGCCTGGTTGCGGGTCGCAACTTGGGGGTTGGGGACCCCTGGTGTAGATGGTGTCTGGGCAGCCCACTTGTGGGTTTGGGAAAGTGTGAATGAACAGATTTTTTTTTTTTGTCTGATTATTTATTCTTGCCCAGGTAATTGGTTTTACTATTTATTTATTTATTTATTCATTCATTCATTCATTTGTTCGTTCGTTCGTTCGTTCGTTCAATTTATATGCCACCCTTCTCTGGAGACTCAGGGCGGCTTACAATGCATTAAGCAATAGCCTTCATACTTTTGTATATACCTGCTTAGTACGGCTTTGCCCCCCCCCCCCAAAGCGGTGTTCTTTTTTATACAAAGTCAGTTTATTGCCCCCACAATCTGGGTCCTCATTTTACCTACCTCGGAAGGATGGAAGGCTGAGTCAACCTTGAGCCTGGTGAGATTTGAACTCGCAGTAATTGCAGGCAGTTTACCCGTGGATTGAACAATTTTAGCATCTAATCTTTGTTAAAATGTACCTTTTTGATTGCACCAAAGCTCTGACTGGATGGTGGGGAAGAGCGGAAGAAGCTTCTTGGATGAGAAGCGAAACGTCTTCAAAGAAAAAGCAGAAAGTCCAGTTGCCTCTTGGAAAAAGGCATCTTAGGGACAACCAGGACCTGGATGACTGAGACTCTCGATAGACTTTTTGATTGCAACGTATTTTCCAGCCTGAGTTAATTATTTGAAACAGTGGGGTAAATAATCTTCTATGATTATTACTGATTTAATATTAAAATTCTTCCCACAATGTCAAGAAACTGGTTTTTTCAAACCCTGTTGGTGCAGATGGAGAGTTGAGGGCTAAAAAGATGAATACATCATGGCCTGTTAAATTGGACAGATTTCAGTGGATCACCTGGTGGGTTTCAGAATCCCTGTTTTGGAACTTAAATACAGTCCCTGAAAAAGCTCTTCCCCTTTTTTTTTTTTTTTTTTTTTTGCAAACTAATTTAGCAATTTAGCAACTGAAAGCTGGTAAAACCTAAAGGAGACCAACTCTTTCAGTTCATAAAACATGGATGATTTTGTTGGGCAAAGTTTTTGAGCTTCCCTGGTCCTAGGCTATAAGGATTCAACTTGTGGCTATAAAGGTTCAATAGTTTTGAACGGGAAAACAAATACAGCTAATCATCATCTTCGTTTAATGACCCCCATAATCCCTTGCGGGGTGGAGTCTGGCCAGCTGAATGGAGCTGAGTGTTTACTGGCCAGATGCCCTTTCCTGTCTCCAGTGCAGAGTTATATTCAGCAGATATATTCTCATCGTGCCCGGAGAGAGAAATATCTGCCTCTACCTAGGATCGATCTCACAACCTCCTGAGTGTGAGGCAAGAGCTCCATCTCTAGACCACCGCACCATTTGAAAACAAATGCAGCTAATATAATAAAATAATCCTTGTTATCCAGTTCCAAGCAAGATTATATTGCAGATGTGACATTCTGTGAAGTTCCAAGTGATAGGCTGCAGAAGCAGCCAAGTTGGTACCTTCAATTCCCTGCAAAAATAGCATCTGGTGGGGGGAAAAATATATATAAAGATGCTGGAAAACTCTCTGCTATACTTAGGAGTGTTGTCCTTTCCATTTTCTTAGGGAAAAGGATTCGGTTATTTTCCAGGGCAATCTTGCGTGTATTTTAGCCTGAAGAGCCAGGGATAACGTTCATAGCATACATGCCAAGATTGCAGAATGGCAACTGGTACTTACGACATTCCTTCTTTTCCATAATGTTTTGGTTTTGCATAGAAAAAGCGAACAATCCTGTTATAAAAGACCCACTAAACTTCCATGCTCAGGCAGATTTGTTCCATACCATGTGCTTTCTTCTGTGTGAACAATCCCTTTAACTCCCAGGTTCTCAGTTCTAAAAATACCTTCTTTGTCTTGAAAAGCAATAAATGTCAGTTTCTTATCCATACTACATGCTGCAGTTCCCTCCTTCTAACCACAGCATGGTTGGTTGTAAGAATTACAGTTGGGAGATGCTTTTAAAACAAATGTGTTTTTAGCAGCGGAATGCCAGGTGAGACAGTGAAGGTGTCTAGCAAAACAGCAGCATATGTTCCAGTGATGAAATCCAAATTTTTTTACTACCGGTTCTGCGGGTGTGGCTTGGTGGGTGTGGTGTGGCTTGGTGGGTGTGGCAGGAGAAGGATACTCAAAACCTCCATTCCAACCCCACTCCAGGGGAAGGATATTGCAAAATCTCCATTCCCACCCCACTCTGGGGCCAGCCAGAGGTGGTATTTACCAGTTCTCCAAACGATTCAAAAATTTCCGCTACTGGTTCTCCAGAACCTGTCAGAACCTGCTGGATTTCACTCCTGATATGTTCCCTATCTCCCATGTCATTACTCAAAATGCCGTTCTAGATAGTTTACACCGGGAGTGTCAAACTCAAGGCCTGTGGGCCAGATTTGACCTGCGGGGTGCTTAGATCTGGCCTGCGGGGCTGCTCTGAAACATCAAAGGACCGGGCCGCCGTGCCTCTGCCAGTAAAAATGGAGCTCAGGAGGGCCACGTGCATCTCGAGGGTTTGAGACGGTTGCGCATGGAGCTCGGAAGCTCCGCTTTTGGCTGCGACGATGGCCTTCTACAGTGTTCTGCCACTGAAAACAGAGCTCGGGAGGGCCGCGTGCGGTCTTCCCGAGCTCCATTTTCGCTGGCAGAGCATTGCCGGAGGCTTTCGCAGCTGAAAATGGAGCTTGGGACTGTGGGGCCCCAGTGTCCTGAGAGCTCAAGGGCCAGACTGGGTGCTTGCCTTCCGCTGGCTAGGGCTCTGGACAGCCTGCGCCGCCGACTGGGTGTCTTCCACATGTTCTCCTCTGGAGGACAAGGGTTTGGCGCTCTCCCTGGTCTCACCTTCCTCCACTGGAGACAATGGATTCTCCCAGCCCTGTCCAAGCCACCACAGGTGCCTCTACACGAGTGATGTCGAGCTGGCCACACACACCACACACCACCTTCTCTGAAGTCAAACACAACCCTGATATGGCCCTCAATGAAATCGTGTTTGACACCCCTGGTCTATGCTCTATGAGTAAAATCTTTATTTAAATAAATCGCCATGCTTTATTATTTGAGAAAGAAGGACCAATAATGGTTCTGTTCCATAAATTTGATTCCAGTTTTTAAAATGTTATTTTCCCCGCCTTTGGTACCCTGTTTTCCCCAAAATAAGACATCCCCTGATAATAAGCCCAATCGGGCTTTTGAGCGCATGGCAATAAGGCCAAGCGCTTATTTCAGGGTTCAAGAAAATATATTTTCGGGGAAACACGGTAGTAATCCCCATGTTAATAGACATGCGTAATGTCACCTGCTTAACCTTCTGTTTTGGTTTTTTTAAAAGAAGATCTTGAAAATTAATACATCTTGATCTGAGTTCCACCTCTTTTCTACATAGGTTTTGTACCGAATTTAACTGGCTCAAGAAAGCGATGGCAACTTATTGAAATGTAATGTATTCAATTCAATTTAGGCATCGCCCCTCTCCAACTGGCTCCGGGCAGGACACAATATAACACCGTACAGACCAATACCAGATGGGATCCAATCACCGTAAGGAGACAAATTGCAAGATTCAGGTATTTGTGATCAGATAATCCTGATAAAAGCTTTCCAGAAAATACTGGTTTTTTTTTTTTTCTTGGACAGATGATTTGCTGTTATTTGCCTTTTATGTCTGAGGTAGTGACAAAGAATCCTATTGTACATAATCCTATTGCACATAATCTTATAGTGATTCACTATAAAAAAAACATACTCTAACTTAACCGCAAGTTCAATGGAAACTTTTGGACTAACCAAGATCTTATTGTAACTGGTCCAAAAATTATACTGCCTAAGTCAATTGGCTTAATGTAACCCAGTTCCTTCCCATCTCCTACGGGGAGCACACCTGTCTTTAAAATGTTTTCTCTAAGTTGCTCTTAAGAGTTTTTTTTTTTTGTTGTTGTTGTTAAAAAAAATTATTCGTTTAACTTAAGCATTTGGATAAAATTTCGCTAATTAAATATCAGGTCCCTTGAGTTGATAAAAAAAATCTTGGAATGTGCCGAGATGGATAAACTGACAAAAGAACTTTAAAAAAAGAGGATACAGAATATTATATGATTTGGCACAAATGGTATAAGTGGTTGGAGGGGAGGAAAAACGAAGAAGAAAAATAGGGGGGAAAGATAGAAATATTAAAAAATAAAGAAGGAATATGCTAAAGTATAAAAAATAGGAAATTGATATGAGTGAGAGAAATATATTGTATATATTGTTATTAAAATGTTGGAGACAAGTAGTAAATCAGAATAATATAAAGAGAAATAAGGGGAAATTGTGAATAACAAAGAAGACCACTATGAAATAGGTGTAAAGAGAGCTTGTTTATAAATGTTGTATGTCTTGTATTGTCACATTGTGTTATAAAAATAATAAAAATTATTTATAAAAAAAATAAAAATAAATAAATATCAGGTCCCTCAACCAAATCCATGAATAGACTGATATCACGTTCAATATCACATCAATAACGACCACTTCCATAAGTTCCGTACAGGTAGTCCTCCACTTGCAACAGTTCATTAATGAACTGTTTAAATATGTACTTTAGCATTAAAGAATGAATAAATATTTAAAGGAAAAAAAAAAGATAACAGTACCCATTTTTTCGCTGTTTACAAAAATATCTTTTGCTTTAAATGTATAGGTATAGCAGTTCATTTAATGAACATTCAAAGTTACAACAGCACTGAAAAAAGTGGCTTGGGATCGTTTTTCACAGTTACGACCATTGCAGCATCTCCATGATCAAAATTCAGACACTTGGCAACTGACTGACTTATGACAGTTGCTATCCTGGGGTCATGTGATCCCCTTTTGACAAGCAAAGTCAATGGAGAAGCCAGATTCACTTAACAACCAACTGAACCAACATTGCAGCGATACACTTAACAGCTGTTGCAAGAAAGATTGTAAAATGGGGCAAAATTCACTTCACAGCTGCCTCACTTAGCAACAGAAACGACCTTAATTGTGGCTGTAAACCAAGGACTGCCTTTTACCAACCATTTATGCTTTCCCCTCTGCATAGGGTAGTTGTGTTATACATAATATGAGCCGTGGTGGTGCAGTGGTTAGAATGCAGTATTAGCTCACTGTGAGAAGTTCGATCCTGACCAACTCAAGGTTGACTCAGCCTTGCATCCTTCCGAGGTTGCTAAAACGAGGACCCAGATTGTTGAGGGCACTATGCTGAATTTGTAAACCGCTTTAGAGAGTGCTGTAAAGCACTGTGAAGCGATGTATAAGTCTAGGTGCTACGGCTAACTGAACTCACTGCCAGGAGTTCGATCCTGACCAACTCAAGGTCGACTCAGCCTTCCATCCTTCCGAGGTCGGTAAAATGAGGACCCAGATAGTTGGTTGCTTTTGCTAATTTTGTAAACCGCTTTAGAGAGTGCTGTAAAGCACTGTGGACTTTATATGAGTTTAAGTGCTATTGCTGTTGCTATACTGTTATCAGTATGTGTGCTGAAGGAGACCTAGAAATGTGTTTTTCACCTACCTTTAATTTTCTGTCTTTTTCCAGATGGGCCCTTCCCTGCAGCCCAAAGAATGGTAGTTTGTTGTTGTAAACATCCCCGACTGGAAGCTGGAAAACGTAGCTTTCAGTCCGATGTTTGCTGCCGCCGGCTACTCATAAACAACACCGGAAGGAAAAGATCCATCATCAAGAGGCTTTGTTTCAAAACTGGCAGGTACTGCGCTGTTACTTCTACTGTGTTTCTCCAAAAGTAAGACGGCCCTATATTAATTTTTGCTCCAAAAGACGCATTAGGGCTTATTTTCTGGTTAGGTCTTATTTTGGGGGAAATACAGTACTAAATGCATCCGCCTGGCTGCCGATCTTAACTGGGTCTTATTTTAGGGGTAGGGCTTATATTACAAGCATCCTGAAAAAACATTCTAGGGCTTATTTTCCACTTGGGTCTTATTTTGGGGGAAACACGGTAGGATCTGTAACACAGGCTTTTGGTTGAGAGGAGGAGGGGAAAAAAATCTGGCAGTATGGATGATAAAATCCTCCTGTTGACCTTAAAGCAGAGGTGGGCAACGATGGCCCCTTTATGACTTGTGGACTTCCATTCCCAGCATGGCTGGCTCAGGAATTCTGGGAGTTGAAGTTCCCAAGTCATAAAGGGGAACCATCGTTCCCTACCCCTGCCTTAAAGAGAATGTCAGTTTTCTCTGGACAAGTGCATGAGTGATCAATCCCTGAGGGGGGAAAGGGGGAAGAGATCCATTTTTCCTCCCTTGGATTTGCCAATATCAGTAAATGTGGTTAACACACACAGGTAGTTTTCAACTTCAAACAGTTTGTTTAGTGACCTTTCGCATTTACAACAGCCCTGAAAATAGTGACTTACAGCTGTTTTTTCAAGCTTACGACCATTGCAACTTCCCCATTGTCACGTGATCAAAATTCAGACGCTCGGCAACTGTGTCATGTCTAGGACGATTGCAGTGTCCCGGGTTCATGCAATCCCCTTTTGTGACCTTCTGGGAAGCAAAGTCAATCGGGGAAGCCAGATTTGCTTAACAGCGGCTTTACTGATGTAACAGTTGCGGTGATTCACTTAACGGCTGTGGCCAGAAAAGTGATAAAATTGAGCAAAACCCGCTTGATAAACATCTCACTTAGTGACGGAAAATTTGTCAGAGTTTGTTGCAAAATCAAATCCAGGAAGCACACACACACAGGTCAACTGATTCAGCAGGATTCATTAACTTCTTTATATACATAATAATACATGAAGTGAATTTACAATACCAACAGCAGATTTCTTCCAACCTGGTAGCAGTTACAAGCAAAACCACAAGGCAGGAGAGAACAGTTAGTTTCATTTCAGCAGAGTTCAGAGCAGGCAAGCCCAGACTTGTTTAGTTCGCAGCACAGAATCAGACTCAGAGCTTAAAGCTGCAGGGCCCTGCCACGCCCAGACTTCTTACTTAACTTTCTGTTTCTAAAAAGTCCCCATTGGCTGACCTGTTACTATGCCTATTCATTGGCTGATCTATTCCAGTCTATGAATATTCATACTCTGACAAATTTTGGGCTCCGTTGTGGTCGTAAGTGGAGGACTACCTGTATAGAGTTAGGCCATTGATCATTATGGGCAGCCAAAGCCAACTGCAATGCTACTAGACCTGAGCCAGCGATTACTGTAAGGTCTATCCATTTCTTTTCTTTTTCATGATTTTTGCTTTAATATGTTCCCTCTCGGACTGAGCAGTGCTATTTGTTTTATTTTCTTAAATAGGAGCTCCTCAGCATTTCTGCTTCTTAAGACTACAGTTTTGGACAACTTGAGAAACACCCACCCACACGCATTCATACATTCATTTAAGCTTCTTGGCATTCCGTCGAGAGCTGAACGGTTAAGGACGATGAGATATAAAAGAGGAAAAATTTCAAGGTGCCTCTCTGGCATCTGAAAGTTAAGAATAACGCTCTATGCTCCTGAATATTGGGGTGCATCCTATAGTTTCCTCTTATTTGTTTTATGTTGTCAGACTTGTAGGCTGCCAACTCTTTTATAAGTTGACTTATAAGTCAGCTGTGTTGTTGTCAAGATCAGACTAAAAGGACATCTCCCTCGAATCAGTGCGTCTCAGCTCAGCTTAACCCCATCGAGTTTTTGTCGTGGGGGAAACATAGAAAAATAGAAAGGGGCAGCTGCTGTTTGCTCTTGGGAAAGGGGAAGATACTAAACTGAACAAATAAATAAGGAGCCCTTTCCACGTTTGTCCGAAGACAAAATGTTCTAGCCACAGAAAGGCGAAATCAAGTACATCTGAAATCCAAATTTAGAAGAAGAGCTGGTGATGACCAATTACAAATCAGATTTGATATAAATTCAAAAGGTTAACATTTCGGGGGCACCTCCAACATAGCCCTACTTAAATACCCAAAGCATTATCCTCGTTTAATTGGAAGGACAAAATATCGTTCAATCATTATTCATTATTAGAGTTATAGCTCATTTTCGGGTGCTTTGTCTTCGAGCCTCCTAGTAGCCCAAGTTATGTCTTGGCTTGTCCTCATGCTTCTGTTAGGTCTACTGTATCTTTGGTTTACAGAAACCTTCATGTTTTATTTAGTGGCCGAGCATACTTTTTATTCCTTTGTTCTTTCTGTGATGTTGTTTTTAAAATACGTTCTTCGGCGTTAAGAAAACTAATAAATATTTAAAGAAATAAAGAAAAAAGTACAGTACCCTTTTTTTTTTGCTACTTACAGAAGTATCTGTTGCTTTAATTGTCCTCGACTTGAACAAGAGTTCATCAAAGTTCATCAAAGTCACAATGGCACTGAAAAATGTGACTTATGGCCGTTTTTCATGGTTACGACCTTTGCAGCATCCCCGTGATCATGTGATCAAAATTTGGCGACCTTCTGATAAGCAAAAGTCCATGGGGAAGCCGGATTCTCTTCACAGCCGGGTTACTAGCTTATCAACTGCAGTGATTCGCTTAACAACTGTGGCAAAACAAAGGTCGTAAAATGGGGCAGAACTCACTTAACAAATGTCTTGCTTAACCACAGACATTTAAACTGTGGTCGTACGTCGAGGACTGCCTGTATTCTGAATGTTACAGTCGCTTGTTAATTGCGTTCAGGGGAAAATTCAGGTTTGAAAACGGAGGCTTCGCTTTATTTCTTTCCATTGCATTTGGTGTAGTTGATATCTAAAAATATTGAATTAAAAATATTGGTTGCCACTGATTCTTAGTTAGAATAACACAGTTGGAAGGGACCTTGTAGGTCATCTAGTCTAACCCCCACCCAATACCAGGAGACCCTACACCATTTCTGACAGATGGCAGTCCAGTCTCTTCTTGAAAGCTTCCAGTGATGAAGCTCCCACAACTTCTGAAGGCAACTTCTGTTCCATGGGTTGATTGTTCACACTGTCATAAAATGTCTCCTTATTTCCAGGTTGAATCTCTCCTTGATCAGTTTCCATCCTTGTCTGGCCTTCAGGTGCTTTGGAAAACAGCTTGATGCCCTCCTCTCTGTGGCAGCCCCTCAAATATTGGAAGACTGCTATCCTGTCTCCCCTGGTCCTTCTCTTCATTAGACTAGCCATGGCCAGTTCCTGCAACTGTTCTTTGTATGTTTTAGCCTCCAGTCGCCTAATCATCCTGGTTGCTCTTCTCTGCACTTTTTCTAGAGTCTCAACATCTTTTTTATAATGTGGTGACCAAAACTGGATGCAGTACTCTAGGTGTGGTCTTACTAAGGCTTTATAGAGTGGTATTAATACCTCCCTTGATCTTGATTGTATCCCTCTGCTAATGCTATTTAGGATTGCATTGGCTCATATTTAATTGGCTGTCCACTTAGACTCCCAAGATCCCTCTCACAGTCACTGCTATTAAGCCTGATTTCTCCCAATCTGTATGTGTACTTTTGGTTTTTCTTGCCTTCACTTTTGTCTACATCGAATTTCATTTTGTTAGTTCTTGTAAACATCCTACACTCAGCTTTTATCCCATGAAATGGCTGGGGGATGGAAGTTTACTTCAACTGCTTTGGAAAGAGGGGCCTTGCTGAGCAGCTGCTGTTGGGCAACAAGGGAGACCAGCCATCTGCTTCACTCCATTCCATTTAAATGTGGGTAACCAACTACCAAAAAAAACCTAAAACAAAATCCTATAGAAATGATGTCTCTGGCCTGGTAAAGGCAGCCATTTTGATTCTACGGATGTCTTTATCAACTTGGAGTGCGTTATGTAGGCCTTCACACACTCCAGCTCAGGACAGTTTTAGCATTAGCATTAGATCCTCCCATGCTATATAGCGTTTCAGGCAGCAAGGGATCTATTGGGCGAATCCATGTGATTCTCCCAAAGGAGATTTTTTTAAAGAGGCAACTGGACTTTCTTTGTATTTCCTTGAAGACGTCTCGCTTCTTATCTGACATTTCAATAAAGAAGCTTCTTGGATGAGAAGCCAAAGGAAAAACAGTGAAAGTCCAGTTGCCTCTTGAAAAAGTACCTTTGGGACAACCATGACCTGGATGATTGGGAATCTCCATAGACGCTTCCCATGTGAATGTTTAGAGTCTTTAGGTCTTCTGTGAGCATCCTTTGCCATGTATTTTGAGAGCGTCGTCTTGGCCTCTTGGAGGTCCATCTCATCGCCATCTTGGGGATCCAATTGTTTTCCATGTGGAGAATATGACCAGGAACCTGGAGTTTTCTGCGTGCGACAATGTTATGTAGTTTGCAGGAGAAACTCTTCTGGAGCACTTTGTCGTTAAAAACATGGTCAAAATAATGAATCTTTAGGATTTTGCAAAGGCATCTTAGTTGGAAGACATCATGTCTCTTGCTGATGCCTTCCAAGTATCATCGCCACAAGTCTCAGGGCAACAGAAAAAAATTAGCATTGAATATAGATAATATTCACCAGAGGTGTGGAAAGTAACCTTAGGACTACTATATCTGGATTGCAACAGTCCAAATGGCTGCTAGATGGCAGTCAAGAGATACAAAAATTGGGCTGTTGATTAATATTCAGACACATTTCAGATTTTGTGTGTGTGTGTGTCTTTTAATGACCCCATAATCCCTTGCATTGGGGTGGAGTCAGGGCAACTGAATGGAGCTGAGTGTTTACTGGCTGGATGCCCTTCCTTTCACCAATGCGAAGTTCGCAGCAGATATATTCTCATTGTGCCCAGAGAGAGAAATACTTGCCGCTACCTAGGATCGAACTCACAGCCTCCTGATTGTGAGGTGAGAGCTCCACCTCTAGGCCACCGCACCACTCATTCCAACACATTTCAGATACTGGTACAAAAATCTCCATACTTTGCTGTGCTTAGTGACCACGTGGGTTGTTGCAGACCAGAATGGGGTAGCCCTTATCTACACAGTCAGGAATGTTGATAGTGAAAAGATCAAGGTCTTCCAGTATTAAGTTGCTGTTTTTCCATTTTTTCAAAGATGGGATGTAGCCTTTATTCTCTAAAGGGCTCAAATAAAGAGGGGGAGGGGAAGAAGCTTGACTGAAGCTTAATAGTCAACCAATACAAACTTGTGTTTCAGAACAATTGTTGAGTAATGAACGGGCAATTCTTGTCATCGACATGGTACACTGGTCAGTTTGTCGCCTTTGAGGCTTTCCAAGTAGAATAAATTGTCCTTAACCCTTTCGGATGTTTGACTGAACCCTTTTCATATAGAAATTGATGATGATAAATGATGATCAGCTGAGGATTGAGTTAGTAGTCAATGGCCACATCCACGACTGCCTGCGAACAATGACTCTCTTAGTAACATGAGTGCTGATTCTTCAGTTATCTGCTCTGTGTTGAACAAAACGGGGAGGACTTGGTTGTGCAAAAAACGTGGGGTGCATATCTGCAGGCTGCTAATCTTTCTGTCCCAAAACAGGATGATTGTTTCACAATCAACGGGATAGGTGTAGAAAACTTAACGCATTGTAAGCTGCCCTGAGTCTCTGGAGAATTGCTCCGGCGTTATTGCTTAACACATTGTAAGCCGCCCTGAGTCTCCAGAGAAGGGCGGCATATGAAAATAAATAAATAAATAATAATAAAAAAAGTTTGAAATCATGCAAATCGTTAACCCAGTTGAGAAATTCTATAAAATACAACTCTCGCCCACTAAACTGACATACCTTAAAAGATAAAGTCTTCCGGTTTATTTATTTATTTATTTATTTATTTATTT
The DNA here is from genome assembly GCF_029215685.1 of Pituophis catenifer annectens. NCBI lineage: Eukaryota > Metazoa > Chordata > Lepidosauria > Squamata > Colubridae > Pituophis > Pituophis catenifer. The sequence goes on from NW_027256883.1 coordinate 9,941,409, forward strand.
ATTTATTTATTTGATTTGATTTGATTTGATTTGTATACCGCCCTACTCCCGAAGGACTCAGGGCGGTGAACAGCCAACAATAAACTACATAAATACACAAAATTTAAAAACCCGATAAAATCAAATTAAACTTTTTGGCCCAGACAAATTAAAATACCCCAATAATTTAAAAACAGATTAAAATTTACATATTTAAAAAGGGAAGAGATCAGGCCAAGCCCGCTTGATGGAATAAAAAGGTCTTCACAGCACAGCGGAAGGAGCGCAGATCCGGGATCCTCCGTATCTCCGGGGGGAGCTCATTCCAGATGGTAGGTGCCCCCACAGAGAAGGCTCTCCCCCTAGGGGCCGCCAGTCGACACTGTTTGGCTGACGGCACCCGGAGGAGTCCCTCTCTATGGGAGCGTACTGGCCGGTGGGAGGCTATTGGTGGTAGTAGGCGGTCCCGTAAATAACCAGGCCCTAAGCCATGGAGCGCTTTAAAGGTGGTAACCAAAACCTTGAAGCGCACCCAGAAGACCACCGGGAGCCAGTGCAGCTTGCGCAGGAGAGGTGTTACATGGGAGCGCCATGTCGCTCCCATTACCACCCACGCGGCCGCACTCTGCGCCAGTTGGAGCCTCCGGGTGCTCCTCAAGGGGAGCCCCATGTAGAGAGCATTACAATAGTCCAGGCGGGAGGTGACGAGGGCATGAGTGACCGTGTGTAACGAGTCCCGATTCAGAAAGGGACGCAACTGGCGAATCAGGCGGACCTGATAAAAAATCCTCCCGGTCACGGCCGTCAAGTGCTCTTCTAAAGACAGCCGTGAATCCAGGAGGACGCCCAAGTTGCGAGCCCTCTCCGTGGGGGCCAATGATTCGCCCCCAATAGTCAGTGATGGCGTCAACTGGCTATATCGGGACGTCGGAAACCACAGCCACTCGGTCTTGGATGGGTTGAGCCTGAGCCTGTTCCTCCCCATCCAGATCCGTACGGCCTCCAGGCACCGGGACATCACTTCAAGGGCATCGTTGGGGTGATCCGGGGTGGAGATGTACAGCTGGGTGTCATCAGCGTACTGATGGTACTCCACCCCGAAACCACGGATGATCTCGCCCAGCGGCTTCACATAAATGTTGAACAGGAGAGGTGAGAGGACCGACCCTTGCGGCACCCCACATATGAGGGGCCTCGGGGTCGACCTCTGTCCCCCTGTCAACACAGACTGCGACCGGTCAGAGAGAAAGGAGGAGAACCACCGCAACATAGTGCCTCCCACCCCTAACTCTTCCAACCGGTGCAGCATGATACCATAGTCGATGGTATCAAAAACCGCTGAGAGATCTAACAGGACCAGGACAGAGGAGCACCCCCTGTCCCGAGCCCTCCAGAGATCATCAACCAACGCGACCAATGCCGTTTCCGTGCTGTACCCGGGCCTGAAGCCCGACTGGAACGGATCCAGATACGTCGTTTCATCCAGGTGCTTTGTCTTTGATAAATATAAATAGCCTCCTTGTGTATAAATCCAATATCGTAGCTTGGTCAACAAAGCATGTTTAAGCAGACCATGACTTTGAAGTGGCTCCGGACAATTTCTGATGGTGGATCCTGCTATGCCAAAGTGGAAACATGAAGAAGAGAGACTTAGTGCCCTGGGAATGGAGGTGGCATCCGTTCGCCTGGTTGGAGGTGTCTCATAGAAGCCTTGTAGATCTGTCTATTAAAGCAGACTTTCTTTTGAATGCCTGAACTGAGCAGAAATGTGCAAAGTCCAGGAGGCTGGAGAAAAGCCCAGGTAGATTTCTGCAGGTAAGTTACCGTATTTTTTGGACTATAAGACGCACCTAAATTTAGAAGAGGAAAACAAGAGTTTTTGGCCTCCGTGTGCCCCATTTTCAGCCCTTTTTCAGCCTTTTTTCAGGCCGTTTTTGAGGCTTTTTTCAGGCCATTTTTGAGGCTTTTTCAGCTCGTTTTCCAGGCATTTTTGGCACATTTTCTGGAAAAAAATGGGCCGAAAAAAGCCTCGGAAATGGGCTGAAAAAAGCCTCAAAAACAGGCCGAAAAAAAGGCTTGAAAAGGGGGCGTGCAGAGGCCAAAAATTGGCTGGTGGGTGGGCGGGGCTTCAGCAATATTCAGTCTATAAGACGCACAGACATTTTCACCCCCTTCTGGGAGACAAAAAAGTCCGTTTTATAGTCCAAAAAATATGGTGCATCTCAACAGCATGCTTATATTCTTTAAAAGAACACAGGTAATGTGACACTTGTGATTAAAGCTACAGACAAGCTACAGATTAAAGCTACAGATTAAAGCCAAGAGGACAAGATAGGTCTCTAGAGAGGAAGAAATAATATTATCATCATTTAATGACCTTTGCGGGGTGGAGTCTCGGCAACTGAATGGAGAGCTGAGTGTTTACTGGCCCGATGCCCTTCCTGTCACCAATGCGGAGTTATATTCAGCAGATACATTCTCATTGTGCCCAAAGAGAGAAAATATGTCTTTATCTAGGATTGAACTCACAACCTCCTGATTGTGAGGTGAGAGCTCTACCTCTAGGCCACTGCACCACTCAAGGAAGAAATAATAGCATGGTAAAGGTTAATTAGTTAGGTCTAGAATCAGCCATGGGGGGAGGGAGGGAGGGATGCAAAGGAAACCAGCTCTGAAAAACTGCTGAAAAAAAACACATTTAACCCCGTGTTTGGTAGACTCTGAAGTATCAGAATATGGTTCAGTCTTTGTGAAAATGGCTCTTGGTGGTGTCCATTTGTCCAAGCACAGATGCCTAATTCCGTGTGTTAAGAGCTGCCCTATGGAAGTTAATTACAGCTACCGGGATTGGCTCTAGTGTTATAAGGAGCCAACCTTGAACTCTGCAGCCTGAATCTGGGGTGTTGGACACACCACCCTAAAGTGCTATGGGCTGAGAAAGGTTTTTAACTTCACCGGCCTGCTTTCAGCAATATTAGAATAGCTTACACGCTAGTAAATGCTGAGGGAGGGGCAAAATGTTTCACAGCATTGCCATTCTGCGCAAGGAATAGATGATTTGGGAGGATTTTATATACATTAGTGGCCAAAATTGTGGAAACCTTTTGGGGAAAGTGTATTTTTGAGGTTTGATGGCTAATAACACCTTTTTTTTTGGAGTTTCAAGATAATTCCATTCCATTGCTGGAATGGCCTGGGAATAGCCCAGACCTTCACCCAATTGAAAATCTATGGAGCCTTGGTTGTCAGAAGTGACCCAGCAATAAAACCCAGTTAACAGAAGCCATCATTCAATCTTGGTTTCACATGATAACAGCTGCAGAACTAAAAGACTTGGTTCACTCCATGGGAAGACGATGTAAGGCCGTAATTCATGCTAAAGGTTACCCAACTAAGTATTAACTGACGTGGTCATTTTTGTATATCTCATTTTTTCTATGGTGATAATTTTTGTATATCTCGTTTTTTCTACGTGTTTTCCTTTTCTTCTTTATACTGTAACTGCTATTCTAATAGCAAATCCTTCATAAAAGTTATTGCATTACATTCTTGATTAAATTATCTTTATGGTACTACAAAAAAAAAAAAGTGGTGTTATTAGCTAGTTTTAGAAAATACACTTTTCCCCAAAGGTTTCCACAATTTTGGCCACTACTGTAAATCCTTCTTTTTGCTTTGAATTTGAGTTTTGTTTTGTTGTTTTGAGTACCATGTTTCCCAAAAATAAGACCCTGCCTTATATTTTTTTGAACCCTGAAATAAGTACTTGGCCTTATTGCCATGTGCTCAAAAGCCCGATTGGGCTTATTATCAAGGGATGTCTTATTTTGGGGAAAACAGGGTAGCTTTTTCTGAGAAGATTTCCGTTAAATATGAGAACTGCTTGTCTTGCAGGCCAAAGACTTTTGGTCAACAGAAATCAGAATCCTTGGTGTCTTTAGTCTGGTCTCTGTGAAGCCCAAATATTGCAAATTATGTTAAATTAGCTTCCAGCTGTAAACTCTTATTGGAAAGTTCATGAACTTGCAAAAAAAAAAAAAAAAAAAAAAAAAATTGGCCATACTCTTACTTGGCAAGTTTTAAGATGGAGAATCTTGGGCATTGAAATCCAGTCATCTTAAAAGTTGCCAAGTTTGAAAAACACTGCTCTAGGGGAAGGATTAAAAAAACTCAACTAGGTCACAGTGCTATTCAGAATTGGGTTATGTTGTTGTTGTACAAATTCCATATTGCTCCTTAATTTTTGTTTGAAGTAAACTCAAGAGGCTCAATAAAGAGCTGTTCACCGCCCTGAGTCCGAAAGGAGAAGGGCGGTATAGAAGTTTGAATAATAAATTTGAACCTTGAACCTGGTCATTTGTACCTCAGTTTAGAGGAGCCTTTCATTTATTTTCCCTTTTTTGTATCCTGTTTATATCTAAAACTGTTCCGAAGTCATTTTATTCCTTAGACAGTTTGTTATCACATAGATCAGGCATATCCAATCTGCAGCCCACGGACCACACGTGGACCTAGCTTGTAATGCAGTTCCACATTATATAATAATAATAATAAAAAATTAAATAAGAATATTTTAAAAATGAAGTTTGTTATTTATATACATTAATTGTATTTCATATGTGGCTCAGGCAAGCCAAAAGATTAGACACCCATCATGTAGGCCCTTCAGTCTTGCACTAAAACACTTTTGTGCTGGGATTGGCATGCCCAGAATTGCAGCTTAAGGAGAGAAATTTAAGTTATTCTGTGTGATTCTCTGTTGTAAACAATATTCATCCTATTCTGCATTTTCTTTTATTAGCCCATATGCTGGAGACTGCCAGTTAGGTTGCAAGTTGCTTTCAGTTTGACTCTTGGATACCCACAAGCACATACCTGTGTACATAAAATGAACAATGAAATGATCGGCATATGAATTTAATAAATAAATGAGTATCTTGTGTGCTGTCTACATAAACATTTCCAAGGCAGCTCAACTCCTGAAAGTTTGCTGAACATTTGTACGTGGGCGGTTTTTTTTTTTTTTTTGGCAGTATAGAAACGTGAGAATTCACTTTGTTGCGTTTTGATTTAAAACTAACACTTCATTCAAAGAAGAGTTTGACTGCTGGTAACTACAGAGACACTTCCGTGCAGTTTTCTTGGCATTAAAGGAAACGGCTTCACTGATTTCTGGGATTTTCTGTTTCTTTATCACAGCCTTTGGATCTCCTAGTGGTCCCCCATCCAAGCATTTCCTTGGTTCTTTTGGGGAAACGTGGTCAACTAACTGCTGCCACCTGTTGTGGCATCTACACTCTTCCTATGCCCATACATATGTTTACAAGAGCCATCCTCAGCGTCCAGAGGTTTGGGGAGCTCCAATTCCCAATCCGCAGAGATCGAGTGCAACTTTTCTCCGGCTGAAAGTCTGTAAATCTTTCCATTCCGGCACTATAGAATACAATAGAATTCTTTATTGGCCAAGTGTGATTGGACACCCAAGGAATTTGTCTTTGGTGCATAAGCTCTCAGTGTACATAAAGAAAAAAATAAAGTATCTTCATCAAGAATCATAAGATACAACGCTTAGTAATAGTCATAGGATACTAATAATATCCTGTCAGAGCTGAAGAAGCTTCTCGGATGAGAAGCGAAACGTCTTCAAAAGAAGAAAAGTCAAAGTCCATTTGATTTTTCTCCTGAAAAACAAAGCACCGTTGGGAATCCCTCCAGCTTTGAAACTTTCCAGCAGCCACTAGGAGGCGCCGTAGCCACGCAGGCGCACCAGCAGGAGACCTGGCTCCGCCCAACGGCGCTGGAGAGACGGGGACGGCCCCTCCCTCCCCTCCGCGCGCGGCTCTGACGTCACTCGAGGAAGCGCAAGCCGCCGCCATGTCGGGCGCCGCAGATTCGCCATAATCCCCGTCCGGCAGCTTCTCCCGCCGCCATTCCAGAGCGGCCGCGATTAATATTTATACGGGTCGGGGCCGGCTTTTTCCCTTCCTTTCTTTTTTTAAAGGCGCTCCCCGCCCTTCCAGGGACTCCGGAAAGGCGCATCGGCGGACGGCGCTTTCCCCGAAGGGACGGAAGTGCGCCGAGCTTTCTTTTCCCTTCGCTTTCTTCGCAGTTCAAAAAAAAAAAAAAAAAAGGAAAGACCCGGATATTTTTTTTTTTCTTCTTCTTCTTCTTCCCGCTCCGCAACCCGGGCTGCCATGGAGTCTCCTTCGGCCGGTGAGTGGGGGAAAAAAGGGCGTCTCGAACTCCGTCCGCGCCACAACTGAGGGGAAAGGAAGGAGGCACGCGGCATAGGGGCCCCGTGCGGGTGGTGGACCCCCACGCACTTCCGGTTCTGTGTCGACCGTGCGGGACTAATTGAGTGGCAGGAAGATCCGACGCTGTTGTCGAAGGGGAACCGGAAGTATCTATATTCGCCCTTAGTGCGCAGACCTCTTTGGGAGGGGAATTTTTTTATTTATTTATTTTCTGCTCCAAAAAAAACCTGTGCCCATCATTCCCAGCCTCCTTAGTCCATATTCAGGAGTCTGTCTAGCCTTTCAGACGTCCCAGGACAGACCACACCCAGATTTAAATCCGCCTCCCTTCCTTTGCTGTCCTTATTCAGCTGCTTCCACCGCGAAGGGGATTCCTTCCCCCCCCTCTTGTGGCGCGCGGCTTGCTGGGAGTTGGAGTCCGTCCCGTGGCATGCTGGGGCTTGAAGTCCGGCTTACCTGGACTACAGGATGCAGGATGCAGCCTTCCCTCCATCATCTCTCCAGGATGCCCCCTTGGGAAAGTTCAAATTTGAGTCCTGCAAGGATAGTTGAGCTAATCCAAGCTAATGGTTTGGTTACACAGTCAGCCAAGGAGCTTAGATTGTATTTGGCTCATATTTTATTTTCCAGCTGTTGAGTTTTTTCCCCCAAAAATCTGGGGTAGGCAGAAGGGGGGAAAAAATGGTCCTTTGAGAATTTCTTTTTTTTTTTTTTGAATTTTTTTTTGAATTTTTTAAACATAAACATAAAATACATCTTTTTAGAACGAAGCATTGATCCGGTCATAAATTGCTAACTCCTCTTTAACAACAACTTTTTTTCTAATCTCCACTAATTACCATTTTATAGAAAATAAAAAAAAAACAGAAAAATAAAGATTAACTCGTAATGATTTACTCAAAGCAATTACCTTTCTATTATTTCACCTCAAATCTTAATTTCCAAATAACACAACTTAATATTTTACACAATTGTTTCCCTAAATTGTATTTAATAATACCATTGTCCAAAAACCCGTTGCTTAAATCTTTAAATCCTAAACAATATCATTTCATTTTCTTTTTTTCTTTTTGCTTAGATAGATGTCGCTTAAAAATATAAATCATTACAATTATTATAAATATTTAAACAATATCTTAACTGTTGCTCCCAACATAATCATCTTCATTGCTGTTTATCTCAACATAATCATCCTAATCTTAACTATTAATCCCAGGTCCTTTGAGAATCAAAACCTCTTGAATGTCAAGCTTCAGAATGTATCACCAAAAAAAAAAAAAAATCCTCATATCTCATTTACTGGATATTCATATATGATGGTCGATGAACAAAATAAAAGTTTATTTTTTTTGCTCCTTTGACTTTAGGCAGTTATAGTATTAAAATCAGAATCATACACATATACAGTTATTCCTCAAGTTACAACTGTAATTTCGCTTGATAAGTCGTGATGGTCATAAAGCAGGACCGAAATTTACTACCTTTATTGCAATGTGCATGGCGGTCATTAAGCGAGCCTATTGTTTGTTATGGGGCAATTTTATTTTATTTTATTTATTTATTTTCATCAAGCATATCTTAGATCACAGATATAAGTATAAACGTGATTATGAAGACATGAAATAGATACGAATAAATGGGACATTAGGACAAGGGATGGTAGCAGAGGTGGGTTTCAGCGGATTCTGAACAGTTCTGGAGAACCAGAAGCGGAAATTTTAAGTAGTTCGGAGAACCGGTAGTAAAAATTCTGACTGGCCCCGCCTCCATCTATTCTCTGCCTCTCAAGTCCCAGCTGATCAGGAGGAAATGGAGATTTTGCAGTAACCTTCCCCTGGAGTGGGGTGGGAATGGAGATTTTACAGTATCATTCCCCTGCCACGCCCACCAAGCCACACCCAAAGAACCAGTAGTAACAATTTTTGAAACCCACCACTGGATTGTAGGCATGCTGGTGCGCTTATGCATGCCCCTTACAGACCTCTTAGGAATGGGGTGAAGTTTATAGTAGACAGCCTAAGGTTAAAGTTTTGGGGGTTTGGGGAAGAAACCACAGAGTCAGGTAGTGCATTCCAGGCATTGACCACTCTGTTACTGAAGCCGTATTTTCTGCAGTCTAGTTTGGAGCGGTTCATTTTAAGTTTGTATCTATTGTGTGCTCATGTATTGTTGTGGTTGAAGCTGAAGTAGTCATTGACGGGTAGGACATTGTAGCAGATGATTTTATGTACCATGCTTAGGTCGGACTGAAGCCGTCAATGTTCTAAGTTGTTTAAGCCCAAAAATTCAAGTCTGGTGGCATAAGGTATTTTGTTGCGAGGAGTGGAGGACTGTTCTCGTGAAATATCTCTGAACTCGTTTGATGGTGTTAAAGGTATGGTTGCAGGTAGTGGTGAAATGTAAAATTTGTTACTACCGGTTCTATGGGTGTGGCTTGGTGGGGGGGGTGTAATGTGACTGGGTGGGCGTGGCCAACTTTTTTAAAAAAAACTTTTAAAACCATTTTTTCTCTTCAGCCGAAGAGGTTGTAAAAAAAATGCTTTTAAAAGCCTCTGACGATCCCAGCTGAGTTGCCTGATCGGCAGAGGCTTTTTTTCTTTTAAAAACATTTTTTCTACAACCTCTTCGGCCGAAGAGGTTTTAAAAAAAAATGCTTTTAAAAGCCTCTGGCGATCCCAGCTGAGCCACGCGATCATCAGAGGCTTTTTTTTAACTTTTAAAAGCATTTTTTCGGCCGAAGAAGTTGTAGAAAAAATGCTTTTAAAAATATTTTAAAAAGCGTCTGATGATTGCGTGGCTCAGCTGGGCATGGTGGGGGTGGCAGGGATTTTTGCTACCGGTTCTCTGAACCACCCACCTCCATCGCTACCAGATCAGGCGATCCGGTCCGAACCGGGAGCATTTCACCCCTGATTGCAGGATGTAAGCTGTTCCAAGCAAACTGCCTTTTGCGATTGACTGATGGTGATTTTGTCAATGCCGATGGTGTTCAAGTGGTGCTCCAGATGTTTTGGGATTGCACCCAAGGCGCCTATTGGTACTACCTCTGCTTGCTTTTGCATCAGTCGTTCTACTTCTGTCTGCCGGTCTTTGTGGTTTGTGATATTCTCCAGTTCTTTCTTCTCTTTTCTGCTATCTCCAGGTACTGCCACGTCCATTAGCCAGACTTTTTGTCTTTCTTATTGAGACAGTTGTTAAGTCTGGGATGTTATGTGGAAAGTGCATGTTGGTTTGAATTCTAAAGCCTCAGAACACTTAATCTTCTTTATTTTCTATTTGTCTATTTTATGGTCCTCCAGTTCTTGCTTGCAGGCAAATCAATAATATATTTATAGTATATTGCATATCTATAATAATGCTACTCTTTTGATAGATAGGTAGATAAAAAGGCAGACAGACAGACAGAAAGAAAGAAAGATAAAGAAAAAAATGGAATAGAATAACAGAGTTGGAAGGGACCTTGGAGGTCTTCTAGTCCAACCCCCTGCTTAGGCAGGAAACCCTACACCACTTCAGATAAATGGTTATCCAACCTCTTCTTAAAAACTTCCGGTGTTGGAGCATTCACAACTTCTGGAGGCAAGTTGCTCCACTGATTGATTGTTCTAACTGTTAGGAAATTTCTCCTTAGTTCTAAGTTGCTTCTCTCCTTGATTAGTTTCCATCCATTGCTTCTTGTCCTGCCTTCAGATGCTTTGGAGAATAGCTTGACTCCCCCTGAGATATTTTTTTCATCAGACTAGACATACCCAGTTCCAGAAATAGAAAGAAAGAAAGAAAGAAAGAAAGAAAGAAAGAAAGAAAGAAAGAAAGAAAGAAAGAAAGAAAGAAAGAAAATATATATTATTTCTAGAAAGAAAGAAAGTAAAAGAAAGAAAGAAAGAATATATTATTTCTAGAAAGAAAGAAAGAAAGAAAGAAAGAAAGAAAGAGAAAGAAAGAAAGAAAATATATATTATTTCTAGAAAGAAAGAAAGAAAATATATATTATTTCTAGAAAGAAAAAGTAAAAGAAAGAAAGAAAGAATATATTATTTCTAAAAAGAAAGAAAGAAAGAAAGAATATATTATTTCTAGAAAGAGAAAGAAAGAAAGAAAGAAAGAAAGAAAGAAAGAAAGAAAGAAAGAAAAAAAGAAAAAAAGAAAGAAAGAAAGAAAGAAAAGAAAATATATATTATTTCTTTCTCCTCCTACTGTTGTTTTTAAAACTCAGGCACTGAAGTCGGCATAGAGCTGGAAAATATGTAATCCCTGAATTTGTGAGATAATACCTTCGCAGAGTGACCTTTTCTCTCTCCTCACCCACCCCAACAATCCAAACCAATAGTGATTCAAGCAAAGGAAAAAACATTTTATTAAGGGTATCCTCAAGTCTTTATATAGGGGTATATACATTTCATAGGTGTGAGAAAAGGCAAGACACCCTTCAACTAGGTTGCATCTCTTTCTTTCCCACCTGGGTTTTGTTTCTTTCCTAACAATTGGACTTTAGCCAGGGACATCAATCTACAACCCTATTGTTCTTGAAAAGGCTATGTTTTTTGCATATCAAAAGAAGTAGCTTTAGCTCAAAGGAGAAACTTCATTTCCCAACTTTCTTATTGAGACAGTTGTTAAGTCTGGGATGTTATGTGGAAAGCGCATGTTGGTTTGAATTCTAAAGCCCCAGAACACTTTATCTTCTTTATTTTCTATTTGTCTATTTTCGCCCTCCCCAAGCTCCTAGAAAGGCTCTGGAGCCTGGGGAGAGTGAAAAACGGGTCCTCCGGTCCCACCAGAAGTCGGCAAATGGGCCGTTTCTGGCCTCCGGGGGTGGGATGGGGAAGAAAGCCTTTGGAGCCTGGCGAGGGTGAAAAACGGGCCTACCAGGCCCACCATGCCACTGTATGCCAAAAGTGGGGGTCGCGCGGGCGGGTCATGCACGCATGCACGGGGGAGGAGGCGCATTGAATTATGGGTGTGGGCACGCGCGCGACCCCCCCCCCCGCTCCTCCCGCTTTTGGCCCGCGACGGCAAAAAGGTTAGCCATCACTGGTATAGGGTTTCCTGCCTGAGCAGGTGGTTGGACTAGAAGACTTCCAAGGTCCCTTCCATCTTTTTTATTCTACTGTCAACTAAATTACACTGAGCTCCATTTGATTGGTTTGTCCTCTTGGAACTCATTACCTGTAGACCCCATGATCCCAACATATATCACTTGGTGCCTCCTGGTGAGCAACATACCTGGAAACACCACACAGACTATATACATTGGCTAAAAATGGAGAGATTTGGGTCATGACATACTTCTGCTCTGACAGCTTAAGGAAGCTGGTCCCCTAAATGCCGTTTGGATATGTTGGAAGAGATATCCTTCTGGGTTCTGCTCCAAGTGGGGAAAAAGACACTGGAAACATGGAGACTGCTTGGAAAGATGGTTTAATGGTGGACAGGATCACATGGCTTGAGTTCCTGAACAGAAAAGGGGCAAGACGCAGTGAGTCCCCGGGTTTTATGCTTTCTCTGGCTTTGAACTTCCTGGGGCCCAGAAAGAGTATCCTGATTGGTTGTCAGACTTCCAGGGGGTGGGAGTCTTAGCTAGCCTTGCTGGCTGATGTAATCTTCCCAGGTGCCATGTGGTGAGTTTCTGTCCTATAGATGGGTCCTATTGTCTTGCAGATGAGGTCCATTGACAAAGATTGAGTTTCTGCCTATGGCCCATTAACAGTGGGGGCAGGAAGGTGGGAGCTGCTTTGTCTTTAAAACATGCTTCTCCATTTCTCATCCAGGGAAACATATTATTCCGCCTTTTTAATATTTCCCAAAATATTTCATTCTTCTAGGAAAGGGGTGGGTGCTAACTTCCTACAGATAGAACCAAAAAAACACCTGCTTTGAATATGCACCCCTTGCTTTCTTCTTCTCTCAAAATTCCTAGAATCAGAACCCAGCAAAGTTACTGTAAGACGCTTTTCAGTGCTTCTGGAAAAAATATATATCTTTTTCTCTCCCTTTCCTTCCATTTTCACTAGCTAGTCTTGGTCAGTGTTTTTTTCTCCACTTTAGTAAGAGACCTGGACTTCAACTCCCAGAATTCCCCAGCCAGCATGAGAATTCTGGGAGTTGAAATCCAGACCTCTTAAAAGTGAACAGTGCCAAAGTTGAAAAGGACTGTTTTCAGTTTAGCATTTCCAGTTTGTTCCTTTTTAAAGTTTTCGTTGCAGTTGAGTTTTCTAACAGAAGTGGCCACTAGAGGCCGCTGTTAACATTCCAAAGAGAGCTACTTCAAAGGGACTCAGTCAGGATTTAATTTAAAAATCCAGACTGTGTTTAACCAGTTAAGTTGTTTTAACTCTTTGTCAGGCTGTAAGATAAACGGTAAGGAATTATGCTTAAAATAAGTTTGCAATATTCCAGACATTTCAGGATAGGTGCTTTTTTTTTTTTTTTTTAAAGATGATTCTTGAGAAGCATTGTGTTAATTCTAGCAATGGCTGCAGGAATAAAGAATGCAGAGAGCCAGTTTGGTATAATGGTTAGGCTAGAAACTGGGAGTCTGGGAGTTCTAGCCCAGCCTTGGGCACAAAGCCAGCTGGGTAATCTTGAGCCAATCACTTTCTCTCGACCCTAGGAAGAAAGCCACCACTTCTGAAAAACCCTGTTGTGGCCTACCAGCAGAGCTGGTGGCAGACTCAGACAGTGAGGAGGTTGGGGAGGAACATGGGCCAGTCCTGGAGTCTGGGGAAGGCTCTGATGAGGGATCTGAGTTGGAGGCAGAGAGGAGGCCAGGGCCATCTGACAGTTGTCAACTGCCTTCGGAGTCAGACATCAGTGGAGCAGAAGAACAACTGGATCATGTTCCCAGTATTTGCATGCGCAGAGCTGCCAGGAGAAGGGAACAGCTAAGGAACAAGGGCTGACTCAGGAGTAAAACCACAGGGGGATAGTGAGTGGCCGTTCCCATAGGGAATAAAGAGGAGTGAAAGGAGAGTGGAGTTTGCAAGAGACAATTAGTTCGCTTAATTGGTTCGTGACTCTCAGAGACTTCTTGCCAAGTTTTGAAGATATCGGCCTGGCAGCTCTCCAAGCCAGATGAGGTTTGTAAATTGCCCCCTGAAAGACTTTGCTGGATGTGAATGAGAAAAATTTACAGTAACTTAATAAAAAGGGTTTTTTGTCGGGACAAGGAGTCTGCTTCATGCTCTTGGGAAGCCTGGGTCAGAACAAACCCTTGCAAAGAAAACTGCAGGGACTTATATAGATGGTCTCTGAAAATTGGAATTGATTGAATGAAAAGGAAAAAAAATGCAAAGAACTCACTGTCTAAGCTGGAAATAATCTACTTAATACTGTATTCATACATACAGTATGAAAAAAATCTTGTACCAATTTATTAAAGAAAAGAAAGCATAAAAAATACCTTTTCTCACCGGTATCTTTCTTGAATTGGGAAATGTTGCATGTAGCAGCCAGCCTTGAGGATTGAAGGCTACTGTCTGATTAGTAAAGTGAAAAAGGGACACTTGTCAAACAGGATATATGCATCATTCATTTGGTTTTGATGGAGACAAGGCTGAAAAAATAGTCATCCTTAAGGCCAAAAGGAAGGGTGGGGGCCTTTCTATTGTCTGGGCCCCTAAGCATTGCATTAGAACTGTGTTTCTCAACCTTGGGAACTTTAACTCCCAGAATTCCCCAGCCAGCATGGGGAAATCATTGGCCTAAAGTCACCTAGCTGGCTTTCACAGCTAAGGTGGGACTAGAACTCACTGTCTCCTGGGGATTGGCTCAAAGCCACCCAATTGGCTTTCATAGCTAAGGTGGGACTAGAACTCATGGTCTCTTGGGGATTGGCTCAAAACCATCCAATTGGCTTTCATAGCTAAGGTGGGACTAGAACTCACTGTCTCCTGGGGATTGGCTCAAAGCCACCCAATTGGCTTTCATAGCTAAGGTGGGACTAGAACTCATGGTCTCTTGGGGATTGGCCCAAAGTTACTCAGCTGCTTTTTAGGCCTAAAATGAAACTAGAATTCACAGACTCCCAGTGATTGACCCAAAGTCGATCAGCCGGCTTTCATGCCTAAAATGAAACTAGAACTCACAGATTCTTGGTGATTGATTAATCAAGGTATACAGCCCTATTTTTCCTGAAAAGACTATTACTATTGATACCGCCTTTGCTTTCTTTTGCCACAGTTGTTCTATTTCTATTTGCAGGTCTGTGTATTTTGTTATTTTCTCAAGTTCTTCCTCTCCTCTTCTGCTGTCTTCAGTTACTACCACGTCCACTATCTAGACTTCTTTTGTCTTTCTTATCGACAGTTTATCCTCCTTTCCAACAATTTTTTTTATTATTGTAATTATCTTTATTGTTGTATTAGTCATTGTGAAATGAGTCTGATGTTAATCTTGGTTCGGGGGCTACAGCTTCCCCGAAGTAGCAGTGTCCCAATAGTTGAGGGGCTGCCACAAGGAAGGGGGTGGGGTCAACCTATTTCCAAAGCACCAGAGGGCAGGGCAAGAAACAATGGGTGGAAACTGATCAAGGAGAGAAGCAACCTGAAACTAAGGAGAAACTTCCTAACAGTGAGAACAGTTAACCAGTGGAACAACTTGCCTTCAGAAGTTGTGGGTGCTCCATCACTGGAGGTTTTCAAAAAAGAAATTGGACAGCCATTTATCTGGAATCATGTAGGGCAGAGCTCTGCAACCTTAAATACTCAAAGAGCCATTTGGAACCTGTTACGTCCTGACTAATCGGCGCATGGCAAGTAGAGCCGCCAGACGAGGGCGCTGTGCTGGCGGGAAATAAGGTGTATTCTCATTGGTTAAGACGATGTCAAGTGGTGGTATATAAGAGCTGTCGGTTTGTGAGGGAGCGCTCTCTCTCCCTCCCGTGTTAGCTGTTATAGCAAATTACTGTTGCTGAATGTTATTAATAAACAGTTAGTTGTTGTTATACGGAGTCACCTCGAGTCTTGCCTGCCTTCCCACGAACACAACAGACCCGTTTCCCACAGAAAAGAAAACACTGGGAGCCACAAAACCTGGATGGGCGTGGCCAGCTCGATGTCACTCACTTCCACCAGTCACATGACCCCCCCCCCCAGCCACGCCTTCCCAGCCAGTCATTAGGGCAGAGAACCAGTTGTTAAAAAATAACGGGAACCACAAAATACTTTTGACATATCTCTCTCTCCCTTCCCTCCCTCTCTCTCTGTATCTCTCTATGTCTCTCTCTCTTCCCCTCTCTCTCTATCTTTCTATCTCTGCCCTGGCCGCTTCTCCATCCCCCGCCGTCGCCCTTACCTTCTCAGGCTAGGCGAGGAGTGACTGGGAGGGGAGGGCGAGGGGCGGGGCCAGCCAGTGGTGGGATCACCTGACAGGGAGCAGAGGACCCAAAGAGCCGCATGTGGCTCCGGAGCCACAGGTTGCTGATGTTCTGTCCCCGTCTCACACATGCACACAAATAGACAGCCGGGGGTTAAATAAACTGGCAGACAACCAATTCTTCCGATAAGAAGCTTGGCAGCAACCCAGTAGCTGCTTGCCAAGAACTTTACTCATAAACAAAATACACACAGTCAAGAATTGTCCAGTTCGTAAAATAAATCCAAGGCCGATAATGTTGTTTCCAAAGATGCAATGTGACTCGATAGTAGTTAGTTTTGTCTGTCACAGAGTCTGAATGGCCACCTCACCCCCTTTTATACCCTGTGGGGTGTGGTCCAGTGACTCAGCTTTATCTCTGGCACGCCTTTTCTTCTGTTGTGCGCGCTTATCTCTGCGACGCTGCCGAGGATCCAGCCAAGACTCATTTCCCTCATCACTGTCCACCTGTGGCTGCGTGGACGTGCTTGGCCCTGGCCCTATCTCTTGCCCTTCGGCGGACACCGAAGGCATTGCCAGAGAGGAGGGTCCTGGAGAGGGAGGCCTTGCCAACTCCTCTCCTTCACTCTCGAGTCCTCTCCTGCCAATGACACAGGCTCAGGTAACGGAGCCACAACAGCTGACCTCTAGTGTAGGGTCTCTGCTTGAACAGGGGGTTGGACTAGAAGACCTCCAAGGTCCCTTCCAACTCTGTTATTCTGTCACTCTGTACGAGATGAACAGGGCAACTGTGACCATCTTTACACGGAAGCGAGTCATGCTCTGTTCGTTGACGTTTCTTCTCCTAACAAGTTTGCCACAGGTTGTTGCTCTAGGTAGAGAAAATGTTACGATAATACAGAGATAGTGATAGCAGATAATTAGATTTATTTTCCAAAAGCTTTCATGTCGTAAGGAAGTTGTCTGGAATAGTAAATAAGGCTTTAGGTTTGTAGGCTGCAAGAAAATCGCGTACAGCCAGCCGAAATATTTCAACCGGTTCGATGTCTCCTTAGCGTATCTGCATACTTAATTGATTAACAGCTTCTTGGATCCTCTGCATATTTAATTCTTTGTCTAATTAATTGCTCTGTTGACTTCCCTCCTAATTAATTACCCGCAGCCTCCTCATCAATTCCATTCAGGCTTAATTTGGGATACTGCTTATTTGATTCTTTACCTTTAATTGGTTCTTTCAGTTATTGTCCTGTAGGTTCCCAGCCTAATTATCAGCTGATTTATCCCTTACAGTTCACATATTTATTCAGATGCTACAGAGATCGGCAGCAACTTTTATTATTAGTAGCAGCAATAATTATTTATGCAGTGTGTAGCAAGATCTCACTTTTTAGTTACTATTCATCCTTGCAGCAAATCTGTAAATCACTTTGGCTTTTCTTTCTTTTTTTTTGGGGGGAATTTAGAGGCAGGGCACTAAATAGACCGAAGATGGGATACATGTCCCTGAGATAACAAGTGAAAAATAATAATCTAGTTTTGGCAGGTGATTTCTTGAGTCCACTTGAGTCCTTGTACTCCTGTTATTACATTTTGCGACTTTTGGGGCCATTTTCTGGCAAAAATCGTCTATTCGGTTAGCTGGGTTTGGATTTCTGACCATATGATTTGCTTCATGACCACACGACTTGCTTAATGACCGTTGTAAAACTTATTGTAAAATTGAATCCAGTCACATAGTGACCTGACTTTGCAACTGAAATTCTGAGCTCAGTTGTGGCCATAAATCAAGGACTACCTGTATCATTACCATCATTTAACAACCCCATAATCCCTTGTGGGGTGGATGCTGAGCAAACTGAATGGAGCTAGGAGAGTGTTTTAATGGCCGGATGCCCTTCCTGTCACCAATGCGGAGTTTTGTTTAGCAGATACATTCTCATTGTGCCCAGAGAGAGAAAATATCTGCCTCTACCTAGGATCGAATTCATAGCCTCCTGATTGTAAGGCGAGAGCTCCACCTCTAGGCCACTGCACCACTCTATCAAGGACTATGTCAACTTGCAAAGCTTTCAAGTTGCCATGAGCAGGAGGGAGGGAGAACTGAAGTGAATTCCCTACATTTTTCTGACCGCAATCAGAAGGAGGGTGTTAGGTTTCACAGCCAGCCAAAGTGGTTAATTGGAGAATGTGATTTATGACATGGCCAGGGGGGAGGGGAGAGACAGGATCATAGGGGAACGTAAATCCACGTGGGATCAGTTCTGACTGCATCCAAGTATTGCCGGAATGTTGCTCCTAATAAATCACTATATTTCCTTTGAAGTTTGGATCATGGCTCATGAATTAATTAGGGCATCTTTCGGAAACTTGACAGACTACCTGTATAACTTTATAGATTCCCGAGGAGTCCCAATTAAAAAAAATAACAATAACCAACATTAATTTTTTTGTTTTGTTTTATGTTTTCCAGGGAACAAATCCATCTTCATGTGTAAGCTGTGCAATCTGTTTTCCCCCAACCAGTCCGAATTGCTGTCTCACGCCTCCGAGAAACACTCAGAAGATGGGGCCAAGGTGGACGAAATCATTATTCCGCTCAGGCCTCTCACGGCGCCCGCCAATCTGAATAAAAACGGAGAAGGTACCAGCCAAAGTCCGCCAAAGATGTGAATCCTCGTTGCGCTCCGCGGCTTGAGTTTGTCCTAAATTGCTTCAGGCTTAAAACAACCCAAGCTTCTTCTTAATTCATAACGGCAGCGAACTCTTTGCGTAATTCATGAAATTCCGACTATAGTGATTAAATGTTCTCTGCGTAAGGCGAGGAAGGCTTTGATGGTCTCCTGAGCTTGCCAGAACATTTGTTTTCTTTCATGAATTATAAGTACAGTTTAATGTCTACAGTGCCACATGTTTACTATCCCTGTCCTTTAAGGAGAGGGTGCGTACGCGCATGGATTTAACTACCTTTATAAATTCAGCTGGGCGCTCCGGTAGAAGTAACAAAGCTGAGCGTTCATGGTTTAGTCATTGATTTATTTCCTGCCTTTATTACTTTTGTAAATAATTCAAGGCAGCAAACTTGCCTAATATTCCTTCCTCCTCCTCCTCTTTTCTCTACATCAACCTTGTGAGGTAGTTGGGCTGAGAAAGAGTGACTGGCCCAGTCACGCAGCTGATTTTTTTTTTTTTAATTTGATTTATATGCCGCCCTTCTCCGGAGACTCAGGGCGGCTTACAGTGCGTTAAGCAATAGCCTTCATACTTTTGTATATTTATACAAAATCAGTTTATTGCCCCCACAAACTGGGTCCTCAATTTACCTACCTTAGAAAGGATGGAAGGCTGAGTCAACCTTGAGCCTGGCGAGATTCGATCTTACTTTAATTGCAGACAGCTGGTGTTAAATTACAGTGCTTCTGTCTGTTGAGCTAAACCAGGCTCAACTTTTCATATTTAAGGTGGGACTAGAACTCATGGCACCCGGTGATTGGTTCAAAGTCACCCAGCTGGCTTTCATACCTGAGGCAGGACTAGAACTCACAGACTCCTGGGTTGACTTTCATGCCTAAATCTTCTTATAGAAGATTTTATATCTTCTATCTTCTTACAGAAATGTAGCCTTCGCATGTCATCGCTTCTCTTATATACAAGCCATGATGGTAGAACAAAGGGCCCCCCCCATGCGGTAACTGCCCCATGCAAAGCAGCATGCCATGGGGTGGGCTTCCATCACGAGAACAGAGCAGTATAGAGCCTCTCTTTGTAATGATGCTTATCACCTCCCAAGACTACAAACACATTCCAGGAACGATTGCTTGCCGCCCATTGGTTTTAAATATAAGCAGAGCTCTGCTTTGTTCCTAAAACCTTTATTTTGGTGCTCCACAGTTAAACTAGCTCTTAGAGAGCCATTATGGGAAATTTCCTTTGGAAAGCAGCCACCGCATCAGATAAGAGGCCGTAGTCATTTGGCAAGTCAATTGGCTGAATGCTAACTTGGCATTTGTCAAGTGAAGAAAAAAAAAAACCCTCTTGTGATTCATTTTAGATAATAGCCCTCATTTTCTGTAAAGGCAGGACTGGGGACCATTCATAATTTATAATGGAAAATTAACACTGATGTGTTAGCCAAAAAGCCATACAGCACAAAGGTTGAGTGGCTTACCCGTGATTGTTGTCTTAGCTAAACAGGATGACAAATACAATTTTCCTTTCATTTCTAAGAACGGTATTGTCCCTGGGGCTAAAATAATCGGAGGCCGGATGGCACTTGCTAAGCCCTTTTCTGACACTTGGTTTCAATATTATTATAGCTGGGTTGAAGAGAAGGACAAAACAAAATTTATTTTATTTATTTATTTCATTAAATTTTAAATACCGCCCTTCTCCCGAAGGACTCAGGGCGGTGAACAGCCACAAGATAAAACACATAAATACAAAAATTTAAAATAAATTAAAAACGAATTAAATAATTTGGCTGGATTTAAAAATACCCCATAATTTAAAAACAAATTAAAATTTACATTTAAAAAGGGGAGAAGATTTAGGCCAGGCCAGCTTGATGAAATAAAAAAGTCTTAAGCGCGCGACGGAAGGTGCGCAGATCCGGGATCCTCCGTATCTCCGGGGGGAGCTCGTTCCAGATTGTAGGTGCCCCCCCAGAGAAGGCTCTCCCCCTAGGGGCCGCCAGTCAACATTGTTTGGCCGACGGCACCCGGAGGAGCCCCTCTCTATGGGAGCGTACTGGCCAATGGGAGGCTATTGGTGGTAGCAGGCGGTCCCGTAGATAACCAGGTCCTAAACCATGGAGCGCTTTAAAGGTGATAACCAAAACCTTGAAGCGCACTCGGAAGACCACCGGGAGCCAGTGCAGCTCGCGCAGGAGAGGAGAAGTAAAAGTTGCACGACTTATAAGCAAAGCCTGAGGCTCAACTGTAGTGAGAGAGACAATCAATACTGTAAATCCAGCATCTCCATTATTGTAAGACCAGGCAGCCAGACAGCATCTAGTGCCATGCTGGCGAACCTATGGCACATGTGCCCGAGGTGGCACACAGAGCCATCTTTCTGGGCACGCAAGCTGTCGCCCAACTCACCTGCAGCTGCGCCTGCGCCCCAGCTGGTGTTCGGGCCTCTGGTGCCCATGTGCACAATTCAGGGGACCCAGCTGGTCTTCGGAGCTTTCCTGCACACGTGCTTGCATTTGCGCATGCGCACGCGAGTATTTGGGCGCAGGGCATGCATGCACAGGCAGCATTCATGTGCGTGCATTGCATTTGTGAAAACCATGCCCCTGCGCAGAGGGTGCGATTGCATACGCAGCGCACGGGGGTCCGCACGAAAGCCGTGTGCCTGCGCAGATGGTGCAGTTGTGCACGCAGTGAATGGGGGAGGAGCTCTGCATTAGTGTGGATGGCATGTGCGCGCGCAAAGCGCATACCTGTTCAGCACTCAGTGAATAAAAGGTTCTCCACCACTGATCTAGCGTATATCTTGTAAGTTTTATAGACCGATATAAAATCATACACTAGAACCGTGATGGCGAACCTATGGCACATGTGCCACAAGTGGCACGCAGAGCCGTATCAGTGGGCACACGAGCTCAGCTCTGCCAGCTGATTTTCGGGCCTTCTGGGCCCACCGGAAGTTGGCAAATGGGCCCCTTCCGGCCTCTGGAGAGCCTCCGGAGGGGGGGGAGGTCGTTTTTGCCCTCCTCAGGCTCCAGACACTTTCTTGGAGCCTGGGGAGGGCAAAAAAAGGGCCTACCGGGCCATCACATGCCAAAAGCAGGGGGATCCTGGGGTGATTGCATGCACATGCTTGCGGGGGGCATTGAATTATGAGTGTGGGCACGCACACACGCAATCCACCCTCACTCTTCCCACTTTTGGCACGAGATGGCAAAAAGGTTAGCCATCACTGCACTAGAATCATACAGTAAGGGACATTGAAGGTCTTTTTTTTTTTTTTAAATTGGATTTATATGCCGCCCTTCTCCGAAGACTCAGGGCGGCTTACAATGTGCTCAGCAATAGCCTTCATCCTTTTGTATATTTATACAAAGTCAGCTTATTGCCCCCACAAACTGGGTCCTCATTTTACCCACCTTAGAAAGGATGGAAGGCTGAGTCAACCTTGAGCCTTGGCGAGATTCGAACCCTGCAATAATTGCAGGCAGCTGGTCTTAATAAGCTTAATAACAGGGTGCCTTAAACCCCTGTACTACCAAGGCTTTTAGTCCAACCGCTCTAGGCAGTGCAGGAGTCTATATTTATAAAAGCTAATTTTATTTGCTATTATTGCTAACTTACCATACATTTAAGGAACAGATATTATAATACCGTAACGCTTCTTCAGACATACATTATTAAACCGGGACAGGATGTGGATCACAAGTGGCAATTGGCTATGTCTTCCACACACTGGAGTTTATTGTTGGGTTCACACAATACGTAAGATTAGACTAAATCCAGTGGTGAAATGTAAAATTTGTTACTACCGGTTCTGTGGGCGTGGGTGGGTGGGGTAATGTGACTGGGTGGGAGTGGCCAACTTTTTTTTTTTTTTTTTTGCTTTTAAAAGCATTTTTTTCTACTACCACTTCAGCCGAAGAGGTTGTAAAAAAAATACTTTTGAAAGCCTCTGACGATCAGGCAACTCAGCTGGGATCAGCTGGGTATATACGAGACCGCCTTCTGCCAGCAACAACCTCCCACCGGCCAATACGCTCCCACAGAGAGGGGCTCCTCAGGGTGCCATTGGCCAAACAATACCGACTGGCGACACCCAGGGGGAGAGCCTTCTCTGTGGGGGCACCAGCCCTCTGGTACAAACTGCCCCTAGAGTTCCGTCTTAGCCCCGACCTGCGCACTTTTCGCCGCGCCCTTAAGACTCTTCTGTTTCAGCAAGCCGGACTGTCCTAATATGAATTTTAAATGGGTATATGTGTGTTTTAAATTGATGGCCAAATTTTATATATCTGATTTTAATCGGTTTTAAATTTTATAAATTCATGTGTTTTAATATAGCTGTACACCGCCCTGAGTCCCTCGGGAGAAGGGCGATATAGAAATTTAATAAAACTTAAAACTTAAAACTTAATCATCAGAGGCTTTTAAAAGCATTTTTTCTACAACCTCTTCGGCCGAAGAAGTTGTAAAAAAAATACTTTTAAAAGCCTCTGATGATCAGGCAGCTGATCGTCCAAAGAGGTTGTAGAAAAAATGCTTTTAAAAGCCTCTGATGATCCCAGCTGAGCCGCACAATCATCAGAGGCTTTTTTTTTTTTTTTACTTTTAAAAGCATTTTTTCGGCTGAAGAAGTTGTAGAAAAAATGCTTTTAAAAGTAAAAAAAAAAAAAGCCTCTGATGATCACATGGCTCAGCTGGGCATGGGGGGGGTGGGGGGGGGGGCGCAGGGATTTTTGCTACCAGTTCTCCGAACCACCCGCAGCCATCGCTACCGGATCGCATTTCACCCTTGGCTAAATCTAACTGAAAAGTTAAAAATTGACCACAAGTGAGAAATACAATCACTGTTTCCTAAGGGTTGCATGACAGCTGAACTACCAGCTTTGCTAATTAACACTGTGCACCATTGCGGCAGGAATTGATGCAATAAATCTGTCTGGCCATTGAGATGTTCAAAAGATTAGCTGTTGGAGGTCTAATTAATATATTGTAAAACCGTCTGTGGTTTTCTTTGCACAAATCAGATGGAAATTTCTATACTGTGAATATCCTGGCTGAGCCAAGCAAGGCTACGAAAGTGTATTTTAACTTCCATTTCAACTTTCTTCATATATTCTCCCCTATACACTAAACTCTTGTGCTGAATGCTGCCTCAGTACAGGTAGTCGTCGACTTAAGGGTACAATTGAGCCCAACATTTCTGTTGCTAAGCGAGACATTTATTATGTGAGTTTTGCCCCATTTTACAACCTTTGTTAAAAGAATCACTGCAGCTGTTAAAAGTTAGTAACACGGTTGTTAAGTGAATCTGGCTTCCTCATTGACTTGGCTTGTCAAAAGGTCGCAAAAGGGGATCACATGACCCCAGGCCACTGCAAACGTCACAAATACGAGTCAGTTGCCAGTCATATGAATTTTGATCACCGGACCGTGGGGATATGCTGCAATGGCCATAATTGTGAAAAACGGGTCATAAGACACTTTTTTTCAGTGCCTTTGTAACGTCAAACAGTCACTAAATGAACTGTTTGTAAGCCGAGGACTGCCCGTATGAAAAGTATGGCTGCTGCTGCCACAAAAAAAGAGTCTTTTTGTGTGCTTTTTAACTTGCAAAATTTGCATGCTCTTCGATAGGAATGCATGCCAAATTAAATACTAATAAAATGGGATGAGGTCATTTAGCTCATCATGTTGAAGCTTTTATGGGACTGTGTGTCTCTCGTTGTTTCTGCCCAACCATTAACATTAACGTGGGAATGTTGGTTCGCTTCATTGGGTAAGCTGTGCCGTCTTACGTCATCTTGGAGACAATGCCTTTTTGGTGGCCCCTCCAGGTTTCTGGCATAGCATCCTTCTGAAATCAATACAGACCCAGCCAGTAGTGGGATTCAGCCGGTTCGGACCAGTTGTTAAATTGGTGGGTGGCCCCTCCCCTTCCTGCCCTGCCCCTTCCAGGAGTACCCACGGTCCATTTTTGCGCCCCGGAGGGTCCAGGGAGGCATACTAGGCCCAAAACGGGGCACGGGGGGTGGGGGTGGCGCAGCCCCCATGTGGCCCGTTTTTGCTCCCAGGAGGGTGCAGGAGGTGCTGCCTGTCACCCCCTGGCAATGCCCACCATGGCCACGCCCACCCAGCCGGCCATTAGGGCAGAGTATGGATTATTAAATTATTTGAATCCCACCACTGGCCCCAGCCCTGTTGTGTTTTTAAAAGCCTTGAAGATAAGGCTTTTTCAGCAGGTCCCGGGATGACTGGATTGTGACCTCTCTGTATGGTTTTGTAATTTACACATGCTGTTTTTCCTGATATGGATGTTTTTATCCTTTTTATTGTTGCTGTATGTGTGTGTGTGTGTGTGTGTGTGTGTGTGTGTGTGTGTGTGTGTGTGTTTACTACTTGTTTTAATTATTACACTCTATAAACCAATCTAGAGTTGGCAGAGTGATTGAGGCAGTCACTGGGTTTGATTTCATATATAATTAAAATGAAATCTGGCTATCGTTGATTGTGTGAACAAGCCATCATACAAGTAGGACACATTTATTTGAGCGTATCATGTTATGCAAATATAGCAATTGCATTAGAATTGCTAATTAGGATTTAGGGTTTAGCATGTAAGATCTGTTCTGGTCTATGAAGAAATTCCTAGGTTCATGCAACACTTTAATTCTTAGCTCCTGATTAACAAAGCATAGTTTTTGTATTTACTCAATTACGTTCCAAGAGAAGAATTGTTCTCCAAGAAATAAATACCGTGTTTCCTCGAAAATTAAGACCCTGTCTTATATTTTTTTGAACCCTGAAATAAGCGCTTACAGTGGTGGTTGCTCCCGGTTCATCTGAGCTGGTAGCAGTGACAATGTGACGTCACCGAACCGGTTCTCTGTGACTGGGAGCTGGGCCCTCCCGCCCGCCCCTGCTTTATTCCTACCTTTATTTCTTGGTTTTTAGCCCAGCTGATAGGCACGGCAGAGTGGATTGCCGCACCTCAGCTGGCCAGAAACCCAATACGCTTGCGCGGAGCGGCAATCGTGCGCACAGCACGTGCGTGAAGAGAACTGGTAGTAACACCGGTTGGAACTTACCACTGAGCGCTTGGCCTTATTGCAATGTGCTCAAAAGCCCGATTGGGCTTATTATCAGGGGATGTCTTATTTGGGGGGAAACAGGGCAGGGGTGGGTTCTCCTTATGTTTACTACTGGTTCGCAATGGGATCACGCTCGCCCGCTTGCTTTGCTCTCGCATGCGCCTTGCTTCAGCTTTGCTGGCTGGGGAATTTTGGGAGTTGAAGCAGTGGTGAAATCTAAAATTTGTTACTATCGGTTCTGTGGGCATGGCTTGGGGGTAATGTGACTGGGTGGGCGTGGCCAATTTTTTTTTTCCTTTTAAAACCATTTTTTCTACAACCTCTTCGGCGAAGAGGTTGTAAAAAAAATGCTTTCAAAAGGCTCTGACGATCCCAGCTGAGTTGCCTGATTGGCAGAGACTTTTTAAAAAGCCTCTGCCGATCAGGCAACTCAGCTTGGATCGTCAGAGGCATTTAAAAGAAAAAAAGATTTTTTTTTCTTTTAAAAACCTTTGACGATCCCAGCTGAGCCGGGCAATCATCAGAGGCTTTTTTTTTTTACTTTTAAAAGCATTTTTTGGCCGAAGAGGTTGTAGAAAAAATGCTTTTAAAAGTAAAAAAAAAAAGCCTCTGATGATTGTGCGGCTCAGCTGGGCATGGGGGGGGCAGGGATTTTTGCTACCGGTTCTCCGAACCACCTGCCTCCGGTCCAGTGATCCAGTCTGAACCGGGAGCATTTCACCCCTCGGTTGAAGTCTGCCAGGCTTAAAGTTGCCAAGGTTGGAGACCCCTGCCTTAGATTATTGTGATTTTGCACAACGGCTATTCAGAGAATCATACTAATACCGAGTATTATAAAATTGACAACTTGGCAGGGTTACAACTCTTTTGATGTTAGCAAAGCAGGTAAAAGTTTAAGTGAGAAGCCCAGCCTGTTAGTAATTCAGCAAAACCTGCTGCTCTGTGTGAGGCTGTGTGTCTGAATACACACACACACACACACACACACACACACGCACACACACACACTTCAGTCATGTATTTCCCCTTATAAATTAATGATGAAGTTCTGCATTGCAAAAAGCAAGCATGTCTCGATAAATCACCAGGGAATAATAAAAGCCTAGATAATGCAATGTCCATTATTTTGCAGTTACAACATTTAATTCCTCGCCCACCTCTCCCCTTATCAGGGTAGGCATGCTAAAATAACGTAAGTTATTATCAAATGGGTTAGTTGATGCTTGAATGAAAAAAAAAAGTATATTTAGGGGAAAAAAAACCAGCATAATGACTCTTTTCTTAGGATAACTCATTCATTTCTCTGTTCCTTTCATTTAAAAAAAAAATCATTTCTATGAATTTCCCAAAACGGGATGTTTTTCTCATATTTTTTTGGAGAAGTGTTGTGGCCCGTGTGCAGCTAGTAGCTGATTCCGACAACAAAGAGGCTGGTGTGGTGCTGCGCCAGCAGCCTGTGCAGCGGGCACTCGAGTCAGACAATGAGGAGGCTGGAGAAGATGTGGTGCTAGAGGCGAGGATTTAGCCAGGGCCTTCAGAACCTCCAGAAGCTCCCATAAGTGAAGAGGACGAAGAGGAGGAGCCTCTTCTCGATGCATGGGCGCGCAGAGCTGCCAAAAGGCAGGAGTGGCTCCTCAGGAGGAGGTCTCCTCAAGAGTAAGGCTTGGCGCTAATTGGCCACTCGCTTAGCCTATTTAAGGAGGAACACCGACTGAAACAATTTGTAGGGAACAACTTTAGTTCATTCTCCTGCAAATTGCTTCTGAGCTTTCTGCCAACCTTAGTAAGATTGTGATTACTTTATCTTTGGTTTCTTGTAGGCTGTTAAGAAAGTTTATTAACAGCCTTTGTTTGGAAAAGACTGAGTTATTTTAGTAAATTAAGTTTTATATAGACTTTGTGTGTTCTGTGTTCTTTGGGGTCCGTAGCTGGGGCAGAACAAGAAGAGGCACTGTAGCAGGAGTCAGTTTTCCTAGCAGGCAGATCAGTTTTGGATGATGATCTTTCTTCTAAGCCTAATCATGAACATACAGTAAAACTATTTTATTTAAAAAAAAAAGTGAGGGAGTCTTAGCTAGACTGATAATCAGGGGAAGATTGTAGCTCTCTTAAGTTCTAACTAGGGAAGACATAGATTGAGACTGAAAAACAGAAAGGCTGGGGCATCTCTTTTCCTTTTATTTTTTTTTAATACTTTTTATTGAAGTTTAAAATTACAAAGATAAACTAATACAAACCAAGAAAAACGTAAAAAAGAAAATATAGTGCAAAAAGGGGGAGAGGGGGATGGATAGATGGATGGATGGATGGATAAAAAACCAAGAAAAACCAAGAAAAACATAAATAAGAAAATATAGTGCAAAAAGGAGAAAAGGGGCAAGAGATAGATGATAGATAGATAGATAGATAGATAGATAGATAGATAGATAGATAGATACATAGATAGATAGATAGATACATAGATACATAGATACATAGATAGATAGATATAGGCAGGCAGGCATACATGGATGGATGGATGGATGGATGGATGGATGGATAAAAAACCAATACAAACCAAGAAAAACATAAATAAGAAAATATAGTGCAAAAAGGAGAAAAGGGGCAAGAGATAGATAGATAGATAGATAGATAGATAGATAGATAGATAGATAGATAGATAGATAGATGATAGACAGACAGACATAGGCAGGCATGGATAGATGGATGGATAAAAAAACATACAAACCAAGAAAAACATAAATAAGAAAATATAGTGCAAAAAGGAGAAAAGGGTCAGAAGGGGGATGGATGGATGGATGGATGGATAGAGATAGATAGATAGATAGATAGATAGATAGATAGATAGATAGATAGATAGATAGATAGATAGATAGATCTTCCCTCTTCATCAAGAATAAGTCTAAACATTTTTTCTTTTTTCTTTTCCTTTTTGATATATGTTGTTCTGGGTAACCTCTGCCCCCTCCATATGACAGCACAACAGGCGTTTGGGTGTGTGTGTGTGTGTGTGTGTATATATATATGTGAAGAGTTTTTAGACTCTCACACTGGATTTCTGTATTTTTTGAATTTGCAAAATAGCTGGAGTTTATTTCTATTGAATTTCTCTTATAACCTTGGATTGAAGTATAGAGGAAAACATTTCTTCTCCGTTCTTTGTTCCCTGATCAAGTTTTAGATTAAAATGGCTGAGCAGCACCTGAAACCTAAGAAAGGAGGGGGGGGGGGGAATTTGCAGCTCCTAGCTGAATTTCTCTTCTAAAAAGCTTGATAAGATGACAGTGATTTTGCAAGAATACAATAAGTCTAAACATTTCCAATAGTTTAAACAAGTACCGTCAATCAATTTCATAATTCTTTTCTTTTACACCTTATTGTAATATTTTCATACACACACATACACATTTTTTCCTCCCATGTCTTATATCTATAAACAAATCTTTAAAACTTCAGCTGTCAAAGTTAATCGAGAAAAAATTCCATTAAGAGCCACTCGAAAGAGCAAATTGAAAATATTAATCTTTAATCCCTTCAAATAATACACCACAAATTAATTTTCTGATCATCTTCTTTTCATCTCCCCTCAGTTGTAATATCATAGCTTATCATTTTCTCTAATGACAAAACTCTTTTTCCTATATCTTATCTATAAACAAGTCTCATTCACTCCTACTCAAAGAAATCCCATTAAAGCTGCTAGAAAAAAAGAGGCTGATATACAGTTTAACCTTGATCAAATAGGCCCACTTTGTAAACCTTAATTTTTGTTTTAAGGGTTTTAATTATTCCTTTTAGGTAATATCCTAAAAGCTGGCTTCTTTTCTCCTGAATTCCTTCATAGGTATAACACATCTTTTTGTAAATCCAAAGTAAGGAAATTAGCCAAGTCATTTTTCTGAGTTAAAATCCACATATCCAAATCATTATTCTGGTTTATTATTTGCATCTCCTCTGCGACTATGGAAATCTCAGCCAGTTTCATTTGTTGTGCTTTGTCAATATGTACGTAACCTGTTAGTTTTAATTAAATCCATATCGAAAACACCTTGATATTCAGTTATGCCCCTTCTCTCTCTTCTTTTAATCCATTTTTATTGTATCAAAAGAGTAACTTCTGAGTACATTGTTGCCAAATATCCTTAACTTCTTCCAGAGTTAATATTTTTTTTCTCCATTCTGTATTAGTGGGAGTTCTCATTTAATTATAATCTTTAATTCTTTCTGGTTGCCTCTAGTAACCCGCCTTCAAGATCTGTTCTTATTGTGTTTTGTTTCAAACAGAACATTTCCCAGGAAGAGATTGCTGACTCTTAAGCTCAGATCTTCATATATTTTAATAAGATTTTAAAAACAACAACAACAGGAAATATACTTACAACTTTTTCAAAATCTTGTTTCCACTCAATCTTGCCCTTTAAACACTTTCCTTTCTAATCAACCTTTTACTGCTTCTTTTGAAGAAATTAAAAGTTTTTAAGTTTTCAAACTTACATAAATCTTCTTTCAGTGCAGGTTGAAAGAAAATCACCCAGTGTAATAAAACTTGTCTTTCTTGGAGGTCTTAATGGCCAAAAGGCAATTTATAGGCCATTTCCAATAAAAGTGATTAAAAGGTGAGATAGGTGAACCTAGCATGCTTATGAAAAGCTCCAACTGTGGCTTAGCCAGGTGTCTCCAAACTTGGCAACTTTCAGACTTGTGGACTTCAACTCCCAGAATTCCCCAGCCAGCATTGCTGGCTAAGGAATTCTAGGAGTTGAAGTTCATAAGTCTGAAAGTTGCCAAGTTTGGAGACCCCTTGCTTAGGTAAAGTTCCATTTTCAACCCCAAACGTCTGCTCCGCTAAAACCTAAACCATCTTAATCCATCATTTTTCTCCAGATGTTTCCCTGAGGTATCGCTTTTTCCATACATTGATGAGTTCACACGTTGCACCATGCCTTGTTTTTTTTGGGCAGGCATTTGCAAGCTCAGCTGGTGAGGCTCATACAAATCACAGCTCACAGTTATAGACCATACAGGTGAAACTCGAAAAATTAGAATATCGTGCAAAAGTTCATTTATTTCAGTAATGTAACTTAAAAGGTGAAACTAATATATGAGATAGACTCATTACATGCAAAGCGAGATAGTTCAAGCCTTGATTTGTCATACTTTTGATGATTATGGCTTACAGCTCATGAAAACCCCAAATTCACAATCTCAGAAAATTAGAATATTGTGAAAAGGTTCAATATTCTAGGCTCAAAGTGTCCCACTCTAATCAGCTAATTAAGCCATAACACCTGCAAAGGGTTCCTGAGCCTTTAAATGGTCTCTCAGTCTAGTTCAGTAGGAATCACAATCATGGGAAAGACTGCTGACCTGACAGTTGTGCAGAAAACCATCATTGACACCCTCCATAAGGAGGGAAAGCCTCAAAAGGTAATTGCAAAAGAAGTTGGATGTTCCCAAAGTGCTGTATCAAAGCACATTGATAGAAAGTTATGTGGAAGGGAAAAGTGTGGAAGAAAAAGGTGCACAAGCAACAGGGATGACCGCAGCCTGGAGAGGATTGTCAGGAAAAGGCCATTCAAAAGTGTTGGGGACTTTCACAAGGAATGGACTGAGGCTGGAGTCAGTGCATCAAGAGCCACCACACACAGACGGATCCTGGACATGGGCTTCAAATGTCGTATTCTTCATCAAGCCACTCCTGAACAACAAACAACGTCAGAAGCGTCTTACCTGGGCTAAAGACAAAAAGAACTGGTCTGTTGCTCAGTGGTCCAAAGTCCTCTTTTCTGATGAGAGCAACTTTTGCATCTCATTTGGAAACCAAGGACCCAGAGTCTGGAGGAAGAATGGAGAGGCACACACTGCAAGATGCTTGAAGTCCAGTGTGAAGTTTCCACAGTCTGTGTTGATTTGGGGAGCCATGTCATCTGCTGGTGTTGGTCCACTGTGCTTCATTAAGTCCAGGGTCAACGCAGCCGTCTACCAGGAGATTTTGGAGCACTCCATGCTTCTTTCTGCAGACGAGCTTAATGGGGATGCTGACTTCATTTTCCAGCAGGACTTGGCACCTGCCCACACTGCCAAAAGTACCAAAACCTGGTTCAATGACCATGGGATTACTGTGCTTGATTGGCCAGCAAACTCGCCTGACCTGAACCCCATAGACAATCTATGGGGCATTGCCAAGAGAAAGATGAGAGACATGAGACCGAACAATGCAGAAGAGCTGAAGGCCGCTGTTGAAGCATCCTGGTCTTCCATAACACCTCAGCAGTGCCACAGGCTGATAGCATCCATGCCACGCCGCATTGAGGCAGTAATTGATGCAAAAGGGGCCCAAACCAAGTACTGAGTACATATGCATGCTTATACTTTTCAGAGGTCCGATATTGTTCTATGTACAATCCTTGTTTTATTGATTTCATGTAATATTCTAATTTTCTGAGATTGTGAATTTGGGGTTTTCATGAGCTGTAAGCCATAATCATCAAAAGTATGACAAATCAAGGCTTGAACTATCTCGCTTTGCATGTAATGAGTCTATCTCATATATTAGTTTCATCTTTTAAGTTGCATTACTGAAATAAATGAACTTTTGCACGATATTCTAATTTTTCGGGTTTCACCTGTAGGTTGGGTTAACTCAGGATGCTGAAGCCTTACCGAACCAAACTATGATTTTGGCTTCCTGCATTGTGTGTGAATCCAGTTGGTTCGGTTCCCAATTGTTTCTTTTTTGAGAAATCCTTTCCTTAGCTGGGTAATTTTGGAATGAGTATCCATCAGGTCAAACATCAGCCAAGGCAACAGCTCACTCACAAGGCCTGATAAACATTTGGGTCCATATTTTTCATTTTTTTAAATAGAATAACGGAGTTGGAAGGGACCTTGGAGGTCTTGTAGTCCAATCCCTTGCTTATCAGTAGAAGCAGAAGACTAAATAATATAGGTATTATTTCAGACAAGTGTCTGTCCAGTCTCTTCTTAAAAGCCTCCAGTAATGGGGCACCCACAACTTCGGAAGGCAAAGCATTCTGCTGATTAATTGTTTTCACCTTCTCCTTAGTTCTAGGCTGGTTCTCTCCTTGATTAGTTTCCATCCATTGTTTCTTGTCTTGCCTTCTGGTGCTTTGGAAAATAAGTTGACCCAGGGGTGAAATCCAGCAGGTTCTGACAGATTCTGGAGAACCAGTAGCGGAAATTTT
The DNA here is from genome assembly GCF_029215685.1 of Pituophis catenifer annectens. Taxonomy (NCBI): domain Eukaryota; kingdom Metazoa; phylum Chordata; class Lepidosauria; order Squamata; family Colubridae; genus Pituophis; species Pituophis catenifer. Next base: position 9,973,937 of record NW_027256883.1, read on the forward strand.
GAGTAGTTCAGAGACCTGGCAAATACCACCTCTGGCTGGTCCCAGAGTGGGGTGGGAATGGAGATTTTGCAATATCTTTCCCCCAGGAGGGGAGGGAATGGAGATTTGGCAGTATCCTTCCCCTGGAGTGGGGTGGGAATGGAGATTTTGCAATATCCTTCCCCTGCCACGCTCATCAAGCCACGCCACAGAACCGGTAGGGAAAAAATTTGGATTTCATCCCTGGGTTGACCCCCTCGTCTTTTTGTGGCAGCCCCTCCAAAATTGGAACATTTTCTTACAAATCTTTATTTTTCCTGATGCAAGTAGCATATTTTTCTTAACTGTTTCCAGCCTTCACTAGTATTTGAGTCTCCATCTTCCCTTAAAGTGGTAATTGCTAAGCACTAATGCTGATTCATAAGGAAGAAGCTCAGTTGTTTAGATTTTACTGTGACTTGTCACTAATACAACAAATGCCTAGAATGTATAACGAGTCTTCGTGTTAAATAGGATTGGCTTGCTTCGTAATTTAATTGACCACCCTGTAATAAATACAATCCGAAGACTCTCGGCCGTATAAAATCATTTGTGGTGAGAATCTCCTGGAATGTCTTTGCTGTGAGTTTATTCAATACATACTCATTAAAGCCCAGAATAACCCTGTAAAGTGATTAATGTCTCTGCCATTCCCTACTCCAACAGAACTGCTGGTAGTGAAAAGGAAGAGAGGAAGGCCCAAAGGATCAACCAAGAAATGTTACGCTGAAGAGGAATCGGCTGAAAACACCACCTCTGCTCCAAGTGAAAGTGTTCAACCGGGACCCGAAGAAGGAGGAGGACTGGCGGATGTTCCCTCAGACAACTTGGAATGCCAAAAGTGCAACCGGAAGTTCTCTAATTCTCGACAGCTACGAAAGCACATCTGTATTCTCGTTAAGAATGAAGACTTGGAAGAAGAAGGGGATTCAGGTGAGCTCAAGTTGTGTTACGGTGCATGATTGAAAGATGAGTGAAAAGTAGACATGTAGAAAGCTGCCTTGTTGGGAGTTTTATTTCTTTATTAAGGGAATTTACCGATATATGGCTACCCAACTCAGTCACACTGACTCTGTGCGACTTACAGAAATAAATCCCCTGTACAAAAGTCTAATAAAGCCCCACTCCCCTGCCAACAAAATCAAGCCACCCACTTAATGGGCTTTGTATGGGGTCTCCTTGGCTCAGTGGCAAAAACGTATCTTCAGAACCTTTTGAAAGAGTATCAAGGTGGTGACTAATCCTATTTCTGCAGAGACGATGTTCCACAGAGAGGGAGCCACCACGGAGAAGGCCCTTCTTCTTGGTCCCACTAGATCAGGGATGTCAAATTCAATTTCATTGAGGGCCGTATCAGGGCTGTGGTTGACCTTGGAGGGGTGGGGGGCTGACTGGGCTTGACCAACTGGGTGGGCATGGCCACCTTGACACCACTCCCCAATTTGCTGGCATGTTTCCTCTTCACATTGGGTAGACTGGGCCGAAGCCACGCTGGCCCAATGTTTCCTCTTCGCATTGGGTAGACCAGGCTGAAGCGACATGGGCCAACCCCTTACATTTTCCAGGACGGCCCCACGGGCCAGATCCGACCACATTGCAGGCCGCATCCAGCCGCAGGCCTTGTGTTTGCCACCCCTGCACTAGATGGATCTTTTCAGGAGAGGAGACCCATAACATAGCCTCCCTCCCTATCCATTCTGGTGGGTCAGTTAGATATAACTGTGAAAATGTGAACTGTGGTTTGGAGCAGCTGGCCAGCTAATAAAGTTTTCCCCGTCAGCCGTGCCCAACTCTAGGGCACGTTGCTCATCTCTGTTTCTTGCCCAAGGGAGCCAGCATTGTCCGAAGACAATTTCCATGATCATGTGGCCAGTGTGACTCTTAAGCCCAAGCTCACAAAACGCTCTTAGCTTCCCTCTGAAGTGGTACCTATTAATCTACTCTCATTTGCATGCTTTCAAACTGCTAGGTGAGCAGGCCAGCTAATACTTTATGCTTTTTCATCAAGACCTTTTGGTGACTAACGACTAACTGAAAGTATTCATTAATAACTAAAGTTTCACAGGCTTGATAGCTGTCAGAGCGCCCATTCTCTCTCTCTCTCTCTCTCTCTCTCTCTCTCTCTCTCTCTCTCTCTCTCTCTCTCTCTCTCTCTCTCTCTCTCTCTCTCTCTCTCGTGTGTGCTTATGTCACTTCTTTCCATTCCTTTATTTTTTTTGTTTCACCCCATAAACTGGCCCACATTGACTCTTATCCCATTTCTTTTTCTGTTACCCGGAAGAGAAAATACATCATCGATAAACCAGCATTTCCTCCAGCGGTGGATTGCCAATATTCTTACCACTGCTTCGCTGTGCGCACACACGCTCGCTTCACATGCGCGCCATCTGCACATGTGCCCGGGCTTTTGTGCATGTGCTTTGCTCACGCGTGTGCCTTCCACATCTGCGCCTGGCCTCGAAAACGTCCCTAAATAGGACGGCATAGAGCCGGGGCAAGTGGGCGGGGCGGGGCGGGGCGGGCCCACCCGCGATCTGCGCTACCGATTCACTCGAACTGGTTCGAACCGGCCGAATACCACCTCTGATTCCTCTCTGAGTTTTGGATCAAATATAGCACTCTGATCTGGGTTGATTTCTACAAGAGGCTTTGGAGCATGTCTGTGCATTGATGTAATGCAAGTCTCCAGCTGTTTACAGCTGCTTCTTTGCCCAGGATCACATGGCAGCACGAAGGCAGACATGTGTTCTGTCCCTACCCCTGCCTGCTCTTACCACTTTTGGGAAATTAGATCCAAAGCCCTGCACAGCCTTAGCATATGCAGGTAGTCCTCAACTTACGACCACAATTGAGCCCGGAATTTCTGTTGTTAAGTGAGACATTTGTTAAGTGAGTTTTGCCTGATTTTAGAATAGAATAGAATAGAATAGAATAGAATAGAATAGAATAGAATAGAATAGAATAGAATAGAATAGAATAGAATAGAGTTTTTTATTGGCCAAGTGTGATTGGACACACAAGGAATTTGTCTTGGTGCATATGCTCTCAGTGTACATAAAAGAAAAGATACGTTCATCAAGAATCATATGGTACAACACTTAATGATAGTCATAGGGTACAAATAAGCAATCAGGAAACAATATCAATATAAATCGTAAGGATACAAGCAACAAAATTACAGTCATACAGTCATAAGTGGAAGGAGATGGGTGGTGGGAACGATGAGAAGATTAATAGTAGTGCAGACTTAGTAAATAGTTTGACAGTGTTGAGAGAATTATTTGTTTAGCAGAGTGATGGCATTCAGAAAAAACTGTCCTTGTGTCTAGTTGTTCTGGTGTGCAGTGCTCTATAGCGTCATTTTGAGGGTAGGAGTTGAAACAGTTTATGTCCAGGATGCGAGGGGTCTGTAAATATTTTCATAGCCCTCTTTCTGACTCCTGCACTATACAGGTCCTCAATGGAAGGCAGGTTGGTAGCCATTGTTTTTTCTGCAGTTCTAATTATCCTCTGCAGTCTGTGTCTGTCTTGTTGGGTTGTAGAACCAAACCAGACAGTTATAGAGGTACAGATGAGAGACTCAATAATTCCTCTGTAGAATTGGATCAGCAGCTCCTTGGGCAGTTTGAGCTTTCTGAGTTGGCGCAGAAAGAACATTCTTTGTTGTGCTGTTTTGATGACATTTTTGATGTTAGCTGTCCATTTTAGAACTTGCGATATTAGATAAAGATATTTTATGACGTTTCTTGCCTGCCACAGTTGTTGAGTGAAAACACTGCAGTTGATGAATTAGTAACCCCGTTGTTAAGTGAATGTATCTTGCCCTTTGACTTTGCTCCTCAGAAGGTCGTAAAAGGTGATCACATGACCTTGGGACACAGCAACATAAGTATGAACCAGTTGCCAAGCATCTGAATTTTGATCACATGATCATGGGGCTGCTGAAAAGATCACAGCTGTGAAAAACGGTCGTAAGTTACTTTTTTCCGGGTCGTTGTAAATTTGAATGGTCACTAAATGAACTGTTGCAAGTCGAGGACTACCTATATTGGGTGGCCTGGCTTTTTCATTTAGAGGCTGTGCCCCTTGTCGCATCTGAATGCTTCCTAGGAGTAACACATATAAAGCTTTACCTCTAATCGGGTTTAGTGCCTTTGTTTTAAAAATAAATACTCCGTGCATTACTAAAACTACCTGTGTTTTCCCGAAAATAAGACCCTGTCTTATATTTTTTTGATCCCCGAAATAAGAACTTGGCCTTATTTTCAGGGAGGTCTTATTATTTTGGGGCGCGTGGAGTAAGATGGGACTCCTTTTGCCGTTTTACCTGATTTTTAGCTCTGCATTTAAATATTTTCAGGGAGGGCTTATTTTCAGGGGGAGGCTTATTTTAGCGCATGTGCTCAAAAGCCCGATTGGGCTGTTTCCCCAAAAATGTCTTATTTTCGGGGAAACAGGGTAGGTGTATCTCGTCCTCAGTGCTTGTTAAAAACACAAAAAAGTCTGAAGTAGTGATTGGATGGGGAAGCTTTGTTGTTGTGTTGTTTTGTTTTGGCTTTGTGTGCGTTTGTGGTTTTCTTTTGTTTCAAACAAAGACTGTTAGCATGTTTTTCCAGCCAAAATAAGTTTCTCCTTTGTTAAGAGGGCCTGGTGGCTCAGCAGACTGATAGCATTGTGATTAACATCAGCTGTCTGCAATTACTGTAAGTTCGAATCTCACCAGGCTCAAGGTTGACTCAGCCTTCCATCCTTTCTAAGGTAGGTAAAATGAGGACCCAGTTTGTGGGTGCAATAAGCTGACTTCGTATAAATATACAAAAGTATGAAGGGTATTGCTTAACACATTGTAAGCCGCCCTGAGTCTCTGGAGAAGGGCGGCATATAAATTAAATTAAAAAAATAAATAAATCAGCATCTCTATTCACTAGTAAAACGAAGGGGGAAACTGCTCCTCTGACCAAAGCAAACACATGATTCCATGTAGGGTGGGAAATAATAATTCTTCTTCCTCCTCCTCCTCCTCCTCCTCCTCCTCCTCCTCCTCCTCCTCCTCCTCCTCCTCCTCCTCCTCCTCCTCCTCCTCCTCCTCCTCCTCTTCTTCTTCTTCTCCTTCTCCTTCTCCTTCTCCTTCTCCTTCTCCTTCTCCTTCTCCTTCTCCTTCTCCTTCTTCTTCTTCTTCTTCTTCTTCTTCTCTCCAACCAAACATCCAAAAATGTTTTGGCAAGGAGGCTGGAGGTTGGAAAGAACTGATGTTAAGGGACTCTGGACTCTGTCCATTAGCGAGATAAGCCTCCCAACAGCTGAACAGAACTGGATCGAATTCGGTGTGCGTGGGAAGGTGGGGAAGCTGACAAAAGGAAGCGTGAAACTGGGCCAGTTCTAGCTAGTAATTGTGGAATAACAAACAGACAAAAAAAAAAAAAAGCCAGACAGGAAAGATATCGCCGAAGGAGAGGTGATCCAGAAGTAGCTTGGAAGGTTGTTGAATGCTGAACTCTAAAATCTTCTTCTTCTTTTTTGCCCCCTGGCCACATGTTTCAGAATAAGGGCCCACCCACTGCCTCCCGTTGCACTCATGACACAAATACACATAGAAGAGGTGAGATTATCAGAAACGCATGCAGGGATGGGTTCCCTTGCAGTAAAAATAAATTTCGAGCAGCCCGTAATGCAGGGCCTTCCTATACGGAGTTTGATGCCAACTCCTGGATTCACCTAGTGGTCCAGGCTTCGTAGCATGGAAGACAGTGGTGAAATGTAAAATTTGTTACTACCGGTTCTGTGGGCGTGGCTTGGTGGTGGTGGTGGGTAATATGACTGAGTGGGCGTGGCCAACTTTTTTTTTTTTTTAACTTTTAAAACCATTTTTTCTACAACCTCTTCGGCAAAAAAAAAATGCTTTTAAAGCCTCTGACGATCCCAGCTGAGTTGCCTGATTGGCAGAGGCTTTTTTTCCTTTTAAAAACATTTTTTCTATAACCTGATTGAGAGGAAATGGGGATTTTGCAGTATCTTTCCCCTGCCACACCCACCAAGCCATGTCATGCCCACCAAGCCACACCCACAGAACTGATAGTAAAAAAATTTGAAACCCACCACTGCTTCAGGCGGTTGCTAAGCAACCAATCATAAGTCGAGGACTATTGATACATGCCTTAAGCTCATCTCCTTGGCTCTCTACACCTACAAATATAACTGGCAGGCAAATGCCGTGGAGTTACCACTTGCATACATTGAAATACAATCCTGCGGAGTTTAAGGTTCAGAAATTTGTTTTGGAATGCAAAGTTTTTGTCGTTCATTAAACTCAGTCGCGTATAAAGCCATGCTTTACATTCTTAGGCCTAGTTAAGCTTCAGCTGTGTTAGGAGCGTGCATGCTGATTTTATAAATCTTTTATTTGAATTCCTAAGCCTTGCTCTCCAGAAACTGACAGCACTTTTCATTCACATGCTGTAAATTGAAGGAAAGTGCAGAAGTTTAAAAATGGAATTTATTTATCTATGTATATATGTATGTGTGTATGTATATGTATATATACATGTATGTATATGTATCTCTCTCCCTCCCTCCCTCCCTCCCTACCCATCCATCCATCCTGTCTGTCTGTCCATCCATCCATCCACCCACCCAACATGTCTGTCTGTCTGTCTGTCTATCTATGCAAAAAATTAAAATCTCGGGTGTTTTCCCGCGTCATTGTAAATAAGTTGGTTAAAAATGTTTAAAATTCTGGTTAAAATCCCAGCTTAAAATGTTCTAAAAATCCTTACAGAGCACTCTGCAAGGTCCTTTAAAACCTCAGTGTCGAGCGTCAAGAAGCACTCGACATCATGTCCATGCACCGGCAGAACATGGATACCCTACCAGTGACTTTAAAAGTTTTTCTTATAGCAACGTTTCGACAGGCTCACAACCCTGTCATCTTCAGGCTCTTGTTTCGTTTAGAAGCTGTGGGTTCTCTGTTGCGGGGCTGGAGCTGTCGCTTATCTATATTTGCTGCTGCTGACGTATGCTGGCTAGCCTGTAACTCTGTGTCCCGATTGGAGGACAGCCGTTTTTCTTCCTGCTTCCTCCTCCTAGCTGCTTGGCTTCGTGTTACAGGCCCAGCTTTCTCAGGTTCTCTATTATTATCTGTCTGCTGTAGAGGGGAAAGGATTCTGGTAGGCATCCCAGCACTCTTGATTGTTAGTTGAGATCTCAGTCTGTCTTCTGGTTTGATCCTCTCTCTCTCCTTATTGCTAGCCACCCTCTGCAGAGTGGGAAGAATTCTGGCAGGCCTTACAACATTACTGGTTGCTTGTTGGAATCTATCTATCTATCTATCTATCTATCTATCTATCTATCTATCTATCTATCTATCTATCATCAACTGCCCATTATAGTCATGGTAGTCATTAAACGAGGTACCCAAAAGATCTCCTCGTTCAATGACCACAATCTTTGTTCTCCTGCTTCTGGTCATTAAGCAGAGCACAGAAGATCTAGTGGAGGCCTGGGCTCATACAGCAGCACCTCCTCAGCTCACCCATAGTTTGCCCTGAACCTCCTAAAGCCTCCACCACCCCCTGAGGCACCCATTCTCCAGCTCCCACCCCCAAGGTCCCATAGGTAGGAAACCCAAGATCTGCAGGGATCCAGCAGGGTGGAATCGGGTGAGAAGATAACAGAGGAGCTGCTGCTACATTCCTGCAGTAGGTTTTAAGGGTGAGCAGATTGCCAAGAGACCTGACTACCTAAATTACCCATGGATTGAATTTTTGGTGTAAGAAACCCTCACGTCCATTCTATAATTCCCTGGCAACATTGAGAACATGGATGTATTTACAGTCTGGCCAAGCAATTTAAACCTCTTTTCAAAAGGCACTGCTTCAATTTTCCCCCTAATACTTGACAATGATGCCTACGGTTGGCAATCCAATTACAGTCAGAGCCTGGGGGATTTGCACCTCACTACTCCAAATTAATTTGGAATATTAAAAGTGAACTTTTGGTGCTGCGTTGACCCTCAAGGTGAACATTTAAAACTTAAGCTTGGGACTTGGATTTGCTTTGGGGTTCCTTTTTTGTCAGTGTTTCAGCAGGACTGATGGATGTCTGAACGGGAAATATATTTGCATGTAAGATAACACGTAGAATGGATCCGATATAAGAACTTCTGGGTGAGGCCAGTACATACCTATATGTCCACTCTATGTGCATCGTTTCTTAAGTATAAGCCCACTCCTAATTCTGGTTACCCACAGCTTTCCATGGGATTTTGTTGTTGTTGATTCTTGGACCCCCTAATACATTCTTCCTCTGAACATGTAAGAGAAATATCCATAATCATTATTTCCTGAAAGATATATTTTTTTGTGAAAATCATAACTTTAGCTAGACGGTTGGGAAATAAGAGTTCTTTCCACAAGAGGTTAACAGTAACAGAGTTGGAAGGGACCTTGGAGGTCATCTAGTCCAGCCCCCTGCTCACGCAGGAGACCTGTACTAGGGATTCGAACGGCCGAACTGCCAACCTTTCTGATTGACAAGCTCAGTTTGTCTTAGCCACTGAGCCACCTAGGAAGATCAAGACCTAGGTGATCTGTGAAATATGTACTAAGAACCGGTTTCATCTTAAAGGTTAAGTTGCCGGCTTAGAAAGTGGGAGACTGTGAGTTCTAGTCCCACCTTCGGCACGAAAGCTGGCTGGGTGACTTTGGGCCAATCACCAGGACACTGTGAGTTCTAGTCCAGTTTTAGGGAAGAAAGTCAGCAGAGTGACTTTGGGCCAATCATCAGGAGATAGTGAGTTCTAGTCCTGCCTTAGGCATGAAAGCTGGCTGGTTGAATTTGGGCCAGTCACACTGTCCTAGGCCAATTCATCTCACAGGGTTCTTGTTGTCAGAAAAAAAGAGGAGGAGGAAGTAGTATTATGTATATACACCACTTTATTTATTATTATTTATTTATTAGTCCAATTTATATGCCGCCCTTCTCCGTAGACTCAGGGCAGCTTACAATGCATTATAGCAGTAGCCTGCATACTTTTATGTATATACCTGCTTATTAGGGCTTTTGCCCCCCACCCCAAAGTGGTGTTGTTCTATACAAAGCTGGCTTATTGCCCCCACAATCTGGGTCCTCAATTTACCTACCTCAAAAGGATGGAAGGCTGAGTCAACCTTGAGCCTGGTGAGATTCGAACTTGCACTAATTGCAGGCAGCTGGCAGCTAAGTGCTAGCACTTAACAGCACTTAGTCCGCTGCACCACCGAGGCTCTTCAACTTTGACTTATAAAGTAACAAAAGCGGGATAGAATCGAATGAAGAAACAAAGAAAAATCAGATCCTTGTGGTATGTCCCAGGTCAATTCCAAATTCCACCCAGTGTGAGATGGTATGTGCCAGTGTTTGCCTAGACCTTCCCTCTGAAACCCACATAGCACAAGATAATAATTTAGCAGAGTGTCAAGAATACAGCTTAGAAACATCTCGGATAGCTAATAATCTATTTGTCTCCCGTCAAACCAGATAATTAGGGAAGACAACATGTATTGTTCTCTTATCAGCAGATGGGTTAGAGGGTGCATTGATTTTGCACACTAACCCAACAAGAAACATCTCCCTTGCTGCCTCATAGTTCTCTCTGAGGGGGTTGAGGGGAGTTGCTCCACAGCTGTAACAGCAGGAGCTCTACTAACAGTCATTTGTAACATCTGTGTTTGTTGAAGAGGTAAGATTCTGCAGCTTTGGTCCTTGAGGAGGCAGTGCTAACAGAGGATGGTTTAGTTTTTCTGGAGCCTTCCTGGAAATACTGCTGTACAGGTAGCCTTCAATGTACGACCACAATTGAGCCCAAAATCTCTTTTGATAAGCAAGTCTAGCTACTATAGTCAGCAACCTTAAACACTCAAAGAGCCACAAAGGTCCTAACAGGAAGCCCTCCATTCAGTTCTGGAGCCAACCGGAAGTCCGGTTCCCCCCACCATAGAGTCTCCTTCTAGCGTGGCATCCTTTTTCCTCTACCTGTCCTAACTGAAAGCCCTATCAATTGTGGAGCTGACTGGAAAACCCGCCCCTTGCCATAGAGTCTCTTCCTGGTCTGCTGTGCTTTTCCTCCCCATAACCGGAAGCTCCTCTCAAAATTGTGGCGGCAACAGGAAGCCGCAGCAAAGGGATGAAAGAGCCACATGCGGCTCCAGAGCCGCAGGTTGCTGACCCCTGGTCTACTCCACGTTCTTTGTTCTTGGAGGATCAGCAAAATGATTTGTCTCACCTGAGCCATTTTGGTTATGTGGTTGTAGTGGTTATGCACCAGACTAGAAATCAGGAGACAGTGAGTTCTAATCCCACCTAACACATGAAAGCCTGCTGGGTGACTTTGGGCCGATCACTAGGAGACTGTGAGTTGTAGTCTAACATTAAGAGCCTTGGTGGCCCAGTGGACTAAACTGCTGCTGTTAAAGTAGTACTTAGCTGCCAGCTGCCTGCAATTACTGCGAGTTCAAATCTCACCAGGCTCAAGGTTGACTCAGCCTTCCATCCTTCCGAGGTAGGTAAAATGAGGACCCGGATTGTGGGGGCAATAAGCTGACTTTGTATAAAATAGAACACCACTCAGGGGGGGCCAAAAAGCCCTACTAAGCAGATATATGCAAAAGTATGAAGGCTATTGCTTAATGCATTGTAAGCCACCCTGAGTCTCCGGAGAAGGGCGGCATATATAAATTGAACTAAAAAATAAATAATAAATAAATAAATTAGGTATAAAAACCAGCTGGATGACCCAGTCACTCTCTCAGTCCAACTGACCACAGAGAATTGTTGTTATGGGAAAAACAGGAAGAGAAAGGAGTATTAGATATGTTAATTGCCTTGAGTTTCTTATAAAGTGATAAAGGTGAGATAAATCTCGAAAAAAAAAATTCTAGAAGAGGGGGAAAAACCCCAGCAACTATCATCTAGGTGCCCAACACCCTAATTGTCATTTACCTTAAAAGGGTAGCAAAGCAAATGATCCATTTAAACCGAAATCTCTTGAGTCGTCACTCAATGTGCTTTTAAAAGAATCTTTGGGTTTGTACAAACCTGATCCGAGAACTTTCCCGTGTTTAAATCGAGACGATGATCATTATAAAAACCAATGCCATTCTTTTTTTTTTTTTTAAAAAAAAAGAAAATCTTCAAACACACCAAAGAATCATGACAATTAAGAGACCAATATATGTCCTAAACATTCAGCTGGGACCTTCTCCAATTAAGAATGCGCACTACGCAGCTGAGTCTCTAATTAGGAACCCCAAAGAGAACAGTCTTGATGAACCGTCTAGCTTGAAATGAACAGAGTGATTCATGTCTTTGACAGGTGCCTTTATCATCAGTAGAAATGCAGGCATCCTGCAAATGCCATCTGAATATACAGGCAGCCCGGCATCAAATTACTCTGTGCATGCTGCATTGGATTTAAATCACCTAAATCTGGGTACATGAGGTCAGTTTATTAGTTTGCCAAATCAAAGTGCCAGCTGTTCAAACTGATTGCTTAATGTTCCTTTGCAAGAGGGAGCAGAAGCGAAGACTATTCATCTCAATCAGGCCGCTGCAAGACGAAGAATGAAATGCTATTGCAAAAACATTTGTTCTGAGTCTAACCTTTCCTGATGTTGTATAAAAGCATCGGGGTTTTCCTGGCCACGTTAGCTGGAAATTATGGGAGTTTAGGACTGTCACAGCTGGTTATCCCAAAAAAAAGTTTTCTTCGGTGATAGAAGTTAAGAGACAGGAATACATTTCACCCTCCCGACAATAGTGCTTATTTTCAGGGACGTGGCAATATCTGCACATAAGCCACATGATATTAGACGCCCTTTTCAGTCCAGTGTATAAACTGGTTAACAATAGAATAAGACGAATATAAAAAAAGATGTTAACGCTTTAGTACAGGGGTCGGCAGCCTTAAACACTCAAAGAGCCACAAAAGTCCTAAAGGGAAGCACCTGTTTAATTCTGGAGCTGACCAGAAGTCCAGTTTCCCCATCATAGTCTCCTCCTAGCGTGGCATCCTTTTTCCTCTGCTGACCAAAAGTCTGGTTCCTCCACCATAGAGTCTCCTCCTAGCGCGGCATCCTTTTTCCTCTGCTGACCAAAAGTCTGGTTCCCCCACCATAGAGTCTCCTCCTAGTGCGGCATCCTTTTTCCTCTACCTGTCCTAACCAAAAGCCCTATCAATTGTGGAGCCGACCAGCAACAGGGAGCCGCAGCAGAGGGATGAAAGAGCCACATGCGGCTCCAGAGCCGCGGGTTGCTGACCCTTGCTCTAGTAAGAATGCAGAGAAGAGCAACAAAAATGATTATGGGACCGGAGTCTAAAACATATGATGCATTTTATGAGTGATCGCAGGAACTAGGTATGTCCAGCCTAATGAAGAAAAGGACAAGGAGTGACATAATAGCAGCCTTCCAATATTTGAGGGGCTCTTAACAGATGGGGGGGTGATCTGTTCTCCAAAGCAAGGAGAGGGCAAGACAAGAAATAAGGGATGGAAAATTATCAGAGATCCAACCTAGAATTAAGGAGAAATTTCCTGACAGTAAGAACTATTAATCAGATTATTATTATTATTATTATTATTATTATTATTATTATTATTATTATTATTATTATTTATTGAATTTATATACTGATGAACTATATACAGATATATACAGATGAACTGTTTACCTTGAGAAATTTTAGGCGCTCTATCATGGGAGCTTTTTAACAACAGATTGAACAGCTGCTTGTCCGGAATGGTATAGTGTCTCCTGCTTGAGCTGAAAGTTGGACTAGAAGACTTCCAAGACCCCTTCCAACTCTGTTATTCTGTAATTCTGCAACCTACTACTAAAAATTGACTTTGTATATAGATTATTTTCGAGTTACGATGAATCTAGGAAAGGAAATTTGCGACTTAAATTCAAAGTTCCAACATTCAGCACCCCCTCCATGGTCACCCCCACCCAACGTAGGGTGCTCAACAACACAGCTTCATTTATGGATGTTTGGAGCATCCTGTGCAGGGGTGGGATCCTACCGGTTTAACAACTGGTTCGCTAAACAGCTGAGGGGTGGCAATCCACTGTGCCGCGCCGATCAGCTGGGCCTCGGAAACGGAAATATAGGTGAGTATAACGCAGGGGCGGGTGGGCGGGCCCACTTCAAAATCGGAGCGAACTGGTTCGCTCACGGCTGAAACTTGGAGCTAATGGTTCAAGCGAACCGGTCTGAACTGGTAGAATCCTACCACTGGCCATGTGGCCCCATTTTACTACCGGCAAAACCACACCCACGGCGAACCACTGTGTCGAGCCTCGGTTGGGTCTCGCCATCAATGGGGAGGACGATGAGGAGGGGGCGAGCTGCTGGACTCTCCGGGGGCGTGTCATCAGCTGTTTGAGAAGTCTTTACCACTCGCGCATAAAACGAAGCAAACACTTTCATCGGAGATCGGGCATGGAGTATGCAGATGACGCTGCCTTGTGATGTAACAGAGGCGCGCTCCTCCTACAGGCCAGCTATGGGAAGGAGGGATGATGTTGACTGTTTGATTGCCAATTGATTTATTGTACTCCTCCTTCAGGCCAGCTAGGGGAAGGAGGGGTGATGTTAACTGTTTGATTGCCAATTGATTTCTTACTGCGTTTATAAAAGGCGCTACACTGCGATTGCATGTAGCGCTAACTTTAAACGTTGTTTCCAGCTTGTGCCTTTCTCCTGCCTGTGTTTGCTGTGCCGAACCTAATTAAAGAAATTGCAACCGCTTTATTCCGTTCTGGTGGTGGCTTGTTTCCAGTACAGTTGGGTGGACTAGCCGAGACACTGGTTCAGTTAACAACCACAACACGAAGAGTTGTAAAAGACTTTGCACAGCAACAGAAATTTTGGGTTGAATTTTGATCATAAGTAGAGGACTACCTGTACAATTTTTTTTTTCTAGATCTAAAGTTTGTCCAAATAACGAACAATGGAGATAAAAGTTGCAAAATGCTTGTGAATTATTGAGCTTTAATTTCTCCTGTCTGTAGATCAGGGACCTCCAAACTCGGCAACTTTAAGACTCATGGACTTCAACTCCCAGAATTCCTCAGCCAGCCAAGGTTGGAGACCCCTGCTGTAGATCACAGCAACTGGGAGATGGATCTTTTCTTCCAGCCTCACATATCTCCACTCTGTGGTTTGCTTATGAACATATTGTTGTTGGGAAAATCCCGTGTCGTTTGGGGAAGGGTCTCTTACATTGTCAGCCCTTCTGATGAGATAGCTTGTCCTCAGTTTGTAGACCATCCATTTCTGAGGTACGTCTTTTCTGCCTCTGAAAGAAGGAAGCGTCTCGTCATTTCATAAAGCCAAACAGACAAATAAGTCACTTGCTTTTGTGCTTAATCTGTACAATTTTTTTTAACCTTTCAAACGCACTGATTAGGCACGCACTGACTATCATGTTGTCAACACCTTCACAAATCTCGGCAGACTGTACTTGCTGACTAATTTTGTCTCTGAGCTGCATTGCCAAATAAATTTGTCCCATATGTCGAATTAAACCAATTTCTTTATGTTGGCACAGCGGTTACACATTTACCTTGGTCTGTCTAAAAAAAAACTGAATTTCACCTCTAGAATTCACTGTCTTCTACAAATAACCAATTATGCACACGAGATGTCAGGATTCAACTCCCTCTCTCCATTCTGGCCCATTTGTGTCTCATTCTTAGAAGTACTTAATTAAAAAGGAATTAAAACAAAGGAATGATAAGACCAAGCCATGAAATCCTTCACAGGGTAATTGCTTTAACACCGTTGCATGTTGCCAATGAATGCCTTCCACAAATTAATGGATATTATTGATCTGAGGATAGGTTCAACATGAGCACCTGACTAGGGAGAAGGGAAGCAAAGAAGGACCATTTAGGGGAAGAGATCAGGCAGATCAAAAATGAAAGCATCGTACTGAGAAGCTTTTGGCTTTCCCAATCTCTTGTATTTGCTGTAGTAATTTGTCTTCTGTGTTTATTTATTTATTTATAAAAATTTCTATGGCCACCCAACTCACTCTTAGTGACTCTGGGCAGCTTACAGGTGTTGTGGCCCGCTGGCGGCCAGCGGAGCTGGACAGTGAGGAGGTTGGGGAGGAACATGGGCCAGTCCTGGGGACTGGGAAAAGCTCAGACGAGGGCTCTGTGTCGGAGGCAGAGTGGGAGCTAGATAGCAGTGAGGCGGAGGAACAGCTGGAGCCTGTTCCCAGTGTATGCATGCGCAGAGCTGCCAGAAGACAAGAACAACTAAGAAAGCAGAGTTGACTTGGGAGTAAAGCCACATCTTGGAGACGATTGGCCCCTCCCGTAGGAAACAAAAGAGGAGCGAATGGGGAGGGGGCTTTTTCAGGAAACAATTTGTTCGTTTGATCGTTTCAATAGTGGAAAGTTCTGTTCGTGACTCTAAGAGAGTCTGTGCCAAGTTTTGTCTTACACTGCATTTGGAGACAAGTTACATGGCAGCTTGCCAAGCGAGATAAGGTGTGTCGATAAATACTGTATTTTTCGGAGTATAAGACGCACCTTTTCTCCCCTAAAAGGGGGTGAAAATTTAGGTGCGTCTTATATACCGAATGTAGCCCCGCCTTCCCACTGCCCCCCACCCTTTGACCTCTGCCTCGCAGCAGTTACCTCCTTGCAAGCCAACAGCAAGAAAAAACGGCTCCTTTCAGCTTCAGCACAGCCTAATTAGCGCAAGTTGATTGGATCAGCCTCCCGACTCTCAGCTGATTTGCTCTCAGCTGTTTTGCGCAGGGCTCTTGCTGCTTGCTGCAAAGAGGTAAATTGCTGGAGCAGATTTTTTTCCCCTTGTGCTAATCGAGCTATGCTGAAAACGAAAATGAAAGTAAAGCAGGCTGTTTGCTGCAACGAGGCAAAATTGCTGGGAGGCAGAGGGAGATTTCTTTTTTTCCTTTTCCTCACCAAAAAAGGTAGGTGCATCTTATACTCCGGTGCGCCTTATACTCTGAAAAATACAGTATTCCTTTGAAAAACTGTTTGGGCAGGCCTTGCTGACTGTGAATGAAAGGAATTCACAGTCCTGTAAATAAAAGAGGTTTTGCCGGGACCAAGACTCTGCTTCCTGCTTTTTAAGGAAGCCTAGGTGCGAACAACAGGGATTAAAAAATCCAATACAAAACCCTTCATTAAAAGCAATAACCTGTAACCCACTGTTACAACAATCACCTAAGCTGTTTAATGGGCTCCATAAGGAGTCCGGTGGCCTCATGGTTAAGATGCTGGTTTGGAGGTTAGCGAACCTGTGTTCGAGACCCAAGTGCTGCCGTAGGGCGGAGTGAGTTCCTGTCCTTCGCTCCAGCTCCCACTGGGGACATAAAAGGAGCCCTCAACTGGGCATCTCCTGGGCACCGGCTAATCCTTTCAATCAACCGAGGTGCTTCTGACAAGAGTGTGATGTGATGGGCTCCATCCCTCTCTGGCCCGTTGGCAAAGCCAGGTCTTCAGGGCTTGTGAAAAGGGTGTCAACGTGGGGGCCAATTTTATCTCCACAGGGATAATGTTCCACAAGGGAGGGAGCCACCACAGAGAAGGCCCTTGTTGGTGCCGCTAGATCAGGGGTGGGCACTTTTACAACCTATGGCATCCTGGGAATTGAAGTCCAGAGGTCACAAAATTTCCATGGGTTGCCCACCTCTGCATTAGATAGACCTCCTTAGGAGAGTGGACCTCTGCCTCCCTTTTGCAAATGTTTTCTTTTTCAACAAAGCCAAGAGTGGAACCTCACCATCCTGTAGATGGTAAATGTGAAAGAAAACTACTCATCATTCTCTTTATGTTCTTTTTTTTGATATTTGCCCTTTTAGGTAATGATTCTGATGTTGACCTTAACAGGAGGGAAGATGAGCGAGAAAAACCATCCAAGAGGCAGCGGGTACAAAGGACCGAGAAAAATCTGTCCTCAAAAGAAGCCGACTCAGGAGCTAAGAATCCTATTATAAGTGTGGTTTTGACAGCCCACGAAGCAATTCCAGGTAACCACAACTATTTTGGGGGGGGACGGGGGATTTTTGTCTGTCTTTCTTTCTTTCTTTCTTTCTTTCTTTCTTTCTTTCTTTCTTTCTTTCTTTCTTTCTTTCTTTCTGTCTTTCTTTCTTTCTTGCTTGCTTGCTTGCTTTCTTGCTTTCTTGCTTTCTTTCTTGCTTGTCTTCCTTCCTTCCTTTTCCCTATATCTTCCCTCCCATTCTCTCCTTTCTTCCTTCCTCCCTCCCACTTTTCTTTTTTTCTTTTCTTTCTTTCTCTTCATTTCTTCCTTCCTTTTCCCTATATCTTCCCTCCCATTCTCTTTCCTTCCTTCCTTCCTTCCTTCCTTCTCTCTCTATCTTCTCTCACATTCTTTCCTCCCTCCCTCCCTCTTTCTTTCTTTCTTTCTTTCTCTTCCTCCCTCTTTCTTTCTTTCTTTCTTTCTCTTTCTCTTCCTTCCTCCTTTCCTTCCTTCCTTTTCTCTCTATCTTCCCTCCCATTCTTTTCTCCCTCCCTCCCTCCCTCCCTTCTTTCCTTCTTTCCTTCCTTCCTTCCTTCCTTCCTTCCTTTCCCTCTATCTTCCCTCCCATTCTCTCCTTCCTTCCTCCCTCCCACTTTCTTTCTTGTTTTTCTTTCTTTCTCTTCCTCCCTCCCTCTTTCTTTCTTTCTCTTTCTCTTCCTTCCTCCTTTCATTCCTTCCTTTTCTCTCTATCTTCCCTCCCATTCTTTCCTCCCTCCCTCCCTCTTTCTTTCTTTCTTTCTTTCTTTCTTTCTTTCTTTCTTTCTTTCTTTCTTTCTTTCTTTCTTTCTTTCTTTCTTTCTTCTCTTCCTTCCTCTCCTTCCTTTCTTTCTTTTCCTTCCTTATTTCTTCTCTTCCTTCTTCTCCTTCCTTCCTTCCCTTTTTCCGTCCTTCCTTCCTTTCTTCCTTCCTTCCTTTATTGTTATTACAATTAAGGCAGCAAACATATCCAACCTTTATTCCTCCTCCTGTTTTCCCCACAACAACAATCCTGTGAGGGGGGTTGGGCTGAGAGAGAGGATAATTGTCCCAAAGTCACCCAATGGCTTTCCTAGCTAAGGTGGGACCATAATTGACAGCCTTCCAATTTCTAGCCTGGTACTTTAAGCACTAGTCCATACAGGCTCTCGTTAGATGACACATTTCTTTCCCCTTCCCATCAAGATGATCTAGTTAGGCCCTCACGTACTACGCAGTTATGGATGTAAAAGAATCTGCATCCCTACAGTTGCATTTCAGTGTAAAATATACGGCTTTTGACCCAAGAGCTAGAAGATTTTGCCAAATCATGGGGAAACGGGGGCTCGCTTCTTCTCTGCTCATTAGACTTGCAAAGTGGAAAAAAAAAAAATGGAAATTATGGATGGTAAACTTAGTTGCCTATAAATAATGCAGAATTCTAGATGGCTGAGTCTCGGAGCTCGAGGGTGAGTGGTAAAATAATAAGAGTTTGAGGGCCCGAAAGCGTTTTCTGACCCACATAAGCTTTAATTCTTAGAAGAATCAACTTAAGTTCCACTAATGGGCTCATGTGCATTTAGGTTAATTGCGCAGAGCATAGGAATTACATGGGTGACCTGGTCTCAGAATGGCCTTCAAATCTTTACCAGAATGGAAGGACAGAGAGTCTCACGCTACAGCAAATCCTTTCTTTTCTGGGTTGTGCAAATTTTGCCTTTTGACTGCACAAAATAAGATTATTCCAGTACATGGAATACGCTGGATTTGAATGATAAGATATGGACTTCTTTTTAATCGACTGCTAACGGTAGTCCTTGACTTACAACGGTTCATTTAGTGACCCTTCAAAGTTACAACAGCACGAAAAAAAGTGACTTATGACCGTTTTTCACAGTTATGACCCTTGCAACCTCCCCATGGTCACGTGACCAAAATTCAGATGTTTGACTCATATTTATGACGGTTGCAGTGTCCCGGGGGTGTCATATAATCCCCTTTAGTGACCTTCTGACAAGCAAAATCAATGGAGAAGCCAGATTCACCTAACAACCTTGTTACTAACTTAACAACTGCAAGCGATTCACTTAATAGATACAACAAGAAAGGTCATAAAATGGGGCAAAACTCATTTAACGAATGTTTCGCTTAGCAACAGAAATGTTGGGCTCAATTGTGGTCATAAGTTGAGGATTACCTGTATAGATATGGACTTCTTTTTAATCAACTGTTATTCCATGGATGCAATGGAAAGATTGATAAATATCATTTCATGTGGTCAATATATTATTTATTAGCCTTTTATCCCACCTTTATTACTTTATAAATAACTCAAGGCAGACCTTGCATTCCTTCCTCCTCCTATTTTTCCTACAACAACCCTGTGAAGTAGGCTCCCTGAGAGAGAGCAATTAGCCCAAAGTTACCCAACCAGCATATAATGACGAAAACTAGGCTGAATATTTTTGTGTTGGCTATACAACTATTGTAAGTTTTCTTCTCCTTTCTCTTTTCACAATAAACTATATTAAAATGTTATCATCCTTCACTTGGACTTTGTGAAGTGGTGAGGTTCAAATTTTTTGGACTGATGCTTTTTTTTGTGGTTGTTTTCTTTCCCCAGCAATTTCAAGCAGACTTTCGGACAAGAAATGTTTTCCATCAGGCTGGTTATAGCCCCATAGAGACATTGCTTAAGTAATTGTTTTCTCTTCCTCTTTCTGGACCTTCACTAGATTGCAGGAAGAAGAAGAAAAAACAAGCTTTATTTATTTTATGCGATTGGTCCAGGGGTGAAATCCAGCAGGTTCTGACAGGTTCTGGAGAACTGGTAGCGGAAACTTTGAGTAGTTTGGAGAATAGGCAAATGCCACCACTGGCTGGCCCCAGGAGTAGGCTGGGAATGGAGATTTTGCAATATCCTTCCCCCAGGAGTGGGGAGGGAATGGAGATTTTGCAGTATCCTTCCCCTGGAGTGGGGAGGGAATGGAGATTTTCCAATATCCTTCCCCCAGGAGTGGGGAGGGAATGGGGATTTTGCAGTATCCTTCCCCTGGAGTGGGGTGGGAATGGCGATTTTGCAGTATCCTTCCCCTGCCACGCCCACCAAGCCACGCCCACAGAACTGGTAGTAAAAAAAAATTGGATTTCACCACTGGATTGGTCTATTGGCCGATATAATAGAAACTCTCGTACTGTCTTGCCTTTTACAAGTGTAGGTCATCAGTGCTGTATGTTGAACAGAAAAGCAATTCCCATTTAAGACATAAGTCAGGCCTCCACCTTCAAAAGAAGAGGTGTGGATACATAACAAATCTGTAAATACGTACTATCCTTTACTGCATAATCTGCCCTTTGAGGCTGTTGCGTATGAGTGAAACCGATTTAGTTGTGCTGGTCATTCTTTGGTTGCGCCCTTGGGCGAGTTTGAAAGTTTGCCCATGTTGGGGTACGGCAGTGTGATGCTTGCAGGCTTTTAACCTTTTATTTAGCAGTCTTGCGTGTAGGTTATGTTCTGTCCCCGTACCCCACACGCACCCCCACAGACGGCCCGGAGTTAATAAGCCACACGACAAAACTCTTTGAAGATAAAGCTGGCAGCAACCCAGTGGCTAGCTGCCAATTCAGACTTTACTCACACAAAACAAAGATTAGACTGCCAGCATTCCAATAAAACAGGCAGAGTGTCAACAATACAAGGATTAATCCAAATGCAGTCCGATAAAGCAGGCAAAGTCCAGTAACACAGAGATCATGGAGTATTTCCAGTTTTTGCTCGTCACAAACTGAACCGGCCACCACACCCACATTTATACCCTGTGGGGTGTGGTCCAGTGACTCAGCTAATCTCTGGCACGCCCTACCCTCTGCTGTGCACACTTCTCCCTGCACCTCTGTCGTGGGTCCAGCCAGCACTTATCTTCTTCATCGCTCATCGCGCTTCTTCATCGCTTCATCGCCCTTCAACGGGGACGTGCTTGGCTCTGAGCCTATCGTTTGGCCTTCGGTGTCCTCCGGAGGCATTGCCAGAGAGGAGGGTCCTGGAGAGGGAGGCCTTGCCAACTCCTCTCCCTCACTCTCAGAGTCTGCATCTGTCGATAGCCCAGGCTCAGGCAACGGAGCCACAACAGGTTAACCTGACTTGTTCATCCTCCAAAAAAGAGACCTGGAAAAAAGGGAGAAAAAAAAATGAACAACTTCAAGAACACGACAGCAGAAAAACGTTTTCTCTCGTGGATTTTACGTTGAAAATATTTTTGGTTATGTTGAATCTTGTAAATGCAACCTCAGCATCCTTCCTGTTGCAAAGAGGAACATTTTTCTCTTGTGTATAATCCCTTTAATTTCATGCATCTGTAATTTCTGCATCTACAGTATGTATTCCACTGTCTGTTTTCCTCTACATCTAACGATCGATGCATCTGTGGAACAAAAGCTATTCCTTTTTACCAGACTCACATTCCCTTTTAACTAGTCCTTCCAGAATAACAGAGTTGGAAGGGACCTTGGAGGTCTTCTAGTCCAACCACCTGCTCAGGCAGGAAGCTCTATACCATGTTTTCCCGAAAATAAGACCCTGTCTTATATTTTTTTGAACCCCGAAATAAGCGCTTGGCCTTATTTTCGGGGATGTCTTATTACTTTGGGGCGCGTGGAGCAAGATGGGGTTCCTCTTGCCATCTTACCTGATTTCCAGCTCTGTCTCCCTAACCCGAGGAAATGGTGGGGACCGGCTGCACATGTGTTTAAATATTTTCAGGGAATGTCCTATTTTAGGGGAAACAGGGTACTATTTCAGATAAATGGCTGTCCAGTCTGTTCTTAAAAACATCCCATTGCTGCTTCTTTCTCTCCAACCAGCCAGATGTTGTGGCCCGTCAGCGGCCTGTGTGGATTGTAGCTGATTCTGACAGCGAGGAGGCTGGTGTGGTGTTGCACCAGCAGCCTGTGCAGCTGGCACTCGAGTCAGACAATGAGGAGGCTGGAGAAGATGTGGTGCCAGAGGCGGAGATTCAGCCAGGGCCTTCAGAACCTCCAGAAGCTCCTTTAAGTGAAGAGGACGAAGGGGAGGAGCCTCTTCTCAATGCATGGGCACGCAGAGTGGCCAAAAGGCAGGACTGGCTCCTCAGGAGGGAGGTCTCCTCGAGAGTAAGGCTTGGGGCTAATTGGCCACTCCCTTAGCCTATTTAAGGAGGAACGCCGACTGAAGCAATTTGTAGGGAACAACTTTAGTTCATTCTCCTGCAAATTGCTTCTGGGCTTTCTGCCAACTTTTGTAAGATTGTGATTACTTTATCTTTGTTTTCTTGTAGGCTGTTAAGGAAGTTTATTAACAGCCTTTGTTTGGAAAAGACTGAGTTATTTTAGTAAATTTAAGTTTTGTACAAACTTTGTGTGTGCTGTGTTCTTTGGGGTCCGTAGCTGGGGCAGAACAGCCAGATATACATAGTCCTTGATTTATAACCACAGCTGAGCCCAAAATGTTTGTTGTCAAGTGAGACTTTTATTGAGTTCTGCCCCATTGTACAACCTTTCTTGCCACAGTTTGTTAAGTGAATCACTTCCATTATTAATAGCACACAGTTGTAAAGTCAATCTGGCTTCCCCATTGACTTTTGCTTGACAGAAGGTCACAAAAGGAGATCTCATGACCCCGGGACATTGTAAATCATCATACATGCATGCCAGTTGCCACACATCTGACTTTTGATCATGTGACCATGAGGAAGTTGTAACAATCATAAGTGTGAAAAAAAAACAATCATAAGTCACTTTTCCTGTTGCTGTTGTAATTTTTAACGGTCATTAAATAAGCTCTTGTAAACTGAGAACTAGCTGGAATGCTTTTAAAAACATCGGTGCTTTTCAAATCTTTAAAGAGAAAAGTGTTAACAAAAGAAAGGACCATTCTCCATATTTCCTCCATACTCCATTTTTAAGACTGAACACTTAAATGTATGTTATTTCTCTAAATAAGTATGAGTAAAACTAGTTGTTGGGCAATAAAGGAAAAAATGAGATGAGCTACAGGGGGGAAAAGCACTCATTATTGTTTATCAAACAGCTTTCTATTCGGTTCTAAATGTCAGCTTTTAGCTTTATCTCTTTTTTCCCAGGTTTTTCTCATGTTGTCTTCTTAATTGTTTGCTACTCATTTCTCTTTGCTCTGTTTTTTCCCCGTGGCCTTTGTAGATAAGCTCTCGTGTTGAAATTAAAATATGAAGCCATATTGTTCACATTTCAAGATTGTTAATCTACTGCCGCACAAAAGCGGTGTTATTCTTTAACAACAAAAAACAAAAAGTTGCTCATTAACTAACATAAGTTGTTAGAGCTGAGCTAAAACTCAGCAAAGGGATATTTCAGAATTTGGGTGATAATACCGAGATGGGAAATTAGCAAAAAATAAATAAATAATGGTGAATGAATGGATGAGAAGAAGCAACATTTAATCCAGGGGTGAAATCTAAAATTTTTTGCTACCGGTTCTGTGGGTGGGGCTTAATTAGTGGGCAGGGCTTGTGGTAGGGTGACTGGGAGGGCGTGGCTTATTGGTCAGGTGGGCGTGGCCAAGCCAATGTCACTTCTTTGCCCTTTTTTAACCTACAAAACACAACACAACACAACTGGCTCACCCACTATATAAAAGCAGCTGTGCTAGACCGAAAATGGCCCCTGCAACAAGCAGGAACCTCACACAGCCACAAAAAGCCCCAAAAAACCAACTTTCACACTTTACACACACAAAATTCCACATACAGCTTTGTGAGATTTTGTGTGATTGTGTAGTTAAAGTGAAACACTACAGAAACACACAAAATCTCAGAAAGCTGCACAAATATTATTTTATTTTAATTTATTTTTATATAAAAGCAGCTAAATTTAAAACTTTCTAAAGTTTAAATGGCTAGGTCTAAAAAAAGAACAACTAAAAAAACCCCCAATTAACTATTTTTTTAAAGCTCCCAAAGGGGAAAAACTTACCCAATAGAACAGGGGTCTCCAACCTTGGCAACTTTAAGACTTGTAGACTTCAACTCCCAGAATTCCTCAGCCAGCTTTGCTTTGCTGGCTGAGGAATTCTGGGAGTTGAAGTCCACAACTCCCTGCCTGCTTGATTGCAGGCAGGGAGATTCAGTTGCTTGCTGATGCAATGGATTGCAGGGATTACAGCAAGGCGTTGCGACCAGCAGCTAAGGTAAGCAAGCTGAGGGGGGGAGGGGGAGGGATTTTTGCTACCGATTAGCAGGCAACTCAGCTGGGGTCATCAGAGCTTGGATGGTCAGAGCCATTTAAAAGGAAAAAAGTTTTTTTCTTTTACATGGCTCTGGTGATCCAAGCGGAGTTGCCTGATTAGCAGGCAACCCAGCTGGGATCGTCAGAGCTTGGATCATCAAGAGCCATTTAAAAGAAAAAAAAGGCTCTGATGATCGCACGGCTCAGCTGGGCATGCAGGGCGGGGGCAGGGATTTTTGCTACCAGTTCTCCGAACTACCCGCCGCCATCGCTACCTACTCGCCCGAGCCGGTCCAAACCGGGAGCATTTCACCCCTGATTTAATCGTTCCTTGGCTTGTCATTTCTTACTACCAGATGTCCTCAAGATTGTCTCTTCCTTCTATCTAGGTTAGATTTGCTTCTAGGTTCAGAGTAGTGCTACTTGTAGGGGAGTGTTAGGGATCAGTCTACATATTCAGATTCAGAAGCTGAAGAGTTGACCACTTTGAGCCTCAGTTTACATATGGAGATCTTGGCTGAGCTGGTGGAGGAGTGAAGCTGGGACTTAGTCTGGAATCATTACATAGGCAAAAGAGGACAAGGTCTGAACCTCCCCTTGAATGCTGGTGAACCTTATCTAGTCTTGCCCAGGTACAAACTGCCAGGCATTGAGCAATAAAGTACCATATTTTTCAGACTATAAGATGCACCGGATTATAAGACATACATTAGTTTTTGGGGAGGAAAATAAGAAAAAAGCTGATTGGCGGATGGATAAGCCGCCTGGAATATCCCCAATCAGCTGTTCCCAGAGGTGAATTTTAGCAACAGGTTTGTTGGTTGTGAGCTCTGCACTTTGCTTTTTCAGCCTCTGAAACCTCCATTTCAGAGGCTTTTTTTTAACTAAAGCTCCATTTCAGAGGCTTTTTTTCTGAAGCTCCGTTTCGGAGGCTTTTTTTCTGAAGCTCCGTTTCAGAGGCTTTTTTTCTGAAGCTCCGTTTCGGATGCTTTTTTTTCTGAAACTTTGTTTCAGAGGCTTTTTTCAGCCTCTGAAACCTCCATTTGAGAGGCTGAGTATATTCAGAGTATAAGACGCACCCAGATTTTCACCCTCTTTTTTGGGTGAAAAAGGTGCGTCTTATACTCTGAAAAATACGGTAGGTCATTTGAACTCTTCACATATGGGACTGGTTTTTCGTACCTGAAAGGAATTAGCTAAAGAGAGTGTTCTTCAGGAGACTCACTTGTCTTCTTGAAAGAAAAAAAAAAATGTCACTCAATGTATTGGTCAAGCTGATGTCCAGTTACAAAAGAGATGTAACTTTTGTAACTGGCTTCTGATGACAGAAAAAAATGTTCAAATTTCCTCCTTATGGCTCTGACTGGATGCTTCTTGATTGCTGGGAATCTTGGACTGGAAATGGACTGTGCTTGCATTTTGACAATTTTGAAATTTGTGTCTTCAGGCTCTTTTTCTAAAGTAAGCTTTGAGCTTTAGTATGCTTTGTTGTAAGATATACTACTGCAATAAATATCTTGAGTTTATTATCAGAAGCTGGTGTGTAGCTTGGCAGCCTAGAACGCTACAAGTGTAACTTTCAAAAATATTGTTTATGATGAATAGAGAGGCCACAGAAATGGTATAGAGCAGTGATGGCTAACCTTTTCCGAACCGAGTGCCCAAAATGTGCACGCGCATTACCAAGACAACAATCAGATACACAAGGCTTGAGCCCAGACCAATAAAATGCCTTGTGAAAATGCCTTATGATCAAAATTCAGATCATGTGACCATGAGGATGCTGCAGCGGTCACAACTGTGAGAACTATTCATAAGTTGCTTTTTTCAGCACTGCTGTAATTTCAAATGGTCACTAAACAAATAGTTGTAAATTGAGGACTACCTGTATACTGCTTATCCTGTATAGTATTTTAGAGGCTTTTAGGTGAATTGCATTTCTGTTTTTTTGCTGCAGGTGCCACAAAGATCGTTCCTGTGGAAGCAGCTTCTCCCAAAAATGAGCAGCCCGTCAACTCAGAAACCTCTGTGTCAGACTCATCTCAGCGAAGAGGTTATCAGGAATATGCCATTCAGCAAACTCCTTATGAGCAACCAATGAAATCAAGCAGGTAATCTTCATTTACAAATCTATGTATGGGGTAGCCCTCTGGGCAGAAATATTCTCTAACTTAAATTACTGGGAAAGAGCAATTATGGCATTTTTGGAAAGATGCTTGGGAGACCTATGGTGATGTATTATAAATGTATTATACACATCTTTTTAAAATTCCAGGAATTTTAATTCATGCCAAGGATGTTTCCTCATTCGGAGAAAGCTATCTTTCTTAATAGAAGCTACATAGCAATTAGCACATGAGAAGGCTGGTATTTGGAACATTGCATTGCTGGTTTTTCCCTATTTAGCTAATGATGTACCATATTTTTCAGAGTATAAGATGCACTTTTCCCCTCCCTAAAAGAGGGTGAAAATTTGGGTGTGTCTTATACACTGAATGTAGCCAAAAACATGAGGCACGGAGGAGGAGATGTTCTATGGCAATCCCTACAGCCTGGAACAGCTGATTGGGGGTATTCCGGTAGGCCGATCCACCCACCAATCAGGTGCTCATGCTGAATCAGGCTGCAATAATGTGCTGAAGCTGACCTGGCTGTTCGCTATTTGCTGCAAGGACTGTCAGAGTTTGCAGCAGCAAGCAAAACCCAAGCAGAGGAGAGGAGTTTCAGTTTCAGTTTTAGTTTCAGAAATCAGCACAGCATGCAGCTTTAGAACAATTGACCTAAGCCATTCCCAGGCTCCTTGCTGTCTCCTTCCTTGTTGCTCACACAGCAAATACTGTTTCAGTTTCCAAACAGTCTCACACACTGACAGGACGCTAGCCAGATGAATACGGATGGATGCTGGTAGGCAGAGGCAGATTTTTTTTTTCTTATTTTCTTCCCCCAAAACTATATTGCGTCTTATACTCTGCAGCATCTTATCCTCTGAAAAATACAGTATACAAAATGGTGTGCTATAAAACGCTGTGTGGGGCAGTATCTAAGCCTGAAATTCTATTGGTATTTCAATGTTGATTGCTAGTGAGGAGCTCTTTAGAAGTAGTCCTCAAGATTAACCTGGTCTATCTGAATGGCTCTTATTCTCGTGTCTGCTTTCGTGATTTTATGACTTGATTCTTTTTCTCCTTAGGTTGGGAGCCACTCAGCTAAAAATTTTCACCTGCGAGTATTGCAACAAGGTGTTCAAATTCAAGCACTCCCTCCAGGCCCACCTGAGGATCCACACCAACGAGAAGCCCTACAAGTGCTCCTTCTGCAACTACGCCAGCGCCATCAAAGCCAACCTGAACGTCCACCTGCGGAAGCACACGGGAGAGAAGTTCTCCTGCGATTACTGCCCCTTCACCTGCCTGAGCAAAGGCCACCTTAAAGTCCACGTGGAGAGAGTCCACAAGAAGATCAAGCAGCACTGCCGCTTCTGCAAGAAAAAATACTCCGATGTCAAAAACCTGATCAAGCATATCAAGGAAGCCCATGACTTGCAGGACAAAAAGGTGAAGAATGTCTTTGACCAGCTCCGCTTGATGACTCGGGAAGGCAAGAGACAGCTTTTGTACGACTGTCAAATCTGCGAACGCAAGTTCAAAAACGAACTGGATCGTGACAGGCATATGCTGGTCCACGGGGATCAGAGGCCCTTTGCTTGCGAGCTCTGTGGCCATGGAGCCACCAAGTACCAAGCTCTGGAGCTCCACGTCCGCAAGCACCCTTTTGTGTACATTTGCAGCGAGTGCTCAAAGAAATTTGTCAGCTCCGTCAGGCTCCGCTCACATATCAAAGACGCACATGGGGAATTACCCGAGACATCCGTTTTTAATAATTCCATCAATCAGAGCTTTTGTCTGCTGGAACCTGGAGGAGACATCCAGCAGGAAGCCCTCGGAGAGGAATTGTCCCAGACCGCTGCTGAACTGTCACTTTTAAACTCCAAAGCACTCTGTGTCGTAAAGTCTGTTTGCCTGGGAGACGGAAATGCCACCGAGGGAAGCCATGAAAATAATAACCCTGCGGAGAGTTTGGGAACATCTCCCGCTCTCCTTTTGGATTTTGAAAGCCCACCAGCAGCAAACGCACCGGATCCAATTTGTGAGCCACTAACTGAATTGCTGTCCCCACATGTTAGCTTGGTCAATGCTTCAGATAGCTTTTTACAGAAGAACACTTCGCCAGATTCAGACGGAGAAAAGGCCTGTTTGGCCAAAGAGCAGCTGCCACTTGACTCTTCGGTGAACGTCCCCTGTGAAGTTGAACAGCTTTTGGGAGATGAAAACTCCAGTTTAAACCAGAAAGAACCAGAGAGCGTTCCTGATACTGAACAAGAGAGTCAGATTGTTTGTCTTAATCATCAGGAAGTCGAAGACTCAACTCTTGAAAAGACGGAGTCCCCGAGTTCCCTTCCCCTTCTAGAACCCAGTGTAGAGTCTCATCAGAATTCAGAGTCTTGTCCTCAACCTTCAGAGGATCAAACTGGAGCTGCAGCCTTTATGCAGATTTTGGACAACCTGCAAAAACAACAAATGAATACAGCCTTGTGTGAGAAGATCAGGAAGGTCTACGGAGACTTGGAATGCGAATACTGTGGTGAGCAGGATGTTGATGGCTTGTTTTCACGTAGGCCCACGAATAGCAGAAGTTTGTTTCCATAGTAAACACCAGAACAATAGAATTGAGGATCGGGTTTCTTAAGGCCACCCAAGGAAGGAGTGTTGCTATCCTTCTGAAATTAATTATTGTGTAGCTCTCTTGAAGAAGCGGAGTTCAGGATTTGACTCCTCCTTTAATGAGATCATCTGCCCTGTGAGAGGAACCTGGAGAGGGATCTGGGATTTAAAACCTTGAGGCTGTTCCTAGTCCTATCTTAAGTAAAAGGTGACGATGTGGAGTCTGCAACAAGGATCCAAAAGCAGGAGCAGGACCAGGGGTGGGATTCTACCGGTTTAGACCGGTTCGGGCGAACCGTTAGCTTTGACATTCAGCTGAGAGTGAACCGGTTTGCTCCGATGTTCAGGTCGTTCCACCCGCCCGCCCCTGTGCTTTACTTAACTTTATCTTCTCAGCTGATTGGTGCGGCAGAGCAGATTGCCACGCCTCAGCTGTGTTACTCCCACAGTAACACAGAAGTTTAGTATTTGTAAAACTGCTCACGCGCGCAAAGCGCGCAATCACCAAACCGGTTGTTAAACTGGTAGCATCCCACCACTGAGCAGGAGACATCAGATAGGTAAAAAAGCAGCAGACCTGATTAGACAAAAAGCCTTGATACCCTCTGAGTTTGGAATAGAGGAATAGAAGCAGTACTAGCAGCTCAAACACTTCTGTTGGGCTCAGTGCTGTCTGAGGAATTCTGGGAGTTGAAGTCCACAAGTCTTAAAGATGCCAAGTTTGGAGACCCATTTTAAGCCATGCAATAAGATCTTTTGGAGCATTTGTTTATAAACCCCATTAATCTCTTTGCCACTTCTTAGTTTTTCATGTTTTGGGAGTTTGGAGACCCCTGGCATAAAAGAATACAAAGAGGGTAAGAAGAGAGTTAAATGTACTGGGAAGGAGTAAGCATCTCTCTTCTGTTGCACTCAGTAGCGGATTTGGTGAGACAGAATGGAAGAGAATAGTAGAGTCAGCAGATAATGAATGCCTCATTGAGAAAGGATAAGGGACTACTACTCCATTCCTCTTCTTCTTGTGCCATATTTGTCATTGGACGTTGGCGATCATGTTGGTGATCCTATTTTTATCAACAGCCACACCAAAAAATGCTGTTGAGTTTTGTTCAAACCAGTCCCTTAGATTTTGAAGCCATGATGTTCTTCTTCTGCCTGGATTTCATTTGCCTTCAATCTTTCCTTGGAGGATTAAGTGAAGTATACCATATTTTTTCTGGGTGTCCAAAATATTCTAACTTTCACTTTTTTATGGTTTTGATGATTTCCCTTGGCTTTCCCAGGCGGCTTATCACCTCCTCATTTCTGATTTTGTCCACCCAACTTATACGTAACAGCTGCCTGTAAATCCAATTTCAAATGCTTCTAGTCTCTTCAAGTGGCTTTCTGTCCGAGACAACTATCCACTCCGTAGAGCAGGATAGAAAAGATGTAGCATCTGACAAGCCTGATTTTCAATCTTAGGCTTATGTCGCTACTGCAGAAGACCATTTCAAGAGGCTGCAAAGACCACCATTCAACCAACCAAAGAATTAAAAGTTGGGCTCTTGATTCCTAAACTCTTGAACATTATCCTATTCCAGTGCACTAGCAGTGACGGCTTATCTTTGACTGGCATTAACTGTCAGCTAGAGAACCCAAGCTGTTCTTCGTTTTGATTGAAGAAGACAACATTTTACCCTTGGGAATTTATGCTTCTCCTTTGTGGTAAATAAGCTATCTAAGAAATGGAAGCTACAGAGGTCCAGCCTTAATATTAAACCTATGTTAACCCCAAAATCTTGCTGGCCTTGTTATTAGCATTGCTTGCCTGTTTTGAACTTCCAGCTTGCTACTGAAGACCTGCACTTTCACATCATCTCAGTTTCTTCAATAATAAACCCTGTTTTGTGGGATCCTTGGTGCTTTCTGAGTTGGTTGGTTGGTTATTTACTTGATGTCTGCAAGAAAAAAGAACCAAGCTGAGAGAGCACCAAGGACCCCACAATTCAACCATGAGCTATAAATATTCCCTTCCGTTGAAACTATGTTTTGTCCCCATTCTTTAACTTCTCACCGTGAGTCCTGCATATTACTTTATCAATTCCCCTCTTAATTTAAATCCGAGCCAACTAAACTCCATGCTTCCTGCAGCTGTTATAGCAAAAATGCTTTCTCCTAAAGTATGCCTCCCTAGGTAGCTATCTCCTGATCTCCTGATACACTAATAAGGCTCCCTAATGCAAGTGCTTTCTGAAAATGGCATTTGATAACAACCCTGTGCATTAAGAACAGTTCAATTAGCAGAATACCTTTTAGAAATGTTTCTCATTGGGGACACAATTGGCAGAGGAATGCCAGTTAACTATGTCCAGATGAGGTTCCTGTCTCTCTGGAAATAATTAAATCCATTTCATCAAGTCTTTTAAATTCATTTACTGGAGAAAAAGTATATTTAAAAAGAGGGTTTTTTTTTTTTTTGGCTTTGCTTCCAATAGAGCACCCTTAGTAGTTGTGTCCTCACAATATATTAACTTAGTACAGCTGCTATCCAAACCAAATCAGCTTACCAATACTTCTGGTAGAACATCTCCCTATTTTGGGGGGGGATCCCAAAGTCCCTATCCCTTTTCTCTGAAAAACCCTGTTATCCCATAAGAAGGACTAGGAGTGACATGATAACCATCTTCCAATATGTGAGGGGCTGCCACAAAGAAGAGGGAGTCAAACTATTCTCCAAAGTACCTGAAGGCAGGACAAGAAGCATTGGATGGAAACTAATCAAGGAGAGAAGCAACCTAGAACTAAGGAGAAATTTCCTGACAGTGAGAACAATTAATCAGTGGAACAACTTGCCTCCAGAAGTTGTGGATGCTCCAACACTGGAAGTTTTGAAGAAGAGGTTGGATAACCATTTATCTGAAGGGGTGTAGGGATTCCTGCGTAAGCAGGGGGTTGGACTAGAAGACCTCCAAGGTCCCTTCCAACTCTGTTATTCTCTTATTAAGGGAGTCCTGGCAAGTCTTCACATCATCACAGCTCCCTTTCTCATCGTCCAAAATTGCAGCACTATCATGATTTGGCCACTATAATCAGTCAGTATTTGGGAGATATGTTCTGTGCTATCAGATTTTAGTCATGACCTATTTTTTTCAAGCTACTCCAAATTTTTTGGGGGGGAAGTGGGGGTGACTAGATACGCCAAAACGGGTTCAATTCGATCGGATTAGGTATTTTCATGACAGGATCAGACTGCATTCGTTTAACCAATTTAGATTTGTTCAGGGCAGTGGTGAAATGTAAAATTTGTTACTACCGGTTCTGTGGGCGTGGCTTGGTGGGGGCCAGTAATATGACTTGAGTGGCCAACTTTTTTTTTTTTTTTCCTTTTAAAACTTCGGCTGAAGAGGTTGTAAAAGAAATGCTTTTAAAGCCTCTGATGATCCCAGCTGACTTGCCTGATCAGCAGAGGCTTTTTTTCCTTTTAAAACATTTTTTCTATAACCTCTTCGGCTGAAGAGGTTGTTGAAAAAATGCTTTTAAAAGCCTCTGATAATCCCAGCTGAGCCACGCGATCATCAGAGGCTTTTTTAAAAAACTTTTAAAAGTATTATTTCGGCCGAAGAGGTTGTAGAAAAAATGCTTTTAAAAATAAAAAAAAAAGCCTCTGATGATTGTGAGGCTCAGCTGGGCAATGGGGGGAGGGGGGCAGGGATTTTTGCTACCGGTCCTCCAAACCACCCACCTCCATTGCTACCGGATCACGTGATCCGGTCCGAACCGGGAGCATTTCACCTCTGATTCAGGGCTAATTCACTCTGTGTGCGTTAATAGACTGGAGCCTGATAATGTTTTTTTGGTGTTCCTGCAACACATCAGCCTTATGATTGAACAAGGTTACCGAATTGTGGAAACTTATCTACTCATAAGTAAATAAGTCATCTACTTATTAATGTTTCTCTGTCTTGTTTTCAGGCAAGTTGTTTTGGTACCAGGTGCATTATGACATGCACGTCCGCACGCACACACGAGAGCATCTTCATTACTGCTCTCAGTGCAGCTACTCCTCCATCACCAAAAACTGTCTTAAGCGCCATGTGATCCAGAAGCATAGCAACATTTTGCTGAAATGTCCCACCGAAGACTGCGATTATTCTACCCCGGATAAGTACAAACTCCAAGCCCATCTCAAAGTGCATTCGGAGTTGGTAAGCCTGGAATCTTGGTAGTTAGTACCTTCGTTTAAACTTTCAATTTATTTAGACGTTTTATCAGATTTTAAAAACTGCAGGTAGTCCTTGATTTTCAACCGTTCGTTTAGTGACCGTTCCAAGTTACAACGGCATTGAAAAAAAAGAGACTGATGGCCGTTTTTCACAGTTACAACCTTGATGGTCACGTGATCAAAATTGACGCTTGGCAACTGACTCATATTTATGATGGGGTCACATCAGTGGTGGTTTGCTCCCGGTTCGCACCAGTTCGCAAGAACCGGTAATAAAAATTTGTAGTAGTTTGGAGAACCGGTAATAACATTGGCTGGCCATGCCCCCGAACCGGTCCCTGGCCTGGTCGCTGCTCGCTTACCCCACCTCATCAGAGGCTTTTTTTTTTTTTTTTTTACTTTTAAAAGCATTTTTTCTACAATCTCTTTGGCTGAAAAAATGCTTTGAAAAGTCTCTGACGATCCCAGCTGAGTTGCCTGATCGCCAGAGGCTTTTCAAAGCATTGTTTTCTACAACCTCTTCGGCCGAAAAAATGCTTTTAAAAGTAAAAAAAAAAACCTCAGATCATCCCGCGGCTCAGCTGAGATTGGCAGAGGCTTTTCAAAGCATTGTTTTCTGCAACCTCTTAAAGTTGTAGAAAAAATGCTTTTAAAAGTAAAAAAAAAAAAAAAAAGTTGGCTACGCCCACCCAGTCACATTACCCCCCACCAAGCCACACCCACAAAATAAGCCACGCCCACAGAACCGGTAGTAAAAAAAAAATTAGAACCCACCCCTGGGTCACGTGATTACTTTCTGCAACCTTCTGACAAGCAAGGTTGTTGAGAAAACCAGATTCAGTTAACAAACCATGTTATTACTTAAGAACTGCAGCGGTTCACTTAACAACTGTGGCAAGAAAGATTTTAAAATGAGGCAAGACTCACTAAACAACTTAGCAACATAAATTTTGGGCTCAATTGTCATAAATTAAGGACTACCTGTACCCATCTCCTCCCCAAGGGGATTCTGGCTGGTGTACAAATAAAATAATAAAAGCATAAAAGGAGTATATAAAATTTGAAAGATGCAGGCAATGTTAAAAATCAATTAAAAAGGGGGGATTTAAAACAAAATTTGTCACATTTTCTGCAGGGTGAGGCTCAAATGGAAATCCTACCATTATATTGTTTGCCTTTGCTCTATAACTAGCTGTTATCGGCCTTCTAAACTTCTCCAGCTAAGTACAGTAGTACTACCGTATTTGTTTTTCAGTTCAGGTGTGGGAAAGTCTGAATTTTGGGACTATGATTATGGATTGGTTGAATAAAAAAAGGGGGGAAAAAAGTTGTGTGCCACTGGAGCACAACAACTTCTGAATGAGTTCTCCTAACTAAATACTAGGCATTTTATATCCAGATGAATTGGTGGCATTTGGATTATTTTGCATAATTTAATTTTGGGCTTCTTTTGCATTAGTAATCGAGAGAACCCAGAACCTAGGAAAAACTTCTTGGCCTGACCACTGATGCATCAAAACAAGTACAGCTTATGGGGAAAAGCTCCTTACTGTTAATAATTTCATGCCTTAATGATTTTTACACTAGGTGGCATGCTGAGCCACCTAGTTATTGGAAATAACAGTTAATACACATTAAATCGGACAAAAATATAGAAAGGTAACGAAAATTTCCTTCCTTCCTTCCTTCCTTCCTTCCTTCCTTCCTTCCTTCCTCCCTCCCTCCCTCCCTCCCTCCCTCCCTCCCTCCCTCCCTCCTTTCTTTCTTTCTTTCTTTCTTTCTTTCTTTCTTTCTCTCTCTCTCTCTCTGTCTTTCCTTCCTTCCTTCCTTCCTTCCTTTTCTTTCTATCTTTCTACTTACTTACTCTTTCTTTCTTTCTTTCTTTCTTCCTTCCTTCCTTCCTTCCTTCCTTCCTTCCTTCCTTTCTCTCTCTCTCTCTCTCTCTCTCTTTTTCTCTCTCTCTTTCTTTCTGTCTTTCCTTCCTTCCTTCCTTCCTTCCTTCCTCAATTGAGTTGAGGCGAATTTATTCAGCAATACATATAACCTTCCCCTCCTTACCTTTCTAAGAAAGAATGACTGTATATAAAATTGCCTCCATGGACTGCTAATTTTCTGGCCTTATCTGGGAGCAAGAGTGCCTCCAGCCATGTCCCAGCATCCTTGACTAAATCTCTTCATCCCCTTAGCACACCAGCCATATGCCCTTCAGTCATTCATATGATCAGAGTCCTCCCCTTCCCTTCGGCCTTAATTATCTTTTCATCTTCTCTTCTTGATGCATTGACCAGAGTCTCAGCAAGCCCATAGACAACAAAAGGCATGAAAAATGATGTTTTCTACTTGACTTTGCGGCTTCCTTGCGCATGAATCTTGTACAGGATTTATGCAGAGAGGAAGGTGACTGGGACCAATTTGCTTGTGCTCTTTGTTTGCAGGGCGAGATATAATCAGTGAAGGAGAAGTGAGAGCCATGGGAAAACGTAATAAGAAATCCTTTTGTTGCATAGAACATGCAGTCATAGGACTGGAAGGGACCTCAGAGATCTTCTCAGAGTCACCCCCTGTTCAAGGCAGGACACCTTATATCATCCCGATCAAATGGCTATCCAATCTCTTCTTAAAACCCTCCAGTGGTGTAGCACCCACTACTTCTGGAGACGAGTCGTTCCATTGATTAATCATTCTCACTGTCAAAAAATATCTCCTTACTCAGGGGTGGGCTGCTCAGGGGGTTCGCAGGGGTTCGGGAGAACCCCTAGCTAAGATTCTGTGCAGTTCGGAAAGCCCTCAAATCCCACTCCTGGCTGGTCCCACCCCTCCCAGGAGTCCCCACGCGGCCCGTTTTGGATGCAGGTAAGTGCAGGGTGCACGTGGAGGCTCGGGGAGGTCAAAAAAACGGGCCTACCGGAAGTTTGGGAAGGCTGGAAACAGGCCTATTTCTGGCCTCCAGAGGGCGTCCGGAGCCTGGGGAGGCTGTTTTTCCCCTCCCGGAGGCTCAAGAAAAGCCTCTGGAGTTTGGGGAGGGCAAAAAGCCCCCACTCCCCGCCATGGTACAGGAAGCCGACTAGGCCACGCCCACCGAGCAACCAGGCAGAGAACCCCGTGCTAAAATTTTTGAAGCCCACCCCTGTCCTTACTTCTAGTTGGTTCTCTCTTTAACATAGATTAAAAAGAGAGGAAACGCAGAACCGTCCTAACCAAGGCAGGCAACTGGGAATTTGCCGGAAATATTCTGTCCCCTTCCACTTGTCACTTATTACAAAGAAAAGCCAATTTGGGAGTCTCTGAATCTACTTTACTATACGGTGCTTTAGTTTTGTCATATTTGGAAATGGCCCACTTCTGTTTCGAAATCTTGACAGAAGCCAGGAGGCGCTATGCCACTGTGAGCCTCTTACAGGTTAAACTTTTTTTGATGCCTATATCGTAAAAGAACAAAAGGAAATTTTCTCAATGCTATTTCCCCACCCCCCCACCCCCTGATGCTTGACTGTGTTTATGTATTTTTTTTTTTTCTTAAAAAGAAATGGTCAGCATGATGCATCTGATGTTTTTTGGAGCTCTTCTATACTGACAGAAGATTGGCTGTCAGCCAATATCTCCAACAGGTCGAACCCCTTTGGGGGGGGGGGGGAAATGGGAATGTTCAGAAGAGCCAATTTCCTACTCTGACTAAGTACCGTGTCTCTGAAAACCGCAGGTTGGTTTTTCAGAAAGCAGCATGAAATTCTGAGCAAATGGGGGGAAATCCTTCTATAAATGCACCATAGCATTTACAGGTATTTATTGGGATGATTATAGCCCCGAATTAGAAAAAGAATGCTCAGCTGAATTCATTCTGCACGGAAAGTCTGGGCTTGTTTTCCGATCACGGTCTCGGTTTTTATTTGTAGCCGTTGATCTCTTACAAACTGCTGTGCTCTGGGTACGTTTGCGTCTATTACAAAGGTACCTACAGCTTCCGCAGCGCTTAAGAGCCTAGCACTTTGATTGAATAGCAGGGTTTTCAACATAATGCCAGAGAAAAACAAGAGAAAAATCTTAAGTAAAACTTCCAGTTACCTTTTGCCTAAATTGGATGCTACTCACCATCCTCTCTCTCTCTCTCTCTACCTCTGTTAATTTTTTTTCTTTTTAAATAAAGTACAATACAGATGGTCCTCGACTTAGGACCATCATGAAGCCTGCCCATTATGGTCGCAAGTCATAACTGTCATAAAGTGGGTCACCCACATGACCAACCTGGTTTTATGAACATTTTGCAGTGGTCATTAAGGGAACCAATTGTTGACTGTGGGCCGGTTTTGTCAAAAAATGCTGGTTTTCAGTAAAAACACGGTAAAACGCAGTCACATGAGTGCAGGCTGCTGCAAACAGTTGCAAATGCAGGCACCCAAAATATTATGACACGACCGGGGGCGGGGGGGTGTGTGAGTCCATTGGAACTTTGAAACTCGGTCATAAGTACCCCCGGGGAGGTCTGCTGTAACTTTGAACGGTCGCTAAAAAACCAGCCATAAATCGAGGACTAACTATAAAGGAACTGTGCTTAGAGAGCTTAAAGAGCCTTGGTAGTACAGTGGTCTAAGGCACCCTGTTATTAAGCTGGTTATTAAGACCAGCTGCCTGCAATTACTGCAGGTTCGAATCTCGCCAAGGCTCAAGGTTGACTCAGCCTTCCATCCTTTCTAAGGTAGGTAAATTGAAGACCCAGTTTGTGGGGGCAATAAGCTGGCTTTGTATAAATATACAAAAGAATGAAGGCTATTGCTTAGCGCATTGTAAGCCGCCCTGAGTCTCCGGAGAAGGGCGGCATATAAATCAAATAAAAAAAAATAATAATACATGGCATTTTAATTTTGACAGAAAATGAACATTTCACACTAAGGCTATGTGGCAATAACTTTGGGTTGCCTCAGGGCTGAGACTCTGGTCTATTTGTCCTAGTCCCAGTTTGTTAGCGTGTTATAGTGGCTTGGTACTTACTGCTGCTATCATCTAACTTTCTGCACTTTTCTCCAAAAGAAAGAGTCTCTGCATGTCAATTGATAATATCAAAAAACTACTAAAACAAGGGTGTCCAACCTTGGCAAGTTTAAGACTAGTGGACTTCAGCTTCTGGAAAAGAGTTAATCCCCCATGGCTGGCTAGGGGATTCTGGGAATTGAAGTCCACAAGTCTTAAAGTTGCCAAGGTTGGAGACCCCTGCACTAAGAGATCAAACAGGACTAGGAGAATCAGATTGTCCCAATGGTGCTTTTTCAAGAGGCAATTGGACTTCCTGTTTTTTCTTTGAAGACATTTTGCTTATCATCAGCCATCATAGCAGGGCTGATGAAGCTTCTTGGATGAGAAGCAAAACGTCTTCAAAGAAAAACAAGAAAGTCCAGTGGCCTCTTGAAAAAATACCTTTGGGACAACCATGACCTGGATGACTGAGAATCTCCATAGATGAGAGTCACATTGCCACCTCAATATGATTGATGCTCTCTGTGTGCTAAATCAGGCCTGAAATCTGACTTAAATGGTCCAGATCATTCATTTATTCCTAGGCTGTTGCAGTTGTAGCCCGACCACTTTCCAGAATGTATGACATCCAGGAGAATTTCTGCCATAAAATGTCCAGACAGTTTGGCTTGATAGAACGTGCTCAACTCCAAAGAAAAGGAGTTTTAGAAGAGTTAACTTGATTTTTGACCCTCTGTTGATGCAGTCTTAAATATCATGAGAAGTTAGTATTGCTTTATACCACACTAGTGAGACCACACAGAACATACAATTCTGATCACCATGATGCAAAAAAAAAGACACTTTTTTTTGAAACTCTAGAAAGTGTGCAGAGAAGAGCAACTAAGATGATAAAGGATCTGGAAGCTAAAACATATTATTATTATTATTATTATTATTATTATTATTATTATTATTATTATTATTATTTCATTCAATTTTCCTATTGGACTCAGGGCGGTGTACAGCCAAGGATAAAAAACATACCAATACAAAATTTAAAACCAATTAAAAGAATTATACAGCTTTGGCCCACAATTTAAAACAATCCAGTTAAAACCCAATTTACACTTAAAAAGCTAAAAAGAGCTAAAAAAAGGGGGGGGGGGTTTCACGCCAGCCCTGCTTGATGGAAAAGAAAAGTTTTTAGGGCACGGCGAAAGGCCCGGAGATCTGATATCCTTCGTATCTCCAGGGGCAAATCGTTCCAGAGGGCAGGTGCTGCCACAGAGAAGGCCCTCCCCCTGGAGGTCGCCAGCCGACATTGCCTGGCTGACTGCACCCTGAGGAGTCCCTCTCTGTGGGAGCGTACTGGTCGGTGGGAGGCTATTGGCGGCAGAAGGCGGTCTCGCAAATACCCAGGTCCCATGCCATGGAGGGCTTTAAAGGTGGTGACCAACACCTTGAAGCGCACCCGGAAGACCCCTGAAAGCCAATGCAGTTCGCGCAGGAGAGGCATCACATGGGAGCGCCCTCTTGCTCCCATAATCCCCCGCGCGGCCGCATTCTGCACCAGTTGGAGCCTCCGGGTGCTCCCCAAGGGGAGCCCGATGTAGAGAGCATTGCAGTAGTCAATATGAAGAACGGTTGCAGGAACTGGACATGTCTAGTCTATTGAAGAGAAGGTTTAGAGGGGATGTGATAACTGCCTTCTAGTACTTGAGGGTCTGTCACAAAGAAGAGTTATTGACTTATTCTCCAAAGCTCCAGAGAGCAGGACAAGAAATAATGAGTGGAAGCTTGTTAAAAAGACATCCAATCTAGAAATGAGAAGGAATTTTCTGACAGCAAGAACAATTAATCAATGGAATAGCTGCCTTCTGGGATTTTGGGGTATTCCATCACTGAAAGTTTTCAAAAAGAGCCTGGACAACTATTTGATCTGGATGTAATACGGTCTCCTTACATATACGTGGACATTTTTTGATAGTGACTATATCTAATTCTTTTACATTTGAGCCAAAATGCCTGAAGATGCTGAAAGTCAAATTCTAATCTCTCCTTGACAGAAGAATTGCAGATCCAGAGATACTTTAAAAACGATCGGTTATCATTGAGATTTGCTCCTCCTGATAAACCTCAGCCCTGAAAATGTTTTCTAATGAGCACATATCCCGACAAGATGTATAAAATTTTAAACTCTTTCATATTGTACTTATTACCACGGCAAAGCGAAGGTCTTACCTATAGCGATGAGAATCTTTTGATTTTCTCTTTGTGGCTGGAATTTTCCTTGGCAGACCACTCTTACTCTGCAAGAAAATCTAATTTTTTATCTCTGAGTCTCGTGTAGCGTTTGGCTTTTTCGGGAAGCAAATCTTGGCATTTGTTAGAAGTGGAGCAGTCTGTCTCTTCCACACTGTCAAAGTTCCCAGGAGCCTTTATGGAGCTGGCTGCATATGTTCAGAATCGAATTAGAGTCTCCAACTCATCAACTTGGCTTCGAAATTATTAGCTTTTGGGATGATAATGTACTTGAGGTACTGCGTATTTATTTTCTGGTTTCTGAAACGTTCAATTCCCATCGAGCAGATATTCAAACATCGATAGAAATAATAGTTTAGAGGCTTGAAATCCGTTCCCATTTAGCTTTTTTGTTTTCCCCCACGTGGGATGAAATGGTCCCAAATATCATTTACGCATAACATTTGCGGAAGAAAGCAATTTCAGTCTAGCAGAGATAGTGTCAGTCTTTTTAAAACCTGCCATTTCTGAAGCCAGTTTTAATTTTGAATCCCATGACCTGTTAAATTCAAGAAGATTGGTCTGCCAGGATATGTCTGTCCTTTGCAAGACCTGCTTCATAATATGTCTCTACAGTATTGGTAAACAAATTGTCGCTCACAAGATGATACTGAACTCCCAAAATTTCCAGCCATGCTTGACATATAAATAGAAGTCCTTCCTTCCTTCCTTCCTTCCTTCCTTCCTTCCTTCCTTCCTTCCTTCCTTCCTTCCTTCCTTCCTTCCCCTGGTGGCATAGTGGTTAGAATGCCTTATTGCAGGCAAACTCTGCCCACTGCTAGGAGTTCAATCCTGACTGGCTCAAGATTGATTCAGCCTTCCATCTTTCCGAGGTTGGGTAAAATGAGGACTCAGATTGTTGAGGGCAATATGCTGAGTCTGTAAACCACTTAGAGAGGGCTGTAAAGCACTGTGAAGTGGTATATAAGTCTAATTGCTATTGCCCTTCCTTCCTCCCTCCCCACTCTATTGCTCTAAACCAGGGGTGTCTAACCACGGCAACTTCAAGACCTGTGGACCAACCTGTGGAGTTGAAGCCCACAGATCTCCCAAGTTGCCAAGATTGCTCTAAACCAGGGGTGTCAAACTTGTTTTCATTGAGGGCCGCATCAGGGTTGTGTTTGACCTTGGGTGGGCGTGGCCAGCTCAATGTCACTCATGTCAGGGGCACCTGTGGCGGCCCGAGCACTCTGCCAGAGAAAACAGGATCCTGAGCTCTGTTTTCGGCTGTGACGGCCTCCTGCAATTCTCTGCCAGTGAAAACAGAGCTCGGGAGGGCCACACACAGCCCTCCCGAGCTCCGTTTTTGCTGGCAGAGGCACTGAGGGCCGGTCCTTCACTGTTTCTAGGGCAGCCCCACAGGCCAGATCTAAGCACCCCGCGGGCTGGATCCGGCCCCTGGGCTTGAGTTTTAACACCCTTGCTTCAGAGGTGGGTTCTAAATTTTTTTACTACCGGTTCTTTGGGCGTGGCTTATTTTGTGGGTGTGGCTTGGAGGTCATGTGACTAGGTGGGCGTGGCTAGCTGGTCAGAGTCATTTCTGAAAGGTCCTCGCACTTACGACCCGACTCATTTGTTTGCTTTTAACACTGATCAGCTGTAGGACGGCCCTTTGAAGCCCCGCGGCAAGAGTTTACACAGGTTTTTTCCCTCTAGTCATCAGCTGGGACTCAGGAGGCAGCAATAGATTGGGGGTGGGACCAAATGAAAGGTAAGAATAATGTGGGGGGGTGGGAGGGGGGGAGAACCAGTTCGGTGACGTCATATCATCACCGCTACCAGCTCGGCCGAACCGGGAGGAACCGACCACTGCCCTGCTCTAAACCAAAGCTCTGAATTATTTTGAAATCACCCGTGTGCTTACAAGTCTTTTTTTTTTTTTTAATCCTTTCCATGTGGCTCATTGTGATAATGATAACTGTTCTGCCTTTTCATCCGCCAACTAAAATCCACCTTTGAGCCTCATCTTGTTGGGAGCCCGATATTATTCACTGTGTAATGAGTTTAGCAATCAGTTCACTGAACCGATACCATCTTCTCTTCTCCCTTTTCTTTCCTCTAAAGGACAAAAAGAATTATTCCTGCCCTGTGTGTGAGAAATCATTTTCTGAAGACCGACTTATAAAAGCTCATATAAAGACAAACCATCCAGGTAAGATAAGCCCCACTGATGGGTTTGAATGCACTGCAATCGTGGAGGAAAGGTGCCAGCTGAATAACATTCGGCGGTTACATTATTATGCCTTCTTGCTATTAGGCTTTCATTGTTACTGTTAGTATTGTCATTATCATCATGAGGAAGATAATTAAAAAAAAAAAAGAAATCATTTGGGTGATTAAATTATTTAGTGTCCCAGCACCTATACTATGAATAGTAAATTCGCCAAGCTGAAATGAAGGAGGCAAATCTTCCTTCTAGAACCGTGATGGCGAACCTATGGCACGCGTGCCACAGGTGGCACGCGGACCCATATCGGTAGGCACCCGAGCTCAGCTCCACTTGATTTTCGGGCCTTCTGAGCCCACCAGAAGTAAGGAAACAGGTTGTTTTCTGCCTCCAGAGAGCCTGGGGGGGGGGTAGGGAGGCCGTTTTCACCTTCCCAGGCTCCTAGAGAGTCTGAGGAGAGCAAAAAAAATGGGCCTTCCGGTCCCACTGGAAGTTGGTAAACGGGCAGTTTCCGGCCTCCGGGGGGGTGAGGAAGGCTGTTTTTGCCCTCCCCAGGCTCCTAGAGAGACTCTAGGGAGAGCAAAAAACGGAAGTGCGGGCGGAGCGGGGGAGGAGTGTGCACATGTGCGGGGGCGGAGTGCATATAATTATGGGTGTTGGCATGCTCACGCACGACCTCCCACACATCCCCCCCCGCACTCCCCCCACTTTTGGCACACAATGGCAAAAAGGTTAGCCATCTCCGTTCTAGAAGATGTAGAGCATACGAGTAGTTAACAAGGGCTCCTAAAGTGCTTGTATAACCTTCTATAACCTTCCCGTCCCCTATCTGCCAGGCTGCTCAAAGGACTTCTGGTTTCCAGCTAAACAATCAGATAGATTTTGGAGGCGTTAGCAGAGGGGGAAGGAAAATTGTGACTTGTCAGCTTCTGTCTGAGAGTGGGTGTGAGAGCACACATCGTCTCCTTGCTCACTTTTCAAGCTGTTTCAGAGAATTTTCTTCTGGACGGGACTGTCTTCTCCCCTCTCTCATGTAGCAAATGACCTGAGGAACGGGTCTGCAAAGTGAGAACAGAGAGTCTTTGAACTGGTCAGTGTTTGAATCAGTCAAAAGTCACTGGGGTCAACTCCTCAGTCTGCTTGAAATAATGACTTAGAGTTTAGGAAGGAAGTCACACCAGAATTACCGTATTTTTCAGAGTA
This sequence comes from Pituophis catenifer annectens, assembly GCF_029215685.1. NCBI lineage: Eukaryota > Metazoa > Chordata > Lepidosauria > Squamata > Colubridae > Pituophis > Pituophis catenifer. The sequence continues at coordinate 10,017,748 of NW_027256883.1, forward strand.
TAAGACACACTTTTTTTCTCCTAAAAGAGGGTGGAAATGTTGGTGCGTCTTATACACCAATACAGCCATTTTTGGCCTCCCAACCCACCCACCCCCGCACGCGTCCCATTTTCGCCAAAAACAGGCCCATTTTTTTTCAAAAACGAGGCCTGCAAAGGGTTTGGGAGGCCTGCAGAGTGTTCCTGGGGGCTGGGGAGGGCAAAAATGTGACGCATGGGGGGTTTGGGAGGCCAAAAATGGGCCTGTGTTTTGCAAAAACAGGGGCATTTATGCCCTCCCTAGCCCCAAGGAGCACTCTGCAGGCCTCCAAAACCCTCTGCAGGCCCCGTTTTTGCAAAAAACGGGACATGTAGAAGGTTTGGGAGACCTGCAGAGTGCTCCTGGGGGCCGGGGAGGGCAAAAACTTTTTTTTTCAGGTCTACCTCTTCGAAATCTTGGTGTGTCTTATACTCCGGTGCATCTTATAGTCCGAAAAATATGGTATTTTTGTTTCAAGTAGCTATAACCAGGTCCGTATGGCATACAAAGACATACAGTAGTCCTCAACTTACAACTATTCGCTTACTGACCCTAAGAAGTTGCAGTGACGCTGGAAAAAGTGACTTAAAAGTCCTTGTGGGAATTTGGGTGCCTTGTATGATCTCCCTGAGATTGAACAGGTAGTCCTCGACTTACAACCATTCATTTAGCGACTATTCAAAGTGACAATGGTACTAAAAAAGTGTTTGATGACCGTTTTTCACACGATGACTACATGACCACGGTCACATGATCAAGATTCAGAGGCTTTGACTACTGGTTCATATTTATGACGGTTGCACTGTCCTGGTGTCATGCGATCCCCTTTTGTGATCTTGTGACAAAGCAAAGTCAGTCGGGGGGGGGGGGAGCCGGATTCACTTAACATCCGTGTTAATAACAACTGCGGTGATTCGGTTAGCAGCTTTGACAAGAAAGGTCATTAAATGGGACAAAGCGATGTCCCACTTCGCTTTGATGAGAGCTCACTTAACAGCTCTCTTATTAGCAACAGAAATTTTGGGCTCAGTTGTGCTCGTAGTCAAGGACTATTTGTAAAGGTAATTCTTGACTTATGACGGGTGGCTTAGCAACAGACCCAGGGGTGAAATGCTCCCGGTTCCGACAGGATTGCCCGATCCGGTAGCGATGGTGGCGGGTGGTTCAGAGAACCGGTAGCAAAAATCCCTCTCCGCCTCCCCCCCCCCCACATGCCCAGCTGAGCCACGCAATCATCAGAGGCTCTTTTTTTTGGTTTTTAAAAGCATTTTTTCTACAACCCCTTCGGCCGAAAAAAATGCTTTTAAAAGTTAAAAAAAAAAAGCCTCTGATGATCGCGCGGCTCAGCTGGGATCGTCAAAGGCTTTTAAAAACTTTTTTTCTACAACCTCTGAAGAGGTTGTAGAAAAAAAAATGCTTTTAAGACCCTCTGACGATCCCAGCTGAGTTGCCTGATCGACAGAGGCTTTTAAAAGAAAAAAAGCCTCTTCCGATCAGGCAACTCAGCTGGGCTCATCAGAGCCTTTTGAAAGCATTTATTTTTTTACAACCTCTTCGCCTAAGACAGGGGTGGGCAAATATGGCCCCTTTATGACCTGTGGACTTCAACTCCCAGAATTCCTGAGCCAGCTTGGCTATCTCAGGAATTCTGGGAGTTGAAGTCCACAGGTTGTAAAAGGGCCACAGTTGCCCACCCCTGGCCTAAGAGGTGGAAGAAAAAATGGTTTTAAAAGTTTTAAAAAAAAATGGCCACGCCCACCCAGTCACATTAAACCCCCCCCACCAAGCCACGCCCACAGAACCGGTAGTAACAAATTTTAGATTTCACCACTGAACAGACCCCAGAAAAGCTCCTTATGACCTTATTCAAACTGTTGAATACAGAGCTCTGATGGCTGCCCTCTTCCCCCCTTCCCCCCCTCCTCAAGATCACACATCTACATACCTAACAACCATCCTTGCAATTATGGCTGTTTGCAGCATCCCATGATCATGTAATTGGGTTTTGCCAAAAATCTGTTATTTGCTTCCAGATTTTGGCAAAAGGAGCCCTTAGCGAACTCTTGGTTCGCTTAACACCAGTGGTGAAATTCAATTTTTTTTACTACCGGTTTTGTGGGCGTGGTGTGACTTGGTGGGCGTGGCTTGGTGGGCATGGCAGGGGAAGGATACTGCAAAATCCCCATTCCCTCCCCACTCCTGGGGGAAGGATATTGCAAAATCTCCATTCCCACCCCACTCTGGAGCCAGCCACTCTGGAGCCACCCCACTCTGGAGCCAGCCAGAGCCAACCGGTATTTGCCGGTTCTCTGAAGTACTCAAAATTTCCGCTACCGGTTCTCCAGAACCTGTCAGAACCTGCTGGATTTCACCCCTGATGTACGCCCGTGCTGTTTGCTTAACAACTGCCACAAACACAGTTCATAAAATTGGGTCAGTTGCATGGTTGGCCCGACTTAGGACCGTTACGACTTACAACCATAAGGGCCAAGCTCCATTATAGTCGTAACTCGAGGACTACCTGTATATGCATCCTTGTAAAGATAGGGTACGTCCTTATGTGTGGTTATTCTCCCTCACTGAGTCTGAATAATGCATCCTTCTTTTCTGGCAATTATATCATCCCAACTGGGTTTTTAGGCCTTTTGCAGTTGTTAACAAGCTGTTTATTTGGAATTCCCATCCCCTTCCGGAAATCCTGGGTGAAGCCTTGAACAAATGTTAGCAGCTCTCGGGGACTATTAAAGCTCATAAATATTTGGTTAGTGAAGCTGCCCTGCTTAGGTGTTTACTGTTTGAGAAGGCTTCCTGCGAGAAAACACAGACAGAAACCAATTTCGGCACCAACAGCCCAACCAGACTCTAATTTGTCACTCAAAGAGTAGAGAAAACAGCATAATACACCAATGGATTGACCAATGCTGTAAAAGCCATCAATTAATGAGGCTCTTTCTTTCAAGTTCAGATCTTACCTGGGGAAAAGAAAACCCACGAAAGGAATACTCCTTAAAAGATTCAACAACCAGCAGTCAAAATAATTTATATTTTATTGGTTTCTGAATATGTAAGGTAGTGCTTACCTTTTTTTTTTCCCCTTTTCTTTTCTGGTCCTCCCTTCTTCCCATCCTTCCTCCCTCCCTCCCTCCCTCCCTCCCTCCCTCCCTTCCTCCCATCCTTCCTCCTTCCCTCCCACCCTCCCTCCCTTCCTTCCTCCCTCCCTTCCTTCCTCCCTTCCTTCCTTCCTCCCTCCCTCCCTCCCTCCCTCCCTCCCTTCCTTCCTTCCTTCCTCCCTCCCTCCCTCCCTCCCTTCCTCCCATCCTCCCTCCCTCCCTCCCTCCCTTCCTTCCTCCCTCCCTCCCATCCTCCCTCCCTCCCTCCCTTCCTTCCTCCCATCCTTCCTCCCTCCCTGCCTCCCTCCCTTCCTTCCTCCCTCCCTCCCTCCCTCCCTCCCTTCCTTCCTTCCTTCCTTCCTCCCTCCCTCCCTCCCTTCCTTCCTCCCTCCCTCCCTCCCTCCCTCCCTTCCTTCCTTCCTTCCTTCCTTCCTTCCTCCCTCCCTCCCTCCCTTCCTCCCATCCTCCCTCCCTCCCTTCCTTCCTTCCTTCCTCCCTCCCTCCCATCCTCCCTCCCTCCCTCCCTTCCTTCCTCCCATCCTTCCTCCCTCCCTCCCTCCCTCCCTTCCTTCCTTCCTTCCTTCCTTCCTTCCTTCCTTCCTTCCTTCCTTCCTTCCCCAACCCCATCTCCCCTCTCAATCTCAGAGGTGTCTATGCACACAATTTCCAAGATCGTTGGCAGGAGAGTTCAGCTCAAAGGACTAATCGGAAAACGGGCTGTGAAATGTCCTTATTGCAATTTTTATTTCATGAAGAACGGATCGGATCTCCAGCGTCACATTTGGGCTCATGAAGGTAAATGGGGTGTAGCAAGGAGCTGTCTGTCAGTAATTGCCGTAATTTGCCAGTGAGGAAAAAAAAAAAAATCAGGAAGGCAAAAACCTGGGAAGCAAACATGACATATTCTGATACAAATGCGTAGAATGAGCTGTTCCTATTTCAGCCCTTTTATTAAAAGTCCTCCTTCAGCACCAATACTTAAATGCTAAACAAAATCATATCAAATCCTGCCTCAGCCATAAAAGCCAGCTGAGTGATTTCGGGCCAATCACCAGGAGACGGTGAGTTCTAATCCCGCCTTAGGAAAGAAAGCTAGTTGGGTGACTTTGGGCCAATCACCAAGAGACGGTGAGTTCTAATCCCGCCTTAGTAAAGAAAGCTAATTGGGTGACTTTGGGCCAATCACCAGGAAACGGTGAGTTCTAATCCCGCCTTAGGAAAGAAAGCTAGTTGGGTGACTTTGGGCCAATCACCAGGAGACAGTGAGTTCTAAACCCACCTTAGGAAAGAAAGCTGACTGGGTGACTTTGAGCCAATCACCAGGAGACGGTGAGTTCTAGTCTTGTGTCAGACATGAAAGCCAACTGGGTGACTTTGGGCCAGTCACTCTCTCTCATCCCAACCCACTTCACAAAGTTGTTGTTGTGTGGAAAATAGGAGGAGGAAGATGTGTTGGATATATTCACTGCCTTGAGTTATTTATAAAAACAATAAAGGCAGGATATCAGTGTCATAAAGTCAATTGGAGCAGGGAGAATTCAAAGCACAGTTTAGGATTTACCCCAAATCAGGGTTCATTGGATAACTATTTCAGTAACTGAATTTGTTTTACTTTTTCATTCATATTGTATCGTATAGTAAATACAGACATATTTAACTATAACAACACTTCTACATTATTTAAGAGGCTGGAGAGGGAGCTCAGTAGCACAGGGTTAATCTTTAATTCCCATCATTGCTGTTGTGCATTCTTCATTTATAGCAATTATAATACAACTTCTTCCCTAGCCCCATTTTATTGCTTCAGTATGTCATATCATCAGTTTCCAGAACTCCTTCCTGTATCCTATTTTGGATTAACACTGTATAAATCAGTTGTTTATACCTCATCTCATTCAGGGTATACGTTTTGCGATTTTCTGCCTCAGCAGCTGAAGTCCACAGTTATTCAGGAATCAATATGCCGAATCTCTTTTTTTGCTAAATTAATGAATCAGGATTAGTCCAGCAAGTAATTCTTTCTTGATATGTATCTACTCACAAAATGTTAAATTAACATTTTACCATTTGCGAATGGATTTTTAATATTCACACATTTTCAAAGCTGCTGGCCACGCACAAAAAAGAGGAAAAAGAATTCAGTGTACTTAGCTATTACTTCTCCTCCCTCCTTCCCTCAAGGTACATGGCACTGTACAAACCACAAGACAATGCACTCTTATTCAAGGAACTTGAAATCTATAATTACAGCTCAGAGAAGAAGGGATGGATAGGAGAGAATGGTAAACCAGAAAAGAATGGCTTGGATTCACATAACATTTAAGTCCAAAACTTAGATAAACAAAATACAGTATCTGTTTATTTATCCAATTTATGTGGCTGCCCACTTGAACAAGGAACAAGGACTCTGAGCAAGGAACAGAATTAAAATAAAATAAAGGTATCCACGTCCAGTGTTTATATGAGTTACAGTATGTCCAGAAAAATAAGCCACGATTGTTACTTTATCCTCTAGATCAGGAATGTTCAGCCTGCAGCTCATAGGCCACAGCCCTGGACAGCATCCCCACAAGATCATAAACTCTTAACATTACGTTATCTATATACATTAACTATATTATATATTTTATATGTGACCCAGGCAAGCCAAAAGGTTTGACACCGATGCTCTAGATCAGTGATGGCTAACCTTTTATTTTTATTTTTATTTTTTTAATTTGATTTATATGCCGCCCTTCTCCGGAGACTCAGGGCGGCTTACAATGCATTAAGCAATAGCCTTCATACTTTTGTATATTTATACAAAGTCAGCTTATTGCCCCCACAATCTGGGTCCTTATTTCACCTACCTTTGAAAGGATGGAAGGCTGAGTCAACCTTGAGCCTGGTGAGATTGGAACTTGCAGTAATTGCAGGCAGCAGATGTAAGTGGATGTTAATTAGTCTGCTGAGCCACCAGAGCTCCTTTCCCGGGCAACCTCCTTGCCCAAAGCGCATGTGTGAGTGCCCAAATGCACGCGCACACGCCTGAACCCCCCAACATGCAATGCACGTGCAGCCCTGTGCATGCCCCCCTCATGCATGCCCCCCCCATCCACATGCATGGCAGAGACCCGAAGACCAGCTGGTTGGCGGGAGTTTCACGAACATGCGTGGCGGAGCTGAACTGGGGCGACAGCTTATGTGCCCACAGAGAGGTCGCTGTGTGCCATCACAGCTCTAGATGTTAGGATGCACATAAACAGCCTACTCAAGGATACTGATGGAAGAGAAGATTTGTAGCTCAGGGTTAAACTGTGGGGTCCTTGGTGCTCTGAGCTTGGTGGCTTTCTTGCAGATGTTTCATTACCAAGCTAGGTAACATCATCAGTGCTAGTAGGGAGTGGGGTTTGCTTTCATTTTATATTCCAGGGGCTTGCCCTCTCAGTGTTGGTGGAAGGGGTCTTGGTGGTTCTTTGTGTGGGCTGTTTACTGTTAGTTTGTTAGCACTTCCTTTGCTCCAGCAACAAATCTCTAGGACCGTGATGGCGAACCTATGGCACGCGTGCCACAGGTGGCATGCGTAGCCATATCAGTGGGTTTGCCAACTCAGCTCCGGCACGCATGCACGCGCTGGCCAGCTGATTTTTCGGCCTTCTGGGCCCACCAGAAGTAGGGAAACAGACTGTTTCCTGCCTCCGGAGGGCTTGGAAGGGTGTGGAAGGCCCATTTTTTCCTGCTCACCTGGTTCCAGATCCTCTCTATGCATCTGGGGAGGGCGAAAACAGCCTTCCCCACCCCCTCAGAGCCCCTCCGGAGGCCCGAAACGGTCCGTTACCCAACTTCTGGTTGGACAGAAAGTGACTTTTTTGCTGTCCCCAGCCTCCAGAAACTCCTAGAGAGGAGGGACAGCAAAAAATGTCACTTCCTGTCCAACCGGAAATTGGGAAATGGGCCTCCGGAGGGCCTCCGAGGGGGTGGGGAAGGCTGTTTTCGCCCTCTCCAGATGCATAGAAAGGGTCTGGAGCCAGGTGAGAAAGAAAAACGGGCCTACTGGGACATCACGTGCCAGAAGCGTGGGGAAGCGGGGGTCGCATGCGCATGCACAGGGTGGGGCGCATAAAATTATGGGTGTGGGCACGCACACGTGCAAACCTTCTTTGCCACCCACTCTCCTGGCATGCAATGGCAAAAAGGTTAGCCATCACTGATCTAGGATGTTGTGAAAACCCAGCCATTAAGCCATGAGGTTCCGTGGTACAATTTTGCTAAAGAGATGAAGTCCTAAACTAGCCCTCCCTAATTGGACATCCCCAGTGGTGAAATCCGAACCGGTTTGCCACCGTGCATGTGCTGTGCAAGCACATCTGCAGTGCATGCCAAACGCGTGCTGCTTGCATGCGCGCTGCGTGCCAAACGCACACTGCGCATGCATGCACAATTCACACAAAAGGCACGCTGCACGCACGCACATGCACAGTGCACACCAAACACACAGAAAAAGGAGGTTTGGGAAGGTAAGTAGAACAGTGGGGGGGGGGACAGCTGTGCCACGTGATTTAGATTCACTACAAAGCAGGATTTCCTGCTTTCTAGCGATTTTAAATCCCGCGGTGTCAGGTTACAATGTCGTCTCAAATAAATTGCATTTCCAAACAAATAGTCTTTGATGAAATCTTTCATTTATTGAGCACAACAATCTGTCCCCGACTCCATCGTAGTCAGCACTGACCTTCTGACCCCAAACCCTCCCTTTCCGTTCCCCAATTCTCTGCGTCTCATTGGCCATCTTCCAAGTCACTCTCCCCATATCTACTACTTCAGCTCACAGGAATGTCCCCCCTCCCATCCCATCTCCTAGGGGATAATATCTTCAGGGAAAATAAGTAGGTGAAGAGTCAAGCGTCCTCTTCCTTATGTCAGCACTGGAGTGAATGTAGTTTAGAGTGCTGACACGTGGCACAGCCGATCATCGGAAATACCAGTTCAAGGAACCGGTAGTTTTTCTCACTACCAGTTTGCCCGAACTGCTGCGAACAAGCAGGATTTTACCGCTGGGCATCCCCCTCTCAAATACCTTGTAAATGCAAACCCCCAAATTCTCAACCAGCTTGGGGGAACGTCACCTGAAAACATTCTTTCATCCTGATCGAGTTGGACAAGACCGGCTGCATAAAACGTTTTCTCTCCCTGCAGGCATCAAGCCGTTCAAATGTTCTCTGTGCGAATACGCCACTCGCAGCAAAAGCAACCTCAAAGCTCACATGAATCGCCACAGCACCGAGAAGACGCACCTGTGCGACAGGTGCGGGAAGAAGTTCAAATCGAAAGGCACTTTGAAGAGCCATAAACTCCTTCACACGGCTGATGGTGAGTAGAGCTCTGGGTCAGGTTTGGAAACGTTGTTCCAGATGGCAAACGAAGGTGTAATTGAAGGATGCGAGTAGAAAGAGACCGTCCAGGTCTTGTTTAGTCTTATTTAGCAGATGGGCTGACGTTTAGGGCCATCCACAGAAGAATACTTCAAGGGGCAAATGTTCTCAGTAGGACATTCCTGTTATTCTTCTTTCTTGTATGAAAGGTCCCCGTGCTACACTGGTAGTTTCACAGAAAGCTTGTGTGACAATATGCCTGCACTACTTTTAGAATCTGACTGCAACAGGCAGTCCAGAGGGTTTCTTTTTTAAATTCAATTTATAGCAATAGCACAGAATAGAGTAGAGTAGAGTAGAGTAGAGTAGAGTAGAGTAGAGTAGAATAGAATAGAATAGAATAGAATAGAATAGAATAGAATAGAATAGAATAGAATAGAATAGGAGAATAGGAGTAGAGTAGAGTAGAGTAGGGTAGGGTAGGGTAGGGTAGAGTAGAGAATAGAATGGAATGGAATGGAATGGAATGGAATAGAATAGAATAGAATAGAATAGAATAGAATAGAATAGAATAGAATAGAATAGGAGTAGAGTAGAGTAGAGTAGGGTAGGGTAGGGTAGGGTAGAGTAGAGAATGGAATGGAATGGAATGGAATGGAATGGAATGGAATAGAATAGAATAGAATAGAATAGAATAGAATAGAATAGAATAGAATAGAATAGAATAGAATAGAATAGAATAGAATAGAATAGAATTCTTTATTGGCCAAGTGTGATTGGACCCACAAGGGGGGAAAATTGTTGTAATGATTGTTAAAACTTTTTAAATAAAAAAAAAAGTCATAAAATTGGGTGTAGTCACATGACGATTCATTTAATGGCTGTCACAACTTAACGACCGTAATTCCAGGCTCAATTAACAATAGTAAGTCAAGGACTACCTATACTGGTGTCTACCATCACCGCTCGTTATTCTGAGCCAGAAGAGCGTCCCAACATAAAACCTCACTGCCTGAGTTCATTACGGCTCACGGCAAGAGTGATGTTCATCAAACTCTGACTTTTTCTTTCTTCAGAAGGATAGAGAATATTTAACCCTCAGATTTTTATTTATTTATTTATTTTTGGTATTGTATAATAGGAAAACTGTCATCTTTGCATAAGCTGCTCCCAACTTTCTGCAGCAATTTCAAACTTAGGAGCTAGTTTTCTTCACATTAGTGGAAATCTGCTTTTTTTTTTTTTTTCCCTCTCTTGCACATTGGGGTATTTCTTCCAAGTTTTTGACAGCTCTTTCTGAAAGGATTTCAAACAGCATTTCTCTGTCCTGGTTCTATAGGAAGAGTGGGAGTAGAACAGATCTCTGTGTGGGTTTAAATATGCTCTCTAAATACTAAGGCACACTTATTTTGCAAAAAAAAAAGAAAAAAAAGAAAAAAAATGCTGAAAATGATGAGAAATAAGAGAAATGTACGTTGTGTATACTAGTATTGGAAGCTGCTATACAGTGGAGGACTTTTGGGCATAAAAGTTTAAGAAATAAATATTCACTGGATATTAAAAATATCCATGCAGTGGAGAAGTTGCGGACTTGTAGTTTGACCTACATCTGTCTACTACTACTGTCCCCTGTAGTGCAACTTTCGACAAATCAGACCACTGTTTTGGTGCGTGAAAAGATGCATGTAAAATAACATTTAAGCAGTTCAGCCTTCTCTCTGTTGCTTATCACTATCTGGCCATCTTCTCCAATCAGCACGTCAAACCATTTCCTCGACTTCCTTCTTGTTTTGCACATGCCAATTTGTTTCCAGCTCAAAATGCAAGTGTGGGTGGAAAAAATCAGTTCTTAGATGAGTGGAATCAATTAAATCAACTTGATTTAATGGTTTCTACTCATGGAGGTAGTGACAGATTTTATTTTCCTGGGCTCCAAGATCACCGCAGATGGGGACTGCAGCCAAGACATTAAAAGACGCTTGCTCCTGGGGAGGAAAGCTATGGCAAATCTAGACAGCATACTAAAAAGCACAGACATCACCCTGCCAACAAAAGTGCGTATAATCAAGGCTATGGTTTTCCCAGTTGCAATGTATAGCCATACATTGGATGAAAATTGGATCATGAAAAAGGCTGAGCGCCAAAGAATTGAGGCCTTTGAACTCTGGTGCTGGAGAAAACTCCTGCAAGTCCCTTGGACTGCAAGGTGATCCAATCGGTCAGTCCTAGAGGAGATCAATCCTGACTGCTCTTTAGAAGGCCAGATCCTGAAGATGAAACTCAAATACTTTGGCCACCTAATGAGAAGGAAGGACTCACTGGAGAAGAGCCTAATGCTCGGAAAGACTGAGGGCAAAAGAAGAAGGGGACGACAGAGAATGAGGTGGCAGGATGGAGTCACTGAAGCAGTTGGCATGAGCTTAAATGGACTCCAGAGGATGGTAGAGGACAGGAAGGCCTGGAGGAACATTGTCCATGGGGTTGTGATGGGTCGGACACGACTTCACAACGAACAAACCTCATGCAAGAACTTTTTTCTTGGTTTTATCGTTATACAAGTAGTTCTTGATTTACTACAATTGAACCCAGATATTTTTTTTTTCACTTATCCTTTATGTTTCTCAGTTTATGGAGACCCCTTTGAGCAGCCAATTCCTTATGCTTGAGAGAAATTGCTCCTCAACAGTCAACATTCACTTCAGCATATTATATTCTTTCTCCACTTGGATCTGAATTGCTCCGCTTTCTGTTTCAGGAAAACAGTTCAAATGCACGGTGTGTGATTATACTGCGGCCCAAAAGCCACAGCTTCTGAGGCACATGGAGCAACACGCTTCATTCAAGGTAAGAAGCCTGCCACCGCTCTTGTTTTATAAAGGTGATTCATTGACTGCTGCTAATGCCTGACAGGCCAAGGTTTCAGGATTACAATTTAACAGCCTCTAAATTAATTCTGGAACTGAAGCAGAACCGTTTTAACTTTTAGCCAATCGGGTGGAATGAGGTAGGAATTTACATTCTTTCATTTTGATACAGGGAGTCCTCCACATACGACTGTAATGGACCTGCCCGTTATGATTTATGATTGTAAAGTGGGTCACCACGTGCCGGACCTGTTTTTATTACCTTTTTTGTGGTGGTTGTTAAGTGAACAGGAATGGTCATAAAGCAAACCCATGGTTTGCTATAGGCCCGTGATGGCGAACCTATGGCACGCGTGTCCGAGGTGACAGGCAGAGCCATCTTTCCGGGCACACGAGCTGTCACTCAATTCACCTACAGCTGCGCATGCACGCGTGCCCCAGTTGGTGTTTGGGCCTCCAGTGCACATGTGCGCAATTCAGGGGACCCAGCTGGTCTTCGGAACTCTCCTGTGTATGTGTGTGCGTTTGTGCATGCATGTAAGAGTACTTGCATGCAATGCACGCATGCGTAGACAGCGTTCGCACGGGTGCATTGCACATGCGAAACCCACACGCATGCGCAGATGGTACAATTGCACATGCAGCGCACAGGGGGGGCCACGCGAAACCTGCGCACATGCGATGATGGCGCGATTGCACGCACAGTCCACGGAGCCACATGAAAGCCATGCACATGCACAAATGGTGTGGTCGTGCGCACTAGGGGGGCGCGTGAAGTCATGCGCATGCGCAGATAGTGCTGTAACACGCACAGCACATGAGGCGGAGTCACGCGCATGTGCAGATGGTGTGATTGCGCATGCAGCGCAGAGGGGGAGCCGCGCGAAACCTGCAAGCATGCGCAGATGCTATGATTGTGCGTGCAGCGTATGGGGGGAGTGCAGTGGTGAAATCTAAAATTTGTTACTACCGGTTCTGTGGATGTGGCTTGGTGGTGGTGGGGTAATGTGACTGGGTGGGCGTGGCATATATATATATACATATATACATATATATATATATGTATGTATGTATGTATGTATGTATATAACTTTTAAAACCATTTTTTCTACAACCTCTTCAGCAAAGAGGTTGAGTTGCCTGATCGGCAGAGGCTTTTTAAAAAACTCAGCTGGGATCGTCAGAGGCATTTAAAAGAAAAAAAGGGTTTTTTTCTTTTAAAAGCCTTTGACAATCCCAGCTGAGCCACCTGATCATCAGAGGCTTTTTTTTTTTTTTTTACTTTTAAAAGCATTTTTTCAGCCGAAGAGGTTGTAGAAAAAATGCTTTTAAAAATAAAAAAAAGCCTCTGATGATTGTGCGGTTCAGCTGGGCATGGAGGGGTGGGCAGGGATTTTTGCTATTGGTTCTCCGAACCACCCGCCTCCATTGCTACCGGATCGGACGATCCGGTCCGAACCGGGAGCATTTCACCCCTGGGGGAGCGGCATGTTATCGCGGATAGCACGCACGCGTGCAAAGTGTGTACCCATTCGGCACTCGGTGAATAAAAGGTTCACCACCACTGCTATAGGCCATTTTTACCAAAAAACGGAAGCAAATTTCAGTTTTCAGCAAAAAGGCGTAAAATGTTGTCATGTGGCCACAGATGGCCGTAAATGCAGGCTGGATGCCAAACACTCGACATGAGGGTCATGGGACCATGGGGAAACGATTTTCAGAACCAGGTTGTAAATCCACCTGAGGGGAAGGCGTTGCATCCTTGAACAATCGCCAATCAACGGGTCGTAAGTCGAGAATTACTTGTACATGATGTTCCATATTTTCAAAAAAGGTAAAATTGGATCCAGGCTACAATATTGGAGAGTCTGACATACTTTGAGAATTTCAAAATCCAAGAAATTGGAAATTTAGTAAATAAGAGAACTTGTGGGATGGCATTAGGAAGCTCACACCAACTGTGATCCTCTTTCTGCTTACTGTGGTATTCTTGTTAGCCAGATGGAATTAAGAGTTTTTTTATATTTTTTATATTTGACATCCTTTCTCCAAAAGATCAGTTTGCATCTACCTTCCAACTGGGAATGTTAGAAACTGAGTTGCTTGCTCATTTTGCTAGGAGCAAATCTGAGGATGTTGGAGAGGAAAAACATAGCAAAAACTACTTTTGCGAAGGCAACAGATAGTAACAAGGCAGTTTATTTAATTTGGTAAATAGATCAAAGAATGTCTGTCTCACAAGCTGATCTGTGAAGCTTCAAAGTGCCTTTACAAAGCTATACAAGATGAAATTAAACTGCATCAAAGAAATGCATACATGTACACATATTTAAAAATCCATCAGAAGCATCTCTAAATCACACTCGGAATCGCAGTTATATTCCTGGTGAAATAAATAAGCTATTAATAGTAGAGTGTGGAGTGGCTACTACTATCAAAAGGATCCTTGTTTGCAGTCGTCACTTAAATTTTTCAGCAAAGGGAAAGGTAGGGCCTCAGTTGCTAATTTCAGCATCAGAGCAAGACTTCATTTATAATCTATTACCTATTACTTATTTATTTAAATGTTGATATGCTCTCCTTCAAACCCAAAGTTTCCCGGGGTAGGTCGCGCCGTGTTAATGGCGCCAAGTACAATTATGAAAAATTAAATAAAACATTAAAACACAATAATTAAAGTACATAACCATAAAAGGATTATAGCAATCGCCAGCATAGTTAATACGTTTCTAAGCAGCAAATATGTTTAATGGATTAAACATTAATAGATTTAAACATTAATTGATTAAAAGGCCTGAGAGAATGAAAACATCTTTACTGTCTCTTCAGCATTATGGAAAGTTTAATTACTACAAAGAATACCCCAGGATCAGGGTCTGCCACTGAATAATCTTGTGGCCATTCAGCAGAGCAGAATGCTATTCCCCAATATATAATGACTCACTTTATGACCATCAAGACTTAAAACCATAATGGGCAGGCTCCATTAGGGTTTTAAGTTGGGGACTACCTATACACTAATAACCACTCTGATAAAAATGTTATTTTCATCCCAAACTTTTTCTACATCAGTGCTCTTACCTAAATTGTTTTCAATTATGAATTCTGTCATCTATATCCCATTGCAATTCTATGGCTCCATATTATGGTGATTTTATTATGGTTTTATTTTAATTTAATGTATTATCTCTTATATTGTCCACATCTCTTATATAAAAAGTAATATTCCTTTTAGGTGGAGACTAAAAAAATGTTGTTAAAGGAAGACGAAGTCTCATTCGTCATCTTCAGGCTGGTGTTCTCAGCTTCGTGCTTCTAGGAGCAATGTGTGTGATCGCAGCTGTTTCTTCCTTTTAACTGCCAGTGGGGGTGTGAACTGATTGGGTGGGAGCTTGGCTGTGTTCTGATTGGGTGGAGGTGTGTTTTGATTGGTTGGGGGTTTGGCTGTGCTCTGATTGGATGGGGGGGTTGGCTGTGCTCTGATTGGCTGGGTGTGTGTTCTGTTTAGGTGGGGGCTTGGTTGTGCTCGGGTTAGTCTGAGTAGCAGGGGGATTTGAGCTGGTGAGCTGTGTTGCTGTTGTTTGGCTTCATGTTCATGGCCGTGCCATCTCTTCAGACTGACACCCAACATGACTGATGCTTTCAAAGTGTGGTATTGGAGAAGACTCTTGGGAGTCCCTTGGACTGTAAGAAGATCCCTTGGTAGGACAGTGGTTTAAAGCACCTTAAAGCTGTTATTAACACAGCTGCCTGCAATTACAGCAGGTTCGAATCTTACCAGGCTCAAGGTTGACTCAGCCTTCCATCCTTTCTAAGGTAGGTTAAATGAGGACCCAGTTTGTGGGGGCAATAAGCTGACTTTGTATAAATATACAAAAGTATGAAGGCTATTGCTTAACGCATTGTAAGCTGCCCTGAGTCTCCAGAGAAGGGCGGCATATAAATCAAATTTAAAAAAAAAAAAAATCAACCCTGACTGTTCTTTGGAAGGACAGAGACTAAAGCTGAAGCTCAAATATTTTGGCCACCAAATGAGAACTCACTGGAAAAGACCCAGATTGCTGGGAAAGACTGAAGGCAAAAGGAGAAGAGGACAGCAGAGGATGAGATGATTAAATAGTGTCATCAATGCAACGACCATGAATTTGGCCAAACCCTGGGAGGCAGTGAAGGAAAAGGGGGACTGGTGTGCTATGGTCCATAGGGTTGTGAAGAGTCAGACATAATTTAGCAACTGAACAACAATAATTCAGAAGTGCCACATCTCCAAGTGGGAACCACTGTATGTTGTAGGACATCTTGAGAACAGATAAACCTGTGAAGTTGGGTTACATTGACTCTTTGTCTAATGGAACTGGGCTGTAATGTTGGCATGGAATCTCTGGAACAATCTGAGTAGTGTCATCAAAGAAAACTACTAATTTCAAGTTGTATCTCAGTTCTCTACTAGCCTGAAGTTCTAATGCTAAAACCTTTGGAGAGCAACATTATAGACATGTCTGTAACTATCATTTCTTATAGATGAATTTCTGGAAGTTTGTTTCATGGTGGATGGATGATTGTGGTCTATGCCAGGGGTCACCAACCTTTTGGACCTCAGGGACCACTGAATTCATAATTTTAAATCCCGCGGACCACTAATATTAATTTTTAAAAAAAAGATAAATAATACTTAGTGCAATAAAAAAAATGCAAATAATTTTTCTGGGGACCACCAAAATTTTCTCACGGACCACCAGTGGTCCATACCACACAGTCTCGTCATAAACCTTGGATATAGGTCTACAAACTCATCTGCTTTTTGAACCAATGTGTTTTTTTCTGTCTAGGATTCCTGCTACGCTTCATTCCTTTCTAAGGTGACTTTTGTCCCTGTGATTTATGATTTAACATCTGTAACCAATTAAGGTTATCTACATGGGGCAGATACTGGAGAGAGTGTCATAATCTTAGCTACACGGTGATTAAACTTTGGTCAGAGGTATACGAGGAAGGCCAGAGTACCCTGTGCTCGGCCACTGACTTCCATAATTCAACGTGGCAATTTTGTTATGCCAAAGACCTGATTCTTTAGGCTACCTCCTTCCATATGAACCTGTCTCTTATTTATGATAATGATCAGAGCCTGCTATTAGATTGATGAGATAGGCTCTTTTCAAGATCTAAGTGGAAAAACTCCTTGCTGGAAAAGGTGTTTTGAATTTCTTTTTTCTTGTTTTAGATTGGGGTCCCAAACTTGGCAGCTTTAAGACTTGTTCAATTCTGGGAGTTGAAGTCCACAAGTCTTAAAGCTGCCAAGACCTCTGCTTTCGATAAACTAGGCAAACATGTATATCCTACCCAACATGAAATGATGTGTGATGCTTCATGTCTTTCCATTTTGATGGTAATCTGTGCTCAGATTTTATTGGATGGTAGAGTTATTTGCTGATAAATGTCTGTATTTTATGGTGATTTATTTTTTCCCCCCCCAAAAATAAAAATTATAGAGGATGTTCTTTAATTTATGGGCCAGTCATTCTTTTTCAGATCGACTTATCTACAGAGATGGGTGTAAAATGCTCTGGGAGAAAAGCAGGAAGTGAATGATACTAATAATAATAACAACAACAATAACAGTCCGTATTCAGTCGCTAATTTGTTATTACGACACTCATCTTCACATATTGAATAAGCATAAATTGGTCCAGGCTTTCTAAGTATAAATCTTGGATGCCGACTGCATTAAACACTCGGCATACATTAACTGAAAATGGAAAACATGTGAGCTTTCTTATTTATTGGTCTTTTTTCGGGGCTTTGTGAAAGTGCAGTTCTGCAGCTTAAGACTTCCCTGAACAAATGCCATTTTTTTTTCATGAGCAATTTCTGCATCTGGTGCATTCCTGCTCACATTAGTCTCATTTTAGAAGTCATTTTTGAACGGGGTTCAACACGCTGCTTTCCTGTCTCTTTGCATTTGGAGGTATGCCACTAAATTAGCACAGAGCATTAATTTTATTGCCGAGTAATTTATTTAGTCAATAAAAAAGGTTGCAGTTGTTTTTGTAAATTTATTTGCTCTGGCAATCTATCCCTTTATGAAAGAGAGCAGAATTTAGCCATCATGGCAAATAAATAGTTCACTGAATGTTTGGTGCCGATAGTTTTCCATCATGTTGTAAAACTTTGCAGGGCATAAAAAGGTAATAAAATCTAAGAGGTGTTGCCGTTATATGTTTTGTTTTCATAATGGGATAAGTTTACTTGCTCACATGCGCGTAGCAAGACAGATCTAAATCTGATTATGGTAACCTAACAATAAGATGTGCAGCATCTGAAGCCAGATATAATTAATTCATTTCCTTTTATAATTGTAGCCTTTCCGTTGTGCACACTGCCATTATTCCTGCAACATATCTGGTTCCCTCAAAAGACATTATAACAGGAAACATCCCAGTGAAGAATACGTTAATGCAGGCTCTGGCGAATTTGCAGCTGAAGCCCTTCTCCAACAAGGTAACCTGTCTGTTTTGAAAACATAGAGATTTTCCTTTCCATTAACCTATAGTTATTTTTCTCACAGAGAGAATATTTTGCCTCATTGATGAATGATGGCTTTCCTTCTCCATGGAATGTCTTTGAGCATCATCTCCAAGAAAGAAAAATGATTTAAGTTGAAATGGATAAATCACATAAATGAGAAGTCTAATATGTTGTTCTTCTTCACTGGAGAAAAAATAATCCAAGGGTATTTCTGTGTGTCATCTGAAGCATCTGAAAGGAATAACATTCTAATTGGCCCTATATGGGTTGGGTTGAGTTGAGTTGAGTTGAGTTGAGTTGAGTTGAGTTAGTTGAGTTGGGTTGGGTTGGGTTGGGTTGAGTTAGTTGGGTTGGGTTGGGTTGGGTCAAGTTGAGTTAAGTTGAGTTGGGTTGGTTAAGTTGAGTTGGGTTGGGTGAGTTGGCTAGGTTGGGTTGGGTTGGGTTGGGTTTGTCTGGAATCTCCAAACCTGGACATGGAAATCAGTTTCCATCAAGCTTTGGCCTGCGAATTTCACCAGCTTTGATTTCTATTTATTTTTTCTTTATTTAAGAAAATATATATAGTCAGCCACTCAATCTCAGTGGGCATCTTAAAAAAAACAGTTGAAACTATAACCTCCACCACCACACACACACACACACACCCCTTGTGACAACAATCCATCAGATTTGATAAATCTTTTGGGGAGTTGTGCAAAGCTTTGGAGAGACATTTTGCTTCAATTGTCCCTTTAACAAAGCACTATCCATCTGTTCAAGATGAAGTGGTACTTGGCCTTTCACCACTTCAACAGAGTCACAAGTCCTGTTAAAGCAACTTCTTCCCTGGCCTTCAACTGTCTACTTCAAGGAGCAGAGGTCATTTCTATCAAAGTGAAGTGCCCTGCCTAAAATGCATCTGATTGGGTAAGCCTGACATAGGATTCGTTACAAGAATTACTGACAAGGGTCCTTATGGATGTGACCTGGAATTAGAATCGGGTGAAATCACCTGATCCAGTAGCGATGGTGATGGGTGGTTCGGAGAACCGGTAGTAAAAATCCCTGCGCCCCCCCCCCCCCCACACACCATTCCCAGCTGAGCCGCACAATCATTAGAGGCTTTTTCTTTTTTTTTACTTTTAAAGGCATTTTTTCTACAACCTCTTCCGATGAAAAAATGCTTTTAAAAGTAAAAAGAAAGCCTCTGATGATCGCACGGCTCAGCTGGGATCATCAGAGGCTTTTCAAAGCATTTTTTTCTGCAACCTCTTGGCCGAAGAAGTGGTAAAAAAAATGCTTTGAAAAGTCTCTGACGATCCCAGCTGTGTTGCCTGATTGCCAGAGGCTTTTCAAAGCATTAGAAAAAATGCTTTGAAAAGTTTTCTTTTAAAAAAAGTTGGCCACGCCCACCCAGTCATATTATCCCCACCACCAAGCCACGCCCACAGAACTGGTAGTAACAAATTTTACATTTCACCCCCGATTAGAATCCTGGTTAGTTGTGCTCTTTTTGTGAAGCTCCTTGGGGCATAATTCATTTCAAATTTAATTCCAAAACAGATTTATTTCCTAGAGATGTAAAATTAGCTGAACCTTCTTCCAAAGAGTAAATTGAGCCCCAGAAGGTTGGCTAGACAGATGGCAGATTAAAAAGAAATGCTTCTTCTTCTTCTTTTTTTTTCTTTTTTTGGACATCAAAATAAATCTTTTTTTAAAGATTTGGAGAACAGTAAAGTATTCAAATGTAATATCTCAGAAGATTGTCTTTCATCCCTTAGCAGACACTGTGCTGTTGTTTTGGCAATCTGGCCATACAATCAAATACCTTGCAGGGCATGAAACGGGATTTAAAAGATTCAGGACATCACAAAACGATGTAACGTTCCTGCCAGTGCGGAAATAAAAAGTCCCCAATTTAGATTGTGGCGTCTTTTAAAAACGCTGGGCCGGTTGAGTGAGATGACTTTTCTTATTTTATTTCCGATTAGTTCCCACATTATCTTTCAACGTTGAATGACGTTATGTAAAAACTCTCTTTCCCCATTTCAAAGCAGCTTGGGAGGATTTAAAATCTCCCCCCGTTTTGTTACACTAGAATAGATGCCAGCATAATGCAAAGCTGCTCTTGAGTAATGAATAAAACATAACTTTCCCAAGCATGAC
The DNA here is from genome assembly GCF_029215685.1 of Pituophis catenifer annectens. Lineage (NCBI taxonomy): Eukaryota > Metazoa > Chordata > Lepidosauria > Squamata > Colubridae > Pituophis > Pituophis catenifer. The sequence continues at coordinate 10,037,761 of NW_027256883.1, forward strand.
ATTTTAAAGCATTGCCAAATTATTCTTTTTCTTTACTGGGGTTTCCCCCCCCCCCTGCTCCCCACAGAATTTATGTCTATAAGAAGCGTGAATCTATGTTTCAGCAGCATGGAAATGGTGGCACGAGACAAATGCATTAAGGAATTTGCATTGAGTTTTCCTTCCAGTGTCAAGGAAATTTGAGCAAGACAGACTAGCATAAAATGTATGGGAGAGGCTATTTAGAGTCCTGACCGTGGCTGAGAATAACAAGAGTTTGTGATGACTTAATAGATGGATATGTTTATCACAGTATGTGCTAGGAAAGGAAGTTGCTCAGGCATATGAAGTACATACAGGTAGTCCTCAACTTATAACCATTCGTTTAGTGAGCGTTCGAAGTTACAATGGCACTGAAAAAGGGACATATGACCATTTTTCACTCTTACGACTGTTGCACCATCCCTGTAGTCACATGATCAAAATTCAGATGCTTGGACAACTGAATTTATCATGTTTGCAGTGTCCCGGGGTCATGTGATCCCTTTTTGTGATGTTCTGACAAGCAAAATTTAACTTGACGACTGCAATGACTTAACAGTTGTGGCTGGAAAAGTCCCCCCAGGGGTCCCCAAAACACCCTTTGAGAGCTGCTGGTCTAGAGAAATATATAAATCAATGCTGTCCATGGAGATTCTCAGTCATTCACGTCATGGTTGTCCCAAAGGTGTTTTTTTTTTTTTTAAAGGCAACTGGGCTTCCTTGGTTGTTGCTTGAAGGCGTTTCGCTTCCCATCCCAGAAGCTTCTCCAGTTCAGTTTGCACCTTTGGGATAAATCAGTGTTCCTTGATTATCAATATTTACATTTTGAGAGGAGGGAAGGAATGTATATTTTTCTGTATATTTCTTATGTCATATGTCAATGGTGGTTTACTGGTAAGCAACCATTGTTTTTAGAGGCTGGTTTTTAAATGAAAAAGGAACACATTTTGATAGTACAGCTATGATAAACTGAGGCAGGGCGTGCCAGTCTCTATAAAAAATCTCCCAACCTGCTTTCACCTTCCCCTAAAAAACCCCACTATAGTAGTATAAGGGATGCGGTGGCTCAGTGGCTATGAAGTTGAGCTTGTCGATCAAAAGGTTGGCAGTTCAGTGGTTCGAATCCCTAGTGCTGCATAACAGGGCTCCCGTTACTTGTCCCAGCTTCTGCCAACCTAGCAGTTCGAAAGCACGTAAAAAATGCAAATAGAAAAATAGGAACCACCTTTGGTGGGAAGGTAACAGCGTTCCGTGTGCCTTTGGCATTGAGTCACGCCGGTCACATGACCACAGAGACGTCTTCAGACAGCGCTGGCTTTTCAGCTTTGAAACGGAGATGAGCACCGTCCCCTAGAGTCGGGAACGACTAGCACATATGTGCGAGGGGAACCTTTACCTTTATCTTTATAGTAGTTGTTAAGGATATTCTTGGCTCATAACCGATGTGGATTATTGAGCAGAGTACCCTTTGAGTAAACACATGAAAAGCAATTGGGAGTGGTTGTGAACAATCACAGTCAACGTACAAACACACTGAGTTGTTGTAGTCTTTTACTTTTAGAAAAAAAATAAAGCAAAGTGTAAAAACAATCCAAGTCATATAGAGATAAGACGAAAGTTAAAAGATCAATCCAGGGATATTTCAAGTACAAAGTCTTCTTGCCAGTTGTAGTCATACACAATAAAACAGTTCTTCTTGAGTTTCAAAACAGGAACAAATTCAATATCAAACATTCAATAAATAGTAGAAAGCAACATGTAGCTATGATCAAACAGTGATCATGCAGAGAGATCAGGTAGAGAGTTACAGCAAATAAGCAGATAAAATGGTGTAGTATCCACACAAGCCATGATCCTGACTTCCCTTAAGTACATTGGCTACAGAGCTTAGCCAATCAGGATACAGGATGATGCAATACAGTCTTAAAGCAATATAATACCTTTCTGACTGCAAACATACATTGTTGGTTTATATATTGCCTGACCAAATAGTTAGACAAATAACTATTTCCTAACAGTAGTATAATATTGTTTGCAAATGTATAGCTAGGTTTGTATATAGAAACGCAAACCGCTTTAAGTGTGAACCGCTCCATGTAGCAAACTAATAAACTCTCTTGGGTTTCCAGCTACAGATAAAGGCATATTCCCCCCTATCGCAAAAGGCATAAATAATGCATTGTTTCCAGCAAGTGTCTTTGTGGCCACCTTCGCGTTCTCCACTTCCCAGATTTGAGCTGCCAAGGAGTTTGTAAAACAAAAGTTGTCTTTCCTGGAACTCTCCCTGCATTAATCCTCGGAATATATTTTCTAGTCCATCCTGCAAAAATATAAATGAAATCATTTCCAAAGGACCATTTTCTTTTTTTTTTTTAAGGCTCTGGGGTGGCAGAAAATTGGGCTGCCTCGGAGTTTCAGAAATGAGAAATCCTTCCATTTTATGTGTACTCCGGTGTCAGACGCAGATAAGGTATGCCATTCAATGACCTTTTGCCTCTATATTGCCACAGCAGTTAATGAATTGGAGAGAAATTAATTTTCTTTAGCTGTGATGTCAATTAACCGCCCTGCCGAATATGCCACTGGCTCAATGGCACTCTTTCACTTGTTGTTCCTTAATTAAAGTCAGAGTGACAGAGGTGGCTCTTTTAATTAACTGACTGTTATTGTTGCAGTAAGTTTAATTTAAAAGAAAGACGGGAAAGTCTCCGTTCTAATTGAGTTTTTATTAAGAGGGGAATATGGAATGAATATTTCAATTCAGGTTGTTGTAACTGGTAATGCCTTTTTTTCTGTATCGAGAGTCATGCGCTGTGGCAGATAAAGGCAAGATAAAGGCATTTAACTTAAAATAAAAGCACGGAAGTGCCTCGTCTAACAGGTTTAAAGATAACGTAATAGTGCTGGAGGTCTTAGAAAAACCCTTCAAGAACAATAAATGTCAGCAAAGAACCTAATTTTTTAATTTAATTTTTCCTAAATGAATTAGCAAGAGCACAGGTAGACCTTGGGGTACAACCACAATTGAGCCCAACGTTTTTGTTGCTAAGTGAGACGTTTGCTAAGTGAGTTTGGCTCCAATTTACGACCTTTCTTGCCACATTTGTCAAATTCAGTTGTTGTTGTGGCCCGTACGCGGCCTGTGCAGTTAGTAGCTGATTCCGACAGCAAGGAGGCTGGTGTGGTGCTGCGCCAGCAGCCTGTGCAGCTGGCACTCGAGTCAGACAATGAGGAGGCTGGAGAAGATGTGGTGCCAGAGGCAGGGATTCAGCCAGGGCCTTCAGAACCTCCAGAAGCTCCTTTAAGTGAAGAGGACGAAGAGGAGGAGCCACTTCTCAATGCACGGGCGCACAGAGCTGCCAAAAGGCAGGAGTGGCTCCTCAGGAGAAGGTCTCCTCAAGAGTAAGGCTTGGGGCTAATTGGCCACTCCCTTAGCCTATTTAAGGAGGAACTCTGACTGAAGCAATTTGCAGGGAACATCTTAGTTCACATACCTTCGTGTCTTGTCTTGCTTATCTTACCCCGCTTTTTGCAAATTGCTTCTGGGCATTCTGCCAACCATAGTAAGCTTTCAGTTATTATTCTTTGAATTCTTGGCGGCTGTTAATGCAGTTAATTAACAGCCGTTGTTGTAAAAAACTGGTTTATTCAGTAAACTAAGGTTTGAACGGACTTTGTGTGTGCTGCATTCTTTGGGGTCCGTAGCTGGGGTAGAACAGTTGTTCAGTGAGTAACACGGTTGTTAAGTGAACCTGATTCCTCCCCGTTGATTTTGCTTGCCAGAAGGTGTTCAGATGACCCCCAAGACACTGCAACCGTCATGAATATGAGCCAGTTGCCAGGCATCTGGATTTTGATCTTGTGACTGTGGGGGATGCTGTAACGGTCATAAATGTGAAAAAATGATCATAAGTTGCTTTTTTTTCCAGTGCTATGGTAACTTCAAACAGTTTGTCACTAAATAAACTATTGTAAATCGAGGACTATCTGTAATTCTCAAATGACAAAAAAAGTAATCACAAGTTTCTCCACTAGCAGAATGGTATGACTCCCCTACTTGGGAGTAAGCACACACACAGACACACACAGAGTTTAAAAACCATTGTGTTAGAGACTTTTCAAAAGAGATGTAGGTGATATGTATTCCATTAATATACAGATAGTCCTCAATCAATAATTGCCCTGTTTGATGCCTTCAAGACTACAACTATGCTGAAAATGTTAACTTTACAACCAGTCCTCGCACTTACAACCCTCATAGCCACCACCCCCACAGTCATGTGATTGAGATTCAGGCATTTTACAACTGGGGGATCTTCACGGTCTTTCCCGCTTCCCATGGTCACGTGATCACCATTTCACAGCTGGCTTGCCAACGAGCAAAGTCGATGGAGAAGCCAACATTAAGTCACAAGTCACAGTTGTGTGGTGTCTCGCTTAACAGCCATGGCTGACTCACATAATGACCACAGCGGGAGTGAGGTCATAAGTCTTACTTCAGTCGTGTGATGCTTTGTTTAATGACTGCATGGTTTAGTGACCAAGCAGCCAGTCCTATTTTGGGTTGTTAAGTGAGGACTACCTTTACCATATTTTTCGGAGTATAAGACACACTTTCCCCCCCCCTAAAAGTGGGTGAAAATTTGGGTGCATCTTATACCCCAAATGTAGCCAAAAACGTGAGGCATGGAGGCAGCGATGGTCTGTGGCAATCCCTGCAGCATGGAACAGCTGATTGGGGGTATTCCGGGAGGCCAATCCACCCGCCAATCAGCTGCTCATGCTTAATCAGGATGCAGTAATGTGCTGAAGCTCACCTGGCTGTCGCTGTTTGCTGCAACGACGTGTCAGAGTTTGGAGCAGCAATCACATCCAGAAAGCACACACAAGTAACTGATTCAGCTGGATTCAATAACTTCTCTTTATATATAATATAACACATGAAATATACAATACCAAAGTTTCCAACATGATAGTAAATACAAGCAGAGTAGAGGAGTTTCCATTTCAGTTTTGAGCAGCAGACTAGTTTAGAGCTCAGCAGACTCAGAGCTGCAGAGCTAAGCCACTCCCAGGTTCCAAACTGTCTCCTTGTTGCTCACACAGCAAATACTGTTTCAGTTTCCAAACAGCCCTCAACTCTCACACACACTGACAGGACGCTAGCCAGATGAATACCGATGGATGCTGGTAGGCAGAGGCAGAATTTTTTTTTCTTATTTTCCTCCCCAAAACCTAAGGTGCGTCTTATACTTTGGAGCATATATGGTATATTTTTGGCATATTCATACAGGGAAGCAGTATTCATCCGGAATATAGCTACACAACCATCAATTTGCTACCATTTGCCAAAAACACCTCCATGAAATGGCACAAGGCTATATAATATGGGGAAAAGAAAAATATCGAACTTGTGAAAAGGTTAGGGGGTTAAGCCAGGTTAAAAACTAATAAAAATAAATAAATTTTATTTGTATCCTGGTACGTTTATAGTACATTTTTATTATTTAATATCTATGCACGGATTCTAATCTCTGATCAGGGTCTAAATATGCACTCTTTTTGTTGTTGTTTTTCTTCCCTCCCAGGTGGCATCAAGTGTCCAGTGTGCAACTTTGTGTACGGCACAAAATGGGAATTCAACAGGCACCTGAAAAACAAACACGGACTTAAAATAATGGAGCAGGATACGGAGGTAAATGCAAGCAGCCACAGCTGTTCTAAAATATCGCCTTTTCCCTGAAATGTTAAAGGGGAATCGAGGAAAAATTGGAGCAACAAACATTCTCCTATAAAACTTAAAAGTAATATCCTGCTTCTATGTGTTTTTATGCAGGCAGGTTTACCGAGCGCAAATGAATTGTTCAATGTCATTTATTTCTTTATAATGAAGCCTCATATGAGGCTGAAATTATACATAAGGAATTGGTGGCCATAGCAACAATGTGAGGCTAAATTCCATCACAACTCCCAACATCAGCCCAGGCATTTCTCTTTTTAAGCTGAAACCTGAATATATATATATTCCTTCCTTCCTTCCTCACTCACTCACTCACTCACTTACTTTTTTCTTTCCTTCCTTCCTTCCTTCTTTCTTTCCTTATTTTTCTTTCTATCTTTCTCCTTTTTTTCTTACTTTCTTTCCTTACTTGTCTTCCTATCTTTCTCCTTCCTTCCTTCCTCACTTACTTACTTTTTTCTTTCTTTCTTTCCTTCTTTCTTTCCTTCTTTTTCTTTCTATCTTTCTCATTTTTCTTTCTTTTGTTCTTTCCTTACTTTCTTTCCTTAATTGTCTTTCTATCTTTTTCTTTCCTTCCTTCCTTCCTTCCTTCCTTCCTTCCTTCCTTCCTTCCATCCATCTCTTCTTCCCTCATATCTTCAAGCAGTCACTAAGCAACCAGTTGTAAGTCAAGGACTACCTTTAAAAAATATTAAAAACAACAGAAACCTGGTGCCCAGTCAAACTTCTGATGTGCATTTATCTAATCTTCTCTAAGCGCTTAGGGGAGAAAACTGGGTCTTCAAAGTTTTACAGAAGGCTAAAAGGGCGGAGATTGGAATGGAATGGAATGGAACAGAACACAACAGAACAGAACAGAGAATAGAACGGAACAGAACAGAACAGAATAGAGAATGGAATGGAACGGAACAGAACGGAACAGAACAGAATAGAGAATAGAACGGAACAGAACAGAACAGAGAATGGAATGCAATAGAACAGAACAGAACAGAACAGAACAGAACAGACAATAGAACGGAATGGAACGGAACAGAACAGAATAGAGATTGGAATGGAATGGAATGGAATGGAATGGAACGGAACGGAACAGAATAGAATAGAGAATAGAACGGAACAGAACAGAACAGAATTTAGAGAATGGAATGGAATGCAATGCAATGCAATGCAATGCAATGCAATGCAATGGAGTAGAGTAGAGTAGAGTAGAGTAGAACAGAACAGAACAGAACAGAACAGAACTGAACTGAACTGAACTGAACTGAACTGAACTGAACTGAATTGAATTCTTTATTGGCCAAGTGTGATTGGACACACAAGGAATTTGTCTTGGTGCATACGCTCTCAGTGTACATAAAAGAAAAGATACATTCATCAAAAATCATAAGGTACAATACTTAATGATAGTCATACGGTACAAATAAGCAAACAAATCCTATTAGGAAACAGTCAATATAAATTGTAAGGATACCAGCAACAAGGTTACAGTCATACGACCATGTCATTAACTTAATGTCAGCTGGCTTCTGACAAGCACAGTCAATGGGGGAGAGCTGGATTCGCTTCACAACTGTGTGATTCACTTAACAGCTGTAGTGATTCGCTTAATAACCATCGCAAAATTCATAAAATCAACCAGAACTCCCTTAGCGACTTACTTAGTGACAGAAATTCTGGTCCTAATTGTAAGTCGAAGACTACCTCTATAGTAAGATATTCAACTGGAGGCTTGTTTGCAAAACCACCGAATCTTGGATTCTTAAAAAGGCCTTGGAAGTGTGTTAAAATTAATTAGATAGTACAATAGTTAGGATGGCACGGTGGCTCAGTGGTTAAGATGTTGGGAAAGCCGACAGCCCAGGTTCGAGACCCATGTGCCACAGAATAGGGTGAGCTCCCATCCTCACCTCAGCTCCTGCCAACCTAGCATTTTGAAAGGATGGAAAGGCGAGTAGATTAATAGGTACCACTTTGATAGGGAGGTTAACAATGCCCTATGATGTCATGCTGGCCACATGACCATGGAAACATCTTCGGACAGTACTGGCTGGCTGGCTTGAAATGGAGACGAGCATCCTTTACCTTATTAAGTTATACAATGCCATCTTCTTATACATATTTATTTAGAAAGAAACCCCTTGCGTTTGATGGAGATTATTAATGGGGGTTATAAGACTGCAGTCTTATTTTTCTCCTTGAAAAAAATGATGGAAAAAAACTGTGAAGATAAATAGAAATCTTAATGACTCATGTTAAACTTTAAAAATTAGAACCTCAAAACTGTTGGTGTTTTCAGGCAGTCTGGATTGAATATTGCGATAAATTATAGTTTTCTTCTAATCAAAAGGATTACTTTCATGCCTATAATCCTACTGAATTTTTTTTATGCGCATATTCTTATGCACCCACGAGTAAAAATTAATGAGATCAGTAACGATCAGAGATAGGATTTATTTGATAAAGAGTCTCCCAGTTGTGCAACTGACTTGTATATGACCTTGACAAGTCATTTCCAGATTACTTTTCTATTAAAAAAAAAAATGTTCTTTCGTTGCTGAGTCTTTTCTTGCTTCCTACATCAAAAGATTCTAACTTGTTTCATTGTCAAAAGCCATTTTGTGATGCTGTGCTATTCAAAGAGACATACTTAAGCTTGAACTGTAGGTACGTATTTCGGCAGCTCTGTAATATACTGGTGCCTGTTAACTCTTATTTCTTCTCCAACTGCCTTCTGCTTTGCAGCAAACTACAGAAATTTCCGAAGAATCCTCCACGCAGTACCTTCATATCACCGAAGCTGGAGATCTGCAAGGGACTCAGGCAGCTGTTGCAGCTCTGCAGGACCTCAGATATACCTCAGAGAATGGTAACATGCTCTCATTAAGACCAGATCAATACTTTAAAAAAAAAAAAAGATGTTTAAATGATGTTTCAGCCAGTTCGGTCTAGTGATTAAGGCACCAGGTGAAAAAGCAGAAAACTCCGAGTTCTAGTCCCACTTTAGGCAAAAAAAAAAAGCCAAATGGGTGACTTTGGGCCACTCACCAGGAGACAGTGAGTTCTAGTCCCGCTTTAGGCATGAAAGCTGGCTGGATGACGTTGGGCCAATCACCTGGAGACAGTGAGTTCTAGTCCCGCCTTAGGCATGAAAGCTGGCAGAGTGAATTGGGGCCAATCACCTGGAGACAGTGAGTTCTAGTCCCGCCTTAGGCATGAAAGCTGGCTGGGTGACTTTGGGCCAATCACCTGGAGACAGTGAGTTCTAGTCCCGCTTTAGGCATGAAAGCTGGCAGAGTGACTTGGGGCCAATCACCTGGAGACAGTGAGTTCTAATCCCGCCTTAGGCATGAAAGCTGGCAGAGTGACTTTGGGCCAATCACTTGGAGACAGTGAGTTCTAATCCCACCTTAGGCATGAAAGCTGGCTGGGTGACTTTGGGCCAATCACCTGGAGACAGTGAGTTCTAGTCCCGCCTTAGGCATGAAAGCTGGCTGGGTGACTTTGGGCCAATCACCTGGAGACAGTGAGTTCTAGTCCCGCCTTAGGCATGAAAGCTGGCTGGGTGACTTTGGGCCAATCACCTGGAGACAGTGAGTTCTAGTCCTGCCTTAGGCATGAAAGCTGGCAGAGTGACTTTGGGCCAATCACTTGGAGACAGTGAGTTCTAATCCCACCTTAGGCATGAAAGCTGGCTGGGTGACTTTGGGCCAATCACCTGGAGACAGTGAGTTCTAGTCCCGCCTTAGGCATGAAAGCTGGCTGGGTGACTTTGGGCCAATCACCTGGAGACAGTGAGTTCTAGTCCCGCCTTAGGCATGAAAGCTGGCTGGGTGACTTTGGGCCAATCACCTGGAGACAGTGAGTTCTAGTCCTGCCTTAGGCATGAAAGCTGGCAGAGTGACTTGGGGCCAATCACTTGGAGACCGTGAGTTCTAGTCCCGCCTTAGGCATGAAAGCTGGCTGGGTGACTTTGGGCCAATCACCTGGAGACAGTGAGTTCTAGTCCCGCCTTAGGCATGAAAGCTGGCTGGGTGACTTTGGGCCAATCACCTGGAGACAGTGAGTTCTAGTCCCGCCTTAGGCATGAAAGCTGGCTGGGTGACTTTGGGCCAATCACCTGGAGACAGTGAGTTCTAGTCCTGCCTTAGGCATGAAAGCTGGCAGAGTGACTTGGGGCCAATCACTTGGAGACCGTGAGTTCTAGTCCCGCCTTAGGCATGAAAGCTGGCTGGGTGACTTTGGGCCAATCATTTGGAGACAGTGAGTTCTAGTCCCGCCTTAGGCATGAAAGCTGGCTGGGTGACTTTGGGCCAATCACTTGGAGACAGTGAGTTCTAGTCCTGCCTTAGGCATGAAAGCTGGCAGAGTGACTTTGGGCCAATCACCTGGAGACAGTGAGTTCTAGTCCCGCCTTAGGCATGACAGCTGGCTGGGTGACTTTGGGCCAATCACCTGGAGACAGTGAGTTCTAGTCCCGCCTTAGGCATGAAAACTGATTGGGTGACTTTAAGTCAATCAGTGGGAGATGGTGAGTTTGGGCCAAGCTGTTAGGTACCACATTTGAAAGATAAGAAGAAAAGACAGCATCAGCATTCAATTAATATTGCAGATGCAATAAATGAAAGGGGAAATTTACACAAGACCCTGAGGGAAAATTGGCATAAAATGCAATAAAGCCCTCAAGAAGGAGAAAATAAGCATGAAAGGAAGGAGGTGAGACATTTGAGTCAGAAGACGAGAGGGATATTTTGGCATATAGGAAGTCTTTGACTTAACGACCACAATTGGAACCAGAATTTCCTTTGCAAAGCAAGGTGGTTCTTAAGTGAACCACGCCTGATTATACGAGCATTTTTTTGTCATGGTTGTTAAGCAAATCGCTGCAGTTCTTAAGTGAATCATGCGGTCGTTAAATAAATCCATATTCCCCCATTGACTTTGCTTGTCAGAAGCTGGCTGGGAAGGTCGCAATGGCGATCCCAGGTGTCCAGAACATTGCAACCCTCGTAAAGTCATGCTGATTGCCAAACACCCAAAATTTGATCCCTCACGTGGCTGTGGGGGTGTGAGAATCATAAGCGTGAGGACCAGTGGTAAGTCCCTTTTTTCAATGCCTTTGTAACTCGCTAAACGAACAGTTGTAAATCGAGGACTACCTTTAGCGTGTAGAGTGGTTGTATAGGCAGTGCAGAAAGGGGAGCAAGGGGAACGGTGGCCCCAGTGCCACAAAGTTTGCATCCTCCTCACAGTGTTAATCTTCATGCTTCTCCCCCATAAGGAGGAAGGCTTGATGCCACGGCTGTCAACATCCTTCAGCAAATCATTGAGCTGGGATCAGAGCCCCATGACGGAGCTGCTCTAGCTTCTGTGGTTGCCATGGCCCCAGGAACCGTCACTGTGCTGAAGCAGGTAATCTTTCTTTTCATTCCCAGTTGAATTCTCTCTCTCTCTCTCCCTCCCTCCCTCCCTCCCTTCCTCTCCCCCCTCTCCCTCTTCCTCTCTCTTTCCCTCTCCCCCTCTCTCCTTCCCCCTCTCCCTCCCTCCCTCTCCCTCCCTCTCCCTCTCTCTTTCCCTCTTCCTTTCTCTCTCCCTCTCTCGCTCTCCCTCCCTCCCTCCCTCCCTCTCTCTCTTTCCCTCTCCCTCTCTCCCTCTCTCTTTCTCTCTTTCCCTCCCTCCCTCTTCCTCTCTCGCTCTCCCTCCCTCTCTCTCTTTCCCTCTCCCCCCTCTCCCTCTCTCTCTCTCTCTCCCTCCCTCCCTCCCCCTCTCTTTCCCTCTCCCCTGTCCCTCTCTCTCTCCCTCCCCCTCTCTTTTTCTCTCTCCCCCCCTCTCCCTCTCTCTCCCTCCCTCTCTCTCCCTCTCCCTCCATCCCTCTCTCTCCCCCCCTCTCTCTTTCTCTCCCTGTGATCCTGTGGAACATCCTTTGGTTATTTAGCAATAGCAATAGCACTTAGATTTACATACCGCTTCACAGTGCTTTCCAGCCCTCTCTAACCAGTTTACAGAGTCAGCCTATTGCCCCAAACAATCTGGATCCTCATTTTACCCACCTTGGAAGGATGGAAGGATGAATCAACCTTGAGCCTGGTAAGATTCGATCTGCCAAACTGCTGGCAGCCGGTGATCAGCAGAAGTAGCCTGCAGTACTGCACTCTAACCACTGTGCCACCACGGCTCGTTTGACACACACAAGTGCATTTTTGAGATCTGGTTGATCTCAGCTGAAGGCGGTGGTTTTTCAGCCAAGCAACTCATTCCTACGCCAGTCACCAGGAGCCTATGAGTTCTAGATCCACCTTAGGCATGAAAGCCAGTTGCATGACTCCTGGGCCTATCACCAGGAGAGTACAAGTTTTGCCTTAGGCATGAAAACTGGCTGGGTGATTGTGGGGCAGTGTAGGAAAACAGAAATCAGAGCCTGGGGGCAGAGTCAAAAGAGGAATCAGCCTAGAATCTCTACGTTGCCACAAGCAGACTAAGTCCAACCCCCTTTGAATTCCATGGGCCCTTATCTAACTCCAAGCAGGCACTAACCATTAATTGGCAAGATTCCTGTGCATAGACATGAATAACAATAAGTTAGTTTAATTGAACCTTCATGTGTGAAGCTGATCTTTTGTGCCTGACAGCCCCTGGCTCTCAGCCCAATCCACCTCATAGGCTTGTGGGTGGGGAAAATAGGAGGAGGAAGGTGGGTTGAGTATGTTCGCCATCTTAATTTATTAAATTAAAAGCGGGAAATAAATACAGACAGACAGACAGACATATCAAGGTAGAAAAAAAATAGACCAAATGTAAAAGTGGAGGAAAATAGGGCCTGGTGGCTCAACAGACTGATAGCATTGTGATTAACACCAGCTGTCTGCAATTACTGTAAGTTCGAATCTCACCGGCCTCAAGGTTGACTCAGCCTTCCATCCTTTCTAAGGTAGGTAAATTGAGGACCCAGTTTGTGGGGGCAATAAGCTGACTTTGTATAAATATACAAAAGGATGAAGGCTATTGCTTAACGCATTGTAAGCCACCCTGAGTCTCCGGAGAAGGGCGGCATATAAATCAAATTAAAAAAAAAAGAAAGAAAGAAAACAAACCAATGCAATCCTAGATTGTATTACCAGAGGGTTAGAATGATCAAGATCACATGAAGTGTTAGTACTGCTTTACAAAGCCTTCATAAAACCGTACTTGGAATACTGCATCCAGTTGTGGTCACCATATTATAAAACAGATGTTGAGACTCTGGAAAGAGTGCAGAAAAGAGCAACAAGGATGATTAGAGGGCTGGAGTCTAAAACGTATGAAGAGCAGTTACTGGAATTGGGTATGTCTCATTTAATGAAAAGAAGGACTAGGGGTGACATGATAGCTGTTTTCCAGTATTTGAGGGGCTGCCGCAAAGAAGAGGGAGTCAAGCTATTCTCCAAAGCACCAGAAAACAAGACAAGAAGCAATGGATGGAAACTAATCAGGGAGAAAAGCAACCTGGAACTAAGGGGAAATCTCCTTAGTTACAGTTAGAACAATTAAACAGTGGAACTGGTTGCTTCCAGAAATTGTGGGTGCTCCATCCCTGGAGGTTTCTAAGAAGGGATTGGACAACCATTTGTCTGAAATGGTATAGGGCAGTGGTGCCAAACCTATGGCATGCGTGCCAGAGGTGGCACGCAGAGCCCTCTCTGTGGGCACGTGCACCATTGCCCCAGCTCTGTTTCAGGTCTCTGCCACGCATATGTGCGTGCCTCCCGCCAACCAGCTGGTTGTTGTGGCTCCGTTACCTGAGCCTGTGTCATCGGGAGGAGAGGACTCCGAGAGTGAAGGAGAGGAGTTGGCAAGGCCTACCTCTCCAGGACTCTCCTCTCTGGCAATGCCTTCGGCGTCTGCCGAAGGGCAAGAGATAGGGCCGGGGCCAAGCACGTCCACGCAGCCATAGGTGGACAGTGATGAGAGTAATGAGTCTTGGCTGGATCCACGCCAGCGTCGCAGAGATAAGCGCGCACAACAGAGATTAGTCTGAGTCACTGGACCACACCCCACAAGGTATAAAAGGGAGTGTGGTGGCCAGTCAAACCTTGTGACGAACAAAGCTGAAAGCTTCCACGCCATTCTGCATTGCCGGACTTTTGCTTTAAGACTTTGCTGGATTATCTTTGGACTTGATTTACTCTGTAATTATTGAGCTGTTTCCTTTGATGTACCAGAAGTGGGGAGAAGTTATCTCTCCTCTTCGTAAGTAATAAACTCTTGGCTGGCAGCCACTAGGTTGTTGCCAAGTTCCGTTATCATAAGGAAAAGGATTTTGCCAGCTGGTTTGGTCCTTAACTCTTGGATGTCTGTTGGTGTGTGTGCGTGTGTGATGGGGACAGAACACTGGTCTTCTGGTCTGCCACACGTGTGGGGTGCAAGGGCATGCGCCCGTGTCTTGCAGTTTAGGCGGGGCGTGGGTGCATGTGTGGGGGAAGCACACATGCGCGGGGCTTATGCATGCATGCGCCCACATCTTGCAGTTTGGACACACACACACGCACTTTGGGCACTAAGTGCCTAAAAGGTTCTCCATCACTGGTATAAGGTCTCCTGCTTTAGCAAGGGGTTGAACTAGAAAACCTCCAAGGTCCTTTCCTCTGTTGTTCTGTTCTGTTCTGTTCTGTTCTGTTCTGTTCTGTTCTGTTCTGTTCTGTTCTGTTCTGTTCTGTTAAGGCAGTGTTTCTCAACCTTGGAAGCTTGAAGATGGGTGGACTTCAACTCCCAGAATCCCCCAGCCAGCGCTGCTGGCTGGGGGATTCTGGGAGTTGAAGTCCACCCATCTTCAAGCTTCCAAGGTTGAGAAACACTGTGTTAAGGTTTTGTTAAAGGCTAAGCTTTACTCTGTGTTGGACTTGTCTTGCCATCATTGCTGAAGCTTTGGGCAGCCTTTTCTTTTTTTTTTTTCTTTCTTCAATGAGATTCCGACTTGGTCCTTTTCATCCCTTTCCATCCCTTAATCTCTGTTAGAGCTCTTTCTGCTTCCTTCTCCCTCCCTTCCCTGAAAGCGATGGTTGGTCTCCAGCTGCCGTGAGAATTGCCTCTCCTCCTCTCTCAGCTGCTATCCTTATCAGCCCTCTCTGTGTGATTCCTCTCTTTGTGTAAATCTTTCTTCGTTCCTTCAATCAGTCTGGCTACACGAGCTTTGCGGAATTGTTCAAATCCAGCCACTAAGGAGGGTGAATAGCCTTGGTAGTACAGTGGTCTAAGGCACCCTGTTATTAAGCTGGTTATTAAGACCAGCTGCCTGCAATTACTGCAGGTTCGAATCTCGCCAAGGCTCAAGGTTGACTCAGCCTTCCATCCTTTCTAAGGTAGGTAAATTGAGGACCCAGTTGTGGGGGCAATAAGATGACTTTGTATAAATATACAAAAGGATGAAGGCTATTGCTGAGCACATTGTAAGCCGCCCTGAATCTCCGGAGAAGGGCGGCATATAAATCAAATTAAAAAAAATAAAATAAAATAGCAATAGCACTTAGACCTACAGGCCGCTTCACAGTGCTTTTACAGCCCTCTCTAAGCGGTTTACAAAGTCAGCCTCCTGCCCCCAACAATCTGGGTCCTCGTTTTACCCACCGCGGAAGGATGGGAGGCTGAGACAACCTTGAGCCCGTGAGAATCGAACTGCTAGCAACCAACTGTCAGCAGACGTAGCCTGCAGTATTGCACTATGACCACTGCACCACCATGGATGTATGTGGTGCCTAAAATGATAAATTATATGGTTGTTTGTAAATGGAGTAGTTTGGAGTTAAGCTTACACCAAGCTCACTGGCAAAAAAGCAGCTTATATGGACATTAAGCTAGACCAGGCCTTAGCCACTATTTTTGGGTAAAGGTAAAAGTAAAGGTTCCCCTCGCATATATGTGCTAGTCGTTCCTGACTCTAGTAGGCAGTGCCTCATCTCTGTTTCAAAGCCGAAGAGCTAGCGCTGTCTGAAGAAGTCTCCATGGTCATGTGGCCAACATGACTAAATGCCAAAGGCGCACAGGATGCTGTTACCATCCCACCAAAGGTGGTCCTTATTTTTCTACTTGCATTTTTATACGTGCTTTTGAACTGCTAGGTTGGCAGAAGCTGGGACGAGTCACGGGAGCTCACTCCGTTACGCGGCACTAGGGATTCGAACCGCTGAACTGCCGACCTTTCGATCGACAAAACTCAGCCTCTTAGCCACTGAGCCACCGTGTCCCTAATTTTTAGGTAGAATGGGTTTAAGTCAGTTCTAGGGAAGAAATCTCTTTCGTGGGATCCTTGGTGCTGCCCTCTGAGCAAACCCCACTCCCTTTTAGTATTGATGTCGTTACCCAGTCAGGTAATGGGTACCCTTCCCCCCCCCAGTTTCTCCACACCTCTCTTCTGTTTTTGTTGACTATCTTGCTGAGTTTCCTGGCTGTCCGCTGAAAGAAGTGATGAGTCAAGGAATTGAGTTGGCAAGCTGCGAACACCAAATTACCTGACATGAAGGACTGGAACAATTCCTTAGCTAGCCTTGCAGAAACTCAATTAAGTTGAGCTAAATAAACGCCAAGGCCTTTCTCGGGGTTCTGAAGCCGCTTCATAACATGGCCAAAAAAGAAAGGTGCCTTCTCTATAAGCTACCCCAGCCCATTGGAAGAGCCTCCCACTGAAATCCAGGCACTGGGCTAGGATGGGGAGAAATGGATGTGGAGCAATTATTTTTACAAATAGAAGAGAGGAGAGGAGGGGAGGGGAAGGGAGGAGAGGAGAGGAGAGGAGAGGAGAGGAGAGGAGAGGAGAGGAGAGGAGAGGAGAGGAGAGGAGAGGAGAGGAGAGGAGAGGAGAGGAGAGGAGAAGAGAAGAGAAGAGAAGAGAAGAGAAGAGAAGAGAAGAGAAGAGAAGAGAAGAGAAGAGAAGAGAAGAGAAGAGAAGAGAAGAGAAGAGAATTATTTATTGGCCAAATGTGATTGGACACACAAGGAATTTGTCTTGGTGCATTTGCTCTCAGTGTAAGATACATTCATCAAGAATCATAAGGTACAACACTTAATGATAGTCATAAGGTACAAATAAGTAATCGAATCATACTAGGAAACAATATAAATCGTAAGGATACAGCAACAAGTTACAGCCATACAGTCATAAGTGGAGGGAGATGGTGGTGGGAACAATGAGAAGATTAATAGTAATAGTAGTGCAGACTTAGTAAATAGTTGACAGTGTTGAGGGAATTATTTGTTTAGCAGAGTGATGGCGTTCAGGGAAAAAACTGTTCTTGTGTCTAGTTGTCTTGGTGTGCAGTGCTCTATAGCGTCGTTTTGAGGGTAGGAGTTGAAACAATTTATGTCCAGGATGTGAGGGGTCTGTAAATATTTTCACAGCTCATAGTGCATATGACAGGGAATAATAGAGTTGGAAGGGACCTTGGAGGACTTCTAGACTGACCCCATGCTCAAGCAGGAGACCTTATACCATTTCAGACAGATGGTTGTCCAGTCTCTTTATGAAAGCCTCCAGTGATGGAGCACCCACACTTTCTGAAAGCAAGCTATTCCATTGGTTGATTGCTTCTAATATCCAACACACCTTCCTCCTCCTATTTTCCTCACAACAGCAATAACCCTGTGAGGCAGGCTGGGCTGAGAGAGAGAGAGAGTGACTGGCCCAAAGGCATCCAGGCAGCTTTCATGCCTAAGACGGAACTAGAACTCAGAGCCTCCTGGTGATTCTCCCAAGCCATCTAGCTGGCTTTTTCATGGCTGTGGCAGGACTTGAACTCGCGATCGTTGGCTTTGTAGCTTGCTTCTTGCATGGGCGACATGATTGTTTTATTGTTGCGGTCTTGGTTTGGCTGTGCTTTATTTTCTTTTCAACCCCTGATCCAGTGGTGGGTTTCACTTACCTTTGCTACCGGTTTGCTCGCATGCGCAGAGCGTATTTGATGATGTCCGGGCAGGTGGGCGGAGCCTCCCACCACAGCTGCTACCGGTTAGCCTGAACTGGGGTGAACCGATAGCAACCCACCACTGCCCTGATCGTCTTTATCAGTGGTGAATAAAAAGACATTTCTTTGAATAATAAACAAATACCGCCTAAATAAATTTAACAAGTAACAAATAAATAACACCATCTGAGGAAAAATTCATGAGGAGAATGGATGCTTTTTCAATCTCTAATCATTCTAGATTCATCCTTCTTCAATGTATTATTTTAAAGGCAGTATGTTTAAAGCAATGTTGTTGTTTGCTTTTGGGGGAGGATATTGTGATTCTCTCAGCCCTGTGACTGTCAGTTATTGAAACAATAGTAAGAGTAAAAAGACTGGAGGTTATTTTAATGCATTGTGTCCCGAGTCTCTTTATCTCTGTCATCTAAAAATCCCTCTAAGCAGAAGGGAAGATTCAAGTGGGCAGGTTTCACTCCTCTTCCCACAGTGTGAAGGAGATAATTGTATCCCATTTATCTCTTAGTCCTAATTACTTACCTAATTATACAACTCATCTTGAAATACCTTCTATCAGGAGTTTTTGAAAGAGGGCCAGGGCTTCCTTCTTTCCAGAATTTTTTTTTTTATCAATAAAGTAAGTGTATGTGTGTTTCTGGTACGTCTGCGTATAGTACATGAGATATTACTCTCAACCCATTCTTTCGGTCCTGTTGGGTCTTTACAGTTAGTCCTTGACTTACAACTAGTTGTTTAGCGACTTTTCAATGTTACAGTGCTCCTCCCCCAAAATAGAATGGAATTCTTTATTGGCCAAGTGTGATTGGACACACAAGGAATTTGTCTTTGGTGTATATGCTCTCAGTGTACATAAGGAGAATGAAATACATTCATCAAGAATAAAAAATAGAACACAATGATAGTCAAGGCAGTGGTCAATTCCAGCAGGTTCTGACAGGTTCTGGAGAACCGGTAGCAGAAATTTTGAGCAGTTCAGAGAACCGGCAGCGGAAATTTTGAGTAGTTCAGAGAACCAGCAAATACCATCTCTGGCTGGCCCCAGAGTGGGGTGAGAATGGAGATTTTGCAATATCCTTCCCCTGGAGTGGAGTGGGAATGGAGATTTTGCAGTATCCTTCCCTTGCCACGCCCACCAAGCCACACCACGCCTACAGAACCGGTAGTAAAAAAATTAGGATTTCATCACTGAGTCAAGGTTACTAAAAAGCTATCAAATCGTACTAGGAAACAAATAAAAACAATATAATTGAAAGATACAAGCAACATGGTTATAGTCATAAGTGGGAAGAGATAGATACTAGTAAGGAAGAGAAGAATAATAGTAATACATTCTTAGTAAATTAAAGGGAATTAGTTGCTAAGCAGAGTAATGGCATTCAGGAAAAAACTGTCCTTGTGTCTAGTTGTTCTGGTGCGCAGTGCCCTATAGCATCGTTTTGAGGGTAGAAGTTGAAACAATTTATGTCCAGGATGTGAGAGGTCTGTAAATATTGTAGATATGTAGAAAAAGGCTACTTACAACCCAGTTGCAGAATTACAATGTTTGCAACACCACCTCCACCCAAACTTAATGTGATTGCATTTTGAGTGCTGGATAATAATTTTGACTACTTCAGCTTCAACCACAACAATACATGAGCAAATAATAGATACAAACTCAAGGTAAACCGCTCCAAACTCGATTGCAGAAAATATGACTTCAGCAACAGAGTGGTCAATGCCTGGAATGCACTGCTTGACTCTGTAGTTTCTTCCCCAAAACCCCCAAAACTTTAACCTTAAACTGTCTACTGTTGACCTCACCCCATTCCTAAGAGGTCTGTAAGGGGCGTGCATAAGCACATCAACATGCCTACCATCCCTGTCCTAATATTCCTTTTTACTTACTCTTTTCATGTATTCAAATTATGTTTATACTTTTACCTGTTCCGACGATCACAGTTGTGCCACGAAATCGTCGGAACCTTTTTCTTTCCTTTTTAAAAACATTTTTACTACCTATTCGCCCGAACCTGTAGTAAAAAAAAAATGCTTTTAAAAAGTTTTTTAAAAAAAGGTTCCGATGATCACGCGGCACAGCTGTGACCATCGGAACTTTTTTTTTACTTTTTTAAAGCATTTTTTTTTACTACTGGTTCGGGCGAATAGGTAGTAAAAAGATGCTTTAAAAAGGTTTTTTTAAAAAATTGGCCATGCCCACCCAGTCACATGACCCCCACCACCATCAAGCCACGCCCACAGAACCGGTAGCAAAAAAAAATTGCATTTCACCATTGAGGTCATCCAGATCAACCTCCTGCTCAAGCAATTCTATACAATTTCAGACAAGTGGCTGTCCAGCCTCTTCTTCAGAACCTCCAACGTCAAAGAATTAAAAGAGAATTAAAATGGAAGGGCATCTCCATGTGCTTTGACAGCTGCTATGAACTTGTTTCTTTTCTTTCTTTCTTTCTTTCTTTTTTTTTTTGTCAGACAGATATAAAATTAAAATTTTGGGTAGGTGGCATTGACTTCAACAGGAGCCACACGGAAGGAGCTTAAACACTGATCTGATTTGACTTGAACGTACCCTGAGAAACAAAGCAATTTGTCGTGGTAAAAGATGCAGACTGATGTCCACTAGAGGAAACAGAGCTGAGGCGTCACAGCAGTCAGTCAAATGACAAAACTAGTAGAAAACATAGGGAGAAGAGCAGCTAGGAAAGCTGCTAAATTTGTTTATTGGCCATTTTCATTTCAGGAGAATATCAAGTTGAATAGGCATTCAGCTCAGTGCCTTTGTCCCCAGTGAGATTTTGGTTTCCGATCACTTTTACATGAGCCACCTTATCTATTCATCTTTCCTTATATAACTTTTTATTATTTTTTATAAAAACAAACAAACATTTAGTACATCTGTCGCCCCCTCCCTGTGACATCTCGGTATTATCTTCAGTCCTTCTTCTTCTTCCAAAAAAAGGAACTTTCTTCTATCTTGATCTTTATACAAACCATTTTAATATCTCCTTACTAAAACAAAATTCTGCCTATCAAATTTTTAAATATAATCATAAAGCTTTTATCTTTTATATCTCTTTTCCAACCAATAATAGAAACAGTTCCATATTCTATAATACTCTATCTCTTCCCTATCTTTAATCCTTAAAGTCAATCTATTCATTTCTGCACAATCCATAATTTTTTTTTATCACCTCATCTTCCAAAGGTATTTTCTCTGCTTTCCAATTTTGAGCATAAACAATTCTTGCAGCTGTTATTACATGTCTTACCTATTCATCTTTGCTGTCCATGTTATTTGTTTGCACGTCTCCACGGCATTTAAAATTATGCCGGGCTTTTGACGAAAAAGAAAATGCCCATTTGAACACCCATTAAGGCCGCGTTATCCTTGGCTTGCAAGCTTCCCTGCGCCTCCTACCCCTCTATCCCGAGCAATCTGATTTGTTGCCACGGCAGTTGTATGTGCTTCAGAGTGTCGTTTGCCGGATAAATTGCAGGTCTGTTCTGTGATGTTGTGACATGAAGCAACTCCTGGCTGCCATAGAACAACGGGGTTGACAATTCACTGCCAGTGAGTAAACTGTTTGTGCCAAGGCAGGGGTGGGTAAGATGGTGCAATCCTGTAATTTCAGGAGCCCATCTGTTACTGTTGGGTTACCTGTTTCGATTCTGTGCTGTAAATGATTACAAATGTGTGGCTTGCAAATTTTAAATCGCTAAGCCTGTTGAGTTTATGGATGATGGAAACTAATCAAGGAGAGAAGCCACCTAGGAGAAATTTCCTAACAATGAGAACAAGCCTCTGGAGCCTGGGGAGAACAAAAAACGGGACTTCCAGTCCCATCGGAAGTTGGCAAATGGGCTGTTTCCGGCCTCCGGAGGGCATCCGGGAGGGTACGGATATGATATGATATGATATGATATGATATGATATGATATGATATGATATGATATGATATGATATGATATGATTTGATATGATATGATATGATATGATATGATATGATATGATATGGTATAAGGTAATAGGTTAGGTTACTGATTGCTTAGCTTAGGAAAAGGGATGTTATGTTTAGATATTAATATACTTAAAAGATTTGAATTAAGAGATATACGAATGGGGGTGGAGGAAATGGGTAGATTATGAGTAGAATAAATGCCAAATTAGGATCTATTATATAGCTTTATAGCCGAATGCTGTTTTGAAATGTATAGCATACGGGGGACATAATAATAATGTTAGAAAGAAATGTTTAGCACATAGGGGGTGGTGTAAAAGGGTGGTAAAGTATTATATAATGTGATATCAATTTGGATTTCATCTTGGAGAAGCCATGGAGGGAGGGGAGGGGGAGGGGGGGTTAGGGAGGGGAGGGGGAAAGGGGGAAAAATCTGTATTTGAAAAACTTTTTCAATTAAAAAAAAAAGGAGAGAAGCCACCTAGGAGAAATTTCCTAACAATGAGAACAAGCCTCTGGAGCCTGGGGAGAACAAAAAACGGGACTTCCAGTCCCATCAGAAGTTGGCAAATGGGCTGTTTCCGGCCTCCGGAGGGCATCCGGGAGGGTACGGAAGGCCATTTTTGCCCTCTCCAGGCTCCAAGAAAGCCTTTGGAGCCTGGGGAGGGCGAAAAAACGGGCCTACCGGGCCCACCGTGCCATTGTGTGCCAAAAGCGGGTGGGAGCACGGGGTGTGGGGTTCATTAAATTATGGGTGTGGGCACGCATGCCCGCGACCCCCCTGCGCTCCCCCTGCTTTTGGCACGCAACGGCAAAAAGGTTAGCGATCACTGGTATAGGATCTCCTGCTCGAGCAAGGGGTTGGACTAGAAGACCTCCAAGTTCCCTTTCAACTCTGTTATTCTGATTGAGCAACAGGCAGGCCTGTTGCTTATTAGATCTTTCTCTTGTTTATTCCCCATTTCTTTGTTAAGTATCGCCTGCTAAGAAGAATATGGTTAGCTGAACACCTTTAGTACAGACATGTACTAAACTACAGACATGTAGTTTCAGCATGTACAGCCATGCTGAAATTACTACATATGTCTACCCTGGATGATTAGAAAGAGTACAGGTAATCTTCAACTTACAACCATTCATTTAGTGACCGTCCAGAGTTACAATGGCATTGAAAAAAGTGAATTATGATAATTTTTCACATCAATAATAATAACAATAACAACAACAACAACAACAACAACAACTTTAATTCACTTAACACTCAAAGACCAGGTCCAACACACATAACAATCCCCAAACACACTCCCACCCACCACAATTCCCCACCCCTAAATCACCCAAACATCCACACAATAGCATGCCTCTGGACACGTGATCAAAATTTAGTCACTTTGGCAACTGACTCATATTAATGACGAATGCAGTGTCCCAGGCTCAGTTGATCACCTTTTGCGACTTTCTGACAAGCAAAATCAGTGTGGAAATCAGATTCGCTTAACAACTGTGTTACTAATTTAACAACTGCAGGGATTCGCTTAACAATAAATGGCATAAAACGGGGCAAAACTCATTTAACAACTCTTTGGCTAAGCAAGGGAAAGGTGAAAGAATCATTTGATTCATCTCACCCAAAACTGATCAGTGGCCAACATTTGCTAATGTTTTATTTTATTTCTGTCTTCAATTCAATTCAAATCTTTATTGTCAGTGCACAACATGTGCAATGAGATTGGTTGAGCTCCAATCTCATTTTTCCAATCTTTTTGCTTTTGTGTAGTTTTTATCATTTTAGGATTTTAAGCCACCCAGAGTTACCCTGTGATAAGATGGCAGCCAATAAGTTTTACAAATAAACAAATAAGTAAAACACTTGTGGCTGGATGCAGTTATGGTAGCCTAAGATGACCAAATCAAGCATCATATAACTACAGGTGGTCCTTGAGTTACGACTGTAATGAAGCCTGCCCGTTATGGTCGTAAGTCTTAACAGTCACAAAATAGATTGGTTTTAGAACTCATAAATGATCTCCATGTTTGCAAATACCACAGTTGTTAATTGAATCCATTGTTTCCTGCGACACAATTTTGCCGAAAACCAGAAGAGTGGTCATGAAATGCAGTCGTGACTGAAGGATTTTGCAAATGGCCATAAATACAGTTGTGTTGCCAAATACTCAAAGTGCAGTCACGACAGAATATTGAATCTGGGTCATAACTCTCCCTTTTCACGTACACCATAAGTTTGAATGGTTTTTAAGTAACTGGTCGTAAGTGGAAGGTTACCTGTATTGGCATAATAGCATTATTATTATTATTATTATTAAACTGTCATTAAACTGCCTGAAACATCACAACCAAAGATGCAATTATTGAGTGCAATTTGGCATCTTCAGCAACTCAGAGATCCTCTCTTGAGATGCCAGTGGATCTTGAAATCTTTTTCACTGCACACCGCACGAAGCTTCAGTGCTGGAACAAACTATTCTGGGAATGACTCATCAGGGAGTCTGCATTCTTCAATTAACACAATTAGACTTCTCTTCTTTGCTCACTCATCTAATTTCTCCTTTGCCTAATTCACTGATATTATTTTTATCAGAGGCAGCCTATAGAGACGCAGGCCGCTTTCTCTGCTCTCCTGCAATGCATTCAGATAATTGTGATGTTAGCCAAGAGATGGGGAGAAATTAATTTGAGTTCCCCTGTGTTTGCAAAATTAGAAATTCTATCCTAACAAACATCTGAACCGAGCCGCAGCTGGCCCTCCAAATTTGCATGTCTCTGGATATTAAAAAATGCATCTCTTTAAGCCAGGAGTTCCCAAATTCAGATCCTTTGATTATAGTTCTATTTGTTTCTTCATTATTGCTTCTGGGAAGGGATGCATTGGCTTTAATAGCTTTAAACTGATTATCCTTCTCTGAGTTTAATCTACTCATCCAGCCAGGTGGCTGAGAGTCCTACCACCAAGAGAGTGCCACCTTCAGCAATCTTGGACTTCTTGGTGATGGCTCCCCTTCTTCGGAGCAGATAATCCCCTAGATATTGTGCCACTCCCTGCTTATTATATTTCTGGAGAGCATTAAAAATATAGCTTTTCAAAAAAAAAAGAAAAATTGCAGATGGGTCAGATCATGGAAACCCTAGCCATTAGGGCTTCAGGCTGATTAATTAGATGAGCAGTTCACACCAAACTCTTTCGTTTCCTTCTTTCCTCCCTCCCTTCCTCCCTCTCTTCCTTTCTTTATGGTTGAGTGACTCTGGCCTATTTCCTGGGGGTTAAAACAGAGTACGAATTAATCATTGAATTTTGCCACACTGATAGCAAATAATTCACGTAACAGATATGTAAGGAACCTTGGAGCTCTTCTAATCCAACCCGTTCATTACTTCTTGTCTTGTCTTCGGGTGTTTTGGAGAATAGGTTAACTCTCTATTCTTTGTGGCAACCCCTTAGGTCAGTAGAGGAGCACATCGAAGTTAGCATTTCTGCTCATCCAGGTTCTGCTAGCATTGCCATCATCCTGCTGTAAGTTGGCTTTGGTACGAAGTATCTGTACCACCCTCAGTTTTCTGATACCAATACTTCATAGAGAGGTCCCTAATCTAAGTCAATCAGGGTAGGACAAGGAGCAGTGGGTGGAAACTAATCAAGAAGAGAAGCAACCCAGAACTAAGGAGAAATTTCCTGACAGTTAGAACAATTAACCAGTGGAACAACTTCCCTCCAGAAGTTGTGAATGCTCCAACACTGGATGTATTTAAAGAAGATGTTGGATAACCATTTGTCTGAAGTGGTGTAGAGTTTCCTGCCTAAGCAGGGGGTTAGACTAGAAGACCTCCAAGGTCCCTTCCAACTCTGTTATTCTATTCTATCCTTAATGGGCAAGTAGATTAAATATATATATATATATATTAAAGCCATATCCAACTCTTAGGGGCTGGTGTTCATCTCTGTTTCCTAGCCAAAGGAGGCAGCATTGTCCAAAGACCCTTTCCGTGGTCATGTGGCCAGCATGACTATACACCGAAAAATCACTGAATGCTATAACCTTCTCACCAAAGTGGTATCTATTTATCTACTTGCATTTGCATGCTTTCAAACTGCTAGGTTGGCAGAAGCCGGGGCAGTCATGTGTTAGTTACCCTTTTACAAATTCAGGGAAAACCGGATATTTTTCCAACTTTGTTTTTATTTTTGTCAATTTGGGGGCAAAGGCATGCTTCTCTGTCCTGACGTTTTATAGCTTCTTCTCCAATGCTACACAGCAACGGTATTTTCCAAGTCAGTACAAGACATGGACTCCCATGGAAGTTATGGTGATCTCGCCTCCATAAACAAGCTGCTATCTAGAAAGAAGACTTGGATAGAAATATGTAGGATTTGTTACTTAGGCAAATCAGACTAGGTGACTAGTCACCTGGCTAGGTGGCTCAGTGGCTAAGACGCTGAGCTTGTCGATCAGAAAGGTTGGCAGTTCGAATCCCTCGTACAGGTCTCCTGCGTGAGCAGGGGGTTGGACTAGATGTCCTCCAAGGTCCCTTCCAACTATGTTACTGTTATTGACTAAGCCAGCCCAGAACTGCCAGGTAGCATTTAGAAGCAGTTCAGGCAGACACATTCCTATTCACCGAACTGTAAGAAGTAGTCCATCACAGTGGCTAAGACGCTGAGCTTGCCGATCAGAAAGGTCGGCGGTTCGAATCCCTCGTACAGGTCTCCTGCGTGAGGAGGCGGGTTGGACTAGCTGACCTCCAAGGTCCCTTCCAACTCTGGTTACTGTTACAGTTGGACTTGCAAGATTCTGTAATAATAGCAAATCTTCCAGAAAAGTAGTATTAGTCTTTTTTTACAGAATTGATTTCCTGGCGCGATCCATCTAGTGGGGTTAACACTTCCAAGTGTGCTTCTCAAGTTAGTGGATATTTGGTTGCCTCTTGGAGTTGTGACAATCAATTCTAAGGCCAAACATCGTTCACAGAGGGAGTAAGGCTCTCCTGATTGATCCGCCAGATTAGGAAAATCCCATAAGGCCTTTGATTCTGCCAGCAAGTCCGTTTAAGAAGATACAATTGAATCTGGCAGTAGTTCCAGCTCAGTGCCCTCAACCCTCCTCAGATGACAGTGATTGTCAATCAGTTGGTGTCCTCCTTAGCCTCATAATCGCCCTCCAACTGCTTTCTAAAAGTGGTAGGTTATCCCAGATGCCATTCTTGTCTTCAGAAGGCATCACGGTCCATTGGGCCTCTGCTAAAGATCA
Source organism: Pituophis catenifer annectens (assembly GCF_029215685.1). Lineage (NCBI taxonomy): Eukaryota > Metazoa > Chordata > Lepidosauria > Squamata > Colubridae > Pituophis > Pituophis catenifer. The sequence goes on from NW_027256883.1 coordinate 10,064,687, forward strand.
GCAATTAAAATAGCCGTAGATGCAGTTACAAATATAGCTATAAAACTAGCCAAGTACAGCTATTTGTTTCACCATGCCAGGGTTCCGTATGCAAGCTCTAATCTAATTATAGAAGCTTGTCACAACGATTCATTCATTCATACCAGTGATGGGTTTCAAAAAATTTTTAATTACCGGTTCTGTGGGTGTGGCTTGGTGGGCGTGGCAGGGGAAGGATACTGCAAAATCTCCATTCCCACCCACTCCAGGGGAAGGATACTGTAAAATCTCCATTCCCACCCACTCCAGGGGAAGGTTACTGCAAAATCCCCATTTCCTCCCAATCAGCTGGGACTTGGAATGCAGAGAATAGATGGGGGCAGGGCCAGTCAGAATTTTTACTACCGGTTCTCCGAACTACTCAAAATTTCCGCTACCGGTTCTCCAGAACTGGTCAGAACCTGCTGAAACCCACCTCTGATTCATACCTATATATGATTTATATAGCAGCCCATATCACACAAGATGCTTACAGGATTCCAACACACAAACTTCAGGTAGTCCTCAACTTTCAACAGGTCATTTAGTGACCGTCCCAGGTTACAACAGCACTGAAAAAGGCAACTTTTGACCACTTTTCACACTTAACGCCTGAAGCGGCATCCCTGAGGACTACCTGAGCCACAGATAATCTCCCAGAGCCCAAGTATAAACATTGACTCCACTCACCATTAATGGTAAGAGAATTCATTTGTCCCAACCTTTCGGACCTCAGGGACCACTAAATTCAAAATTTTAAATCCCGCGGACCACTAATATGATCTGCCTAATGACCAGCTGGGTGGGCGTGGCTAGGTGGTCATGTGACTGTGTGGGCGTGGCCAACTTGATGTCACTCACATGGAAGGGTGCCTCACCGGCTTCTACTCACCCCTCTCCTCCCAGCCACTCCTCTCCTGTCTGCCCGGGCTCCTTAGCGCCCCAACAGGAAGCAGTTGTTGGAGCTAAGCAGCCACCATGAGAAAGAGTTGGCAAAAACAGCTGGCTCTTGTTCAAATTGGATCTGACCAAGAAGGAGGCTCAGCAGAAGCACCTCACTGAGGACTATGAGCATAGGCTTTCCAAGCAGAGGGAAGACCTGCGGGAGTGCAAGACCTGGAGGCTCAGCTGGCTGAGATGGTCAGCCAGTTCCAGGCCATGATGCAGTCCCACTGGAACAAAGTCCTCCGGCTCTTCGCCACCAGCAGCGCTTCCCTCCAGCCTTTGCCCAAAGCCCTGCACGAGGAGGCTGAAGCAGACCCCAAGTCAGAAGTTTTGCCCACACAAAAAGACCCCAAAGGGGGAGACTCTGCAGCAACACAAACGTTCATTGCACGTATCTGTCCCAGGGGCCGTAGTTTGAGGACCCCTGATTTAGTGCAATATAAAAAAATGCAAATAATTTTTCTGCAGACCACCAAAATTTTCTCACGGACCACCGGCGGTCCACGGACCTCCAGTTGGTGACCGCTGTTGTAGAAGACTAACATGGTTGGGGATATCTGAATCTCTGGGGGATGCTATCCCATAGGGCAGGTCCTGCTGTCGAGAAGGCAGAACTCCAGGGTCCAGCAAGATGGTATTATTCGACAGAAGAGACCCAGAGAATGTCCTCTGCTAGATTTGGTGGGACAAGCAGAAACAATAGGAGAAAGGCAATCTTGCAAATATCCTCACTCTTAAGCCACAGAGAACTTTATAGGTGGTGACCAACACTTTTTGTATTGGTCCCGAGGCCTGCTGGGCCCAATCTGCCTAGCTTCCAAGTGTCTTAAAGGTGCTTTTTCAAAAGAAAACTGGACTATGTTTTTTATCCTTTTGAGGAAGAAGGAGATGTTTTGCTTCTCATCCAAAAAGCTCCATCAGTTTTGAGGCCTAAAGCAGCTAATGGCAGTATTTTCAATTTCAACATCTCTTGACTTCTTAATTTGGTCCTGACACATTAACAAGTTCTGAAACTCCCAAATGACTTGTTGTATTGAATAATGTCTTAGACGACTTTAAATCTTTGGCTGATTTCCGTAGACAGTTGAAAATTACTAAAATTGCTTCTAAAATTACTACTAATATCGTTAATTTTCCAAGGGGTTTGAAAGGAAGAGTTGGATTGCCATGTTTTAACAAATCAACACTCTTGCCTTTTTTTAAAAAAAGTTAAATACGTCTTTTGTGATCTTCAGATGAACAGTGTCATCTGAAAAAGATTCTTTTTCATTATGTAAATCAGGAGATGTTGAAGAAAGATTGAGTGTCGGTATTTTCATGTTACAAGTAAAATGTATTTGAAGGGATGTTGACATACATAAATTGGTTCTGTTCTGTGGTTGTCACATTTTGGCTTAATATCCACATTATTTTTAATAGAATTTTGAGAATTCTATTCTGAATTTTGAGAGGGATAGAATCAAGATCATGCGAAGTTATAGTACCGCTTTACAAAGCCCTATTAAGACCATACTTGAAATACTGCATCCAGTTCTGGTCAACACAATATAAAAAAGATATTGGGACTGGAAAGAGTGCAGAGAAGTGCAACAAGAAAGATTGAGGGGTTTGGAGGCTAAAACACATGAAGTATGGCTGCAGGAACTGGGTATGCCTAGTCTGGTGAAAAGACGGGCTATGGGACACATGATAGCAGGCTTCCAATATTTGAGGGGCTCCTACAAAGATGAGGGAATCGAAACAGCAGATGGAAACCAGGGGTGGGTTTTAAAACCCATCGCGACCTGTTTGCTTGTGGGTGCGTTTTGTTCATGCGCAGAAGCTCCTGCACATGCACAGAAGCGTCCGGGCGGGTGGGCAGAGCCTCCCGCCCCCGCCGCTACCAGTTCGCCTAATCCCGGACGAACTGGTAGCAACCCACCACTGATGGAAATTAACCAAGAGAAAAGCAGCCTAGAACTAAGGAGAAGTCTCCTAACTGTGTGAGTAATCAGCCAATGGAACAGCTTGCCTTCAGAAGTTGTGGGTGCTCCATCACTGAAGGGTTTCAGAAAGAGAGTGAATAACCATTTATCTGAAATGGTATAGAGCCGTGATGGAGAACCTATGGCATGCGTGCCACAGGGGGCACGCGTAGCCGTATTGGTGGGCACGTGAGCTCAGCTCTGGCACGCAAGTGTGAGCCGGCCAGCTGATTTTCAGGCCTTGTGGGCCCACCGGAAGTCGGCAAATGGGCCATATCCAGCCTCCGGAGGGCATCAGGGGGTGGGGGGTGGGGAAGGCCGTTTTTGCCCTCCCCAGGCTCCTAGAAAGCCTCTGGAGTCTGGGGGGAGAGAAAAATGGCCCTTCTGTTCTCACTGGAAGTCAGCAAACGGGCCGTTTCCGGCCTCCGGTGGGGGGGAGGCTGTTTTCGCCCTCCCCAGGCTCCTAGAAAGCCTCTGGAGACTGGGGAGAGAGAAAAGTGGGTCTATCGGGCCCACCATGCCATTGCGTGCCAAAAGCGGGGGGAGCATGAGGGGGTTGCGCGCACGCGCATGCGTGGAAACAAGTCGCATAGAATTATGGGTTTGGGCGCACACGACCCCCACCCCACCCCGCGGTCCCCCCCCGGTTTTGGCACGTGATGGCAAAAAGGTTAGCCATCACTGGTATAGAGTCTCCTGTTCAAGCAGGAGGTTGGACTAGAAGACCTCCAAGGTCCCATCCAACTCTATTATTCTATGTTCCAAGAGAAGAGAAATAAGGATGTGATGCTGAATAACATGCCCCCAAATAGGTATGTATCAATTTATGAAGAATGTTTGCCCTTAATTTTGCCATTTTAGAAAAAACAAAACAAAACAAAAAAAACCTTCCAGACTTAAAATCCTGGACTAAAGAAATATGTTCACTCTTACCTTTATATTGACTCTGTTAATGTAATGGAAAAAAAGAACTTACTTCTCTTGAACTACACATTTTAATTCTGTTTTTTTATTACTGGCTTTTAAGAGTTGCCTTAAATAAATCTTGCCCAAGTGGATCTGTTGTAGATATGCTGGACTTCAGTTCCCTGCATTTTTAGCTGGGCAAGATTAACCATGGCAGAGAAATTATCAACTTTCAAAACACCAATTCCAGAAGAAGCCTGAAGGTCAGTTACGAAAAGGGGGAAATGTTATTAGATGGACCTTCCGTTTGATCTAGCAGGACAGCTTTGACATCCTTCAGAGAATAAAAATAAAACAATTTGGACCTGAGTGGCTAGCTAATCTCTCATGCTGTAGAAGAAGAGCAGGTTGAGCTGGAAGGTGAGATTAAATGTGTCATCACTTCAGAGTCATTGCGTTGCCACAAGAGACTTCAGTCCAGCCACCCTTGAATTCCCTTGACCCTTATCTAGAACCAATTTTGCCTTGACCATTAGTTGACTATATTCTTGTATGTAGGGGTCATGGCCTCATCGGATCCTGGTTCGGAGGAGGAGTTGGAACTGGGACCATCCGATAGGGATGGCACGTCTCCCCTGGAGAGGCCAGGGGCTGAGAACAATGCTGTCCCAGGCCCCTCAGGCATTGGGGGAGGTGGTCGACCGGATGGGGAGCTGCCTGCCCTCACAAGCACAGGGAAGGATCAGCAGTGGGGATCAGAGGCAGCAGATCCCCTCTGATGAGGAACAGCTGCCTCCCCCATCGATCAGAGGGCACTGAGGGAAGCTGAAAGGAAAGCTGCTCGGGAGGAGGTTGCCCAGCTCCTCCTCACAAGGAACACCTGGCTTGGGTTGACTTAAGCAAAGGCTTCAGGAGGGCATCTTTGTTGGGAACAATTGTTTTGGCATGCATTTCCCCGGTCTTGGAAAACACTCTGCTTTGACTCATGTTTCTGCCTGAGCCCTTTGTCTCGCGGACTTGCCTTGCCTTGTGGACAGACTTTATCTGGTTTGGAGAGCTGCCAGGCCGATATCTTCAAAACTTGGCAAGGAGTCACAAACCAATTAAGCGAACTAATTGTCTCCTGCAAACTCCACTCCCCTTTCGCTCCTCTTTTATTCCCTCTGGGAGGGGCTGTTCATCGTCCACCTGTGGCCTTACTCCCAAGTTGACCCTTGTTCTTTAACTGTTCCCTTCGTCTGGCAACTCTGCGCATGCACACACTGGGAACAGGCTCCAGCTATTCGTCTGCCTCACTGATGTCTAATTCCGAGCGCAACTGATAACTGTCAGATGGTCCTGGCCCCCTCTCTGCCTCCGACGCAGAGCCCTCATCAGAGCCTTCCCCAGACTCCAGGACTGGCCCATGTTCCTCCCCAACCTCCTCACTGTCCGAATCTGCTGCCAGCTTTGCTGACCGCTAGCAGGCCACAACACCCCATACGTGGCAGTTCCAATACATGCTTGACTTAACAAGCCACCATAGTCAAGCAGGCAATTCTGGTGTCAACTCTGAATCGAAGCTGGCTGAAGCCATCTTTTTTCTTTTTCTTTTTTTAATTTGATTTATATGCTGCCCTTCTCTGGAGACTCAGGGCGGCTTACAATCCGTTAAGCAATAGCCTTCATTCTTTTGTATATTTTATACAAAGTCAGCTTATTGCCCCCACAAACTGGGTCCTCATTTCACCTACCTTAGAAAGGATGGAAGGCTGAGTCAACCTTGAGCCTTGGAGAGATTCGAACCAGCAGAAATTGCAGGCAGCTGTGTTAATAACAGGGTGCACTAAACCACTGTACTATCAAGGCTCTTGTTGCTGCTTCACAGTTGCCACACACTATGGAGGGGAGGATGAGGGGGAAAATAACTAGACCGTCTCATAGACAAAATAAAGAGCATGGGAACCAAGGATATCCCAACAGATGGCAGTAGGAGGAGGAGCAGAAGTGCTCAAGGGAGCCCACCAACTGCTTTGATTGGACAATGTGATCTGTGACACCTGGGGAGGGAAACATTGCTCTTTTAATTACATGGTAACCACAGGAAACTTTTAGAGCTGGTTTTCATTGGCTGTGCCAATATGATGTGTCCAATAAACATGTTCTCTGAGGAACATTCTTGCCTTAGAGTTCTGATTTCTTTGGATGCGTTACTCGGAACGCTGACAATCTGGTCTATCATTTCCCTAAAGTCTACACTACTGAAATCTGCAGCCAATAATTGTCATGTTATAGGATTTTGGTTTTACCAATTTTGCTCCTTTTCATTGCCACTCCCTTTTGCAAGCTTTTTGTAACTTTCCCATCATTCTGACAGATGACCGAAGAGGAAGAGTCCGCTAATCACACCGTGATGATTCAGGAAACTTTGCAACCGACTTCGCTGGAGTTGTCCGAGCAGCACCATTTGGTGGTCTCCTCAGATGACATGGAAGGCATTGGGACAGTGACCGTTTATACTCAGGGCGGAGAAGCCTCGGAACTGATTGTTTATGTGCAAGAAGCTCTGCAGCCAATAGAAGAGCAGGAGCAATCTGGACAGGACATCTAAATCAAGTCCTCCGGGCAGGTAAGCCTCCTGGCACTGGATGATGACATATTGCAAGCCATTTTGGGAAGATACCCCTGAAGTTGGCATGTCAAGAGTTGGTACATTCCAATGATTCTCTGATTCTCTGCCTAACTAGTTTTTCTCTGACTGATGAGCAACGAAACGTTTCAGATTTGCAAACTTTTGGTCCAGTTGCCATAATTCAACCTTTAGACACCTCCTGACACTGCTAAATTATTTCCCAGTGTATATTTGACAGCAAGCATAAAAGGTGCTTCCTGCAGCTACTAATCCATGGTGTGTTTCACTCCTGGTAGATGTGAGGGTGGCAGTTGATTGGACTCCAGGTAGTCCTCGACTTACGACCACAATTGGGACCAGAATTTCCATTGCTAAGTGTGGTGATTTGGTAAGTGGTTACTATATTTTTCGGACTATAAGACACACCTAAATTTAAAAGAGGAAAACAACAAAAAAAAGTTTTTGGCTTCCGCACACTCCATTTTCGGGCCTTTTTTCAGCCATTTTCGGGCCTTTTTTCAGCCCATTTTCAGGGCTTTTTTTGACCTGTTTTCAAGGCTTTTTTTTTTTGGCCCATTTTTCCAGCCCATTTTCAAGGCTTTTTTCGGCCCATTTTTCCAGCTTTCTTTTGGCCCATTTTTGAGGCTTTTTTCAGCCTGTTTTTGAGGCTTTTTTGGCCCGTTTTTCCAGAAAAAATGGCCATAAAAAGCCTCAAAAACAGGCCTGAAAAGCCGAAAAAAAGCCCAAAAATGGGCTGTGCAGAGGCCAAAAAACGGCCAGCAGTTGAGCGGGGCTTTGGCAATATTCAGTCTATAAGCCACACAGACATTTTCACCCCCTTTTGGGAGACAAAAAAGTGTGTCTTACCGTCCGAAATATACAGTATATGACCTCTTTTGTGATAGTTGTTAAGCAAATCCCTGCGGTTGATATATGAATCACATGGCTGTTAAGCAAACCCAGCTTCTCTCATTGACTTGGTTGGAAGCCAGCTGGGAAGATTGCAAGTGGGCGATCACATGACCCCCCAGGACATAGCAGCCATTGTAAGTACACGCTGGTTGCCAAGCGCCTGAATTTCGATCATGTCACCATGGAGACGGTGCACTAGTCATCAGTGTGAGGACCGGCTGCAAGTCACTTTTCCAGTGCTATTGTCACTTCGAATGGTCGCTAAACAAATCAGTGGTGGGCTCTTCCTTGTTCGGCCCGGTTCGGCCGAGCCGGTAGCAGTGACGATATGACATCACCGATCCGGTTCTCTTTGTTCAGGAGTTGGGCCCTCCTGCCCCCCCCACGTTATTCTTACCTTTTATTTGGCCCCGCCCCCAATCTATTCGCTGCTTCCCAAGTCCCAGCTGATCGGCTAGAAGGAAAAAACCTGTTTAAACTCTTGCCGCGGGGCTTCAAAGGGCCACCTACAGCTGATCAGTGTTAAAAGGCAGTGTGGTGGTAGACCGATGCCTCCAAAAACAAATGAGTAGACCGGTACAGCTCTACAAGCAATTAAAAGCCTGGTAGACCAGTACCTCTGCTAAATCCTAAAGAATTGTCACATGACCATCAATCCACGCCCACAAAATAAGCCACACCCACAGAACCGGTAGTAAAAAAATTTAGAACCCACCCCTGAAACAAATGGTCGTAAGTCGAGGACTTCCCCTAATGGCTTTTCGCAGGAGGTGTTTTGACACACACTGAGCCATGATCCATTTCTGGTTTTTTTTTTAATGCCTTTTTTCACGAATCTCTCCCTTTCTCCCAAGGAACTCAAGAGATCACAGCCTCTTATTACACCGATCCCGGTACCTTCTTCAGGGATCAAATAAGCATCCTGAACAAGCATCTGTGCGAGGAGACCCCAGCTAACAAACCAAGAGGAGTGATCATTGGCAAAGTGCCAAGGGGCTCGGTTAAAACTATCCGGGTGTGTTGTATGCACTTTAAAGAAAACGGCAGCGTTTTAAAAAGACTCTCTTAATCACAATTTGAAAAGCTTGTTGAGAAGGCAAAAGGACAATCAAGCAAAACAGAAGGCTCAGGCAGTGTAGCTGCTTCTAAGGATAAAGCGCCATATCTTACTTTCTTCCTATCCCCGGTTTGCTTCTAGAAAGAAATCACTCTTTTAATCTTCTAAAGGAGCTTTGCCTTTGTGAGTTTCGAAAAACCCCAGAACGTGATTTGAGTTTTCAAAGACTCGAGAATGTTATCCGAAGGAACTCTTTTTAGATCGTTCATCTTTTAATTTCACCTCCTTCTAGTTTCTCAAGGATGCAAGGAACTGCCACTGTAGTTTTCCCAGATGTCCTGGTTCCTATTAGAAAGGAAATGTTTTATTATTACCACGTATTTGACGCACATAGATTGAAAAATAATCTGGGAAGGCTGAGGAAGTTGTGACCATCCCTGAAGTTTTATTCTGCTTTTCCTCCCTGTTCTCCTTTGCAAGATTACAACGGTGTTTTTCAGAAGTATAAAAAAATGTGGACTTTTTTTTTTTTTCCCCTGAGCTTGGCCACTCTATTTACTGCCGGGTTATGTTCCTCATAATACATAATGAATGCAATTTTGAGCCATAGAGAAGTAATTTAGCATCAAGAAAGCTGTGAAAACCAGAGTGAAAAAGTGGAGTTTGGGGTCCTGTTTTCCTTGTCTGACAAATGTTTGAACATTTTCTTCATGAAAAGCCCAGCTCAGTAGCCAAAGCTCACATCCATTATGGTTACTCTGTCTTTATAAAAACTAAACAATTTGCCATGAAATACGGTACATTGGCCACCAAGGCTGGCCTAGAGAAGGCCTAATTTTTTACTAAGCCTTCTTGAAGAAAATGGATGCTAGGAAGCTCAGGCAAAATTGTGATACGTATTTTTGTCCATAGTCCATAGTATTTTTGTCCATAGTTCTAACAAGTGGTCTCCAATGGGGTGAACATTCTGCTGTCCATGAAGAAAAGGGGATAAGATTTTGAACGAGATTGTTTCTACCAGACCAGTAATTCTAGTTGCAATCATGCTGCCTGGGGAATTCTGGGAGTTGAAGTCCACAAGTCTTAAAGTTGCCAAGGTTGGACATCCCTGATTTATGAGGAGATGTTGCGTCTCCATTTTCTTAGAGGAAAAGAGAGAAGACCACGTTATGATTGGTACCCAAGCATATGAAGAGCTTATCCTTCAACCTCTGAGGAACAGTGCCAACAGGTCATGGTTAAAACCTGAGATTGATTATTTTTTTTATTCTGAGGGAGTGGGGGAAAAAACAGGAATAACCTGACTTCTTTTTATCCTATGAATTTTTATATTATCAAAGCACCCATTTGTGATTATGAACAGAAACTCTTATCATCTGATATACGAAACAGCTTAGAGTTTAACTCGTCTGACCTATTATGTCTAAGATCTTGAAAAGACTTCTATCAAATAAAATGGAATTTTAAAATATACATAATAAAAGTTTTAAATAGGCAACCCCAATTTGGAGGGAGGTGGAAGACCCCAGATCCTGTTTCCAAGCATATTATTGACTATCAGTATCTCAATTCTTTTCCCTGTAGTTTTGCTGGAAAGATAGAATGCAACATATTAAGTCCACGTCTAGACTTAATATGTTTTTTTTTAAAGAAAAAAGAAAAACAAGAATTGAAATAAATTCTTAATACCTCCCCATTATTTATTACATTAAATTATTAAATTTATTGAATGCACATGCCACTGAATCATTGAAATTCCTGCCAGTTTACAAGGATAAATAAAACATACCCGGTATAAAAAGAAAAATAGAGTAAAATCTCCACAATAAGACAGGAAAAATAATGCATAACCCCTAACACACATAACACATAGCAACTCCTAATAAGTCAAAAAACCAAATTATTAGGTGTAACAGAAAATAATAAAAAAATAATAATAATTGTGGCTAAAAGCTAAGCCAACGCTGACTTCCAAAACAAGTCAAAATCTTGTGTCCATCATCCTTCCCTAAAATATTCAGTGCAGCTCTCACTACTCAGGAGTTACTTCCAGCTGCCTTAAATCCTTAATATACAGAAGAGACCTTCTGGTCACCAAAATCTATTTTTTGCTGCAACTGAAATCTATCCCAGTATATTTTTGCATCAGGTTATGCTATTTCCATTCTGCAAAGATAATTAGCTTTAAGATGATGCATTACTCTCTACCTTAGAGTTAGATTTTGGGAACAGAAGGAGGGAGAGGAGCCAACTAGGTTTGTAACTATAATTTGGTTTAAAAAAATCCTGACCAGTCACCCTTTGCAGGAGAAATGAAATAAAACTAACATTACAGGCTTATAAATATCCAGATATGTGCTTCAAAAATAGCTAGCTTCCCTTGACAGCTAAAACTTATTTTCCTGTACCTGCTTATCGTAACTTGAATTGGTATCGAGTATTGCTGGATTAAATTAATTCCATAAAAGGGATGAATGGTGGATGCTAAATAAAAACCACCAAATATTACAAACTGATAGGGCCGTTCTCTTGGAATTAAAACATAAAACCTGTTTGTTAGTGAACTTAAAAAGACTTCCTAAAAATTCTGCTGTACGTCGCTGTCGTTGCCAAATCTACTCGGTGGACCTTAAGGACTGTCTTGTTAATATGTAAAAAAGTGTTTCCACAGCTTTAATTGTAAATGATCTCCAGCTCAAATAATTGTACAGACGGGAAAATAGAAAGCAAGAGAAGGTTTGTGCACAAATGAGGGTGCATTCTTTGGTTGAGGGGAGCATGCCTGCAAGATTATCGGTTGTGCAAACAGCCACAACTTCATCATTGTACACCTCCCTTATCTTGGGAGAGGGAGTGTCCAATATTTATATTTATATATATATATTATATATGATCTATAAACCTTTGATTTTTTTCCCCCTCCCTTGAAAATCCACCAAGCCAATAAATCCTTTTCAAAGTCTCCTGTTGCTTGGATATTGGTTGGAATGCAATATAATATAACATACAATATTATTGTGTTGTACATTGTGTAAACAGTACAGGTACTCCTCCATTTACAACCAGTAAATAATTTAACAACCGGTTCTCTGCCCTAATGACCGACTGGGTGGGCGTGACCACGGTGGGCGTAGCCAGAAGTGTGACAGGCAGGACTCAGCCTCCTGCACCCCCCCCCAGAGTAAAAACGGGCCGCGGGGGGAATGCACCGCCCCCAGTCCCGTGCTCCGTTTTGGGCCTAGGAGCACGGGACTGGGGGCGGCCTGGGAGCGAAAACAGGCCGGAGGGACACACTGCACAAACACACCACCCCCCATTTTGGGCCTAGGACGCCTCTCTGCACTTAACTGGGAGCCAAAAGGGGGCGCTTGGGGACTCCTGGAGGGGAGGAGCCAACCAGCAATTTAATTGAGCCTGGTGGCGCAGTGGACTAAGTGCTATTAAAGTAGCACTTAATTGCCAGCTGCCTGCAATTACTGCAAGTTCAAATCTCACCAGGCTCAAGATTGACTCAGCCTTCCATCCTTTTGAGGTAGGTAAAGTGAGGACCCGGATTGTGGGGACAATAAGCTGACTTTGTATAAAAAAGAACACTGCTGGGGGGGGGGGGGGCAAAAGCCCTACTAAGCAGGTATATACAAAAGTATGAAGGCTATTGCTTAACGCATTGTAAGCCGCCCTGAGTCTATGGAGAAGGGTGGCATATAAATCGAACTAATAAATAAATAAATTACCGGTTCACCCGAACTGACTGAATCCCACCACTGCTTAAAACCCTTCAGTTAGTGACTGTTCAAACTTAACAACAGTACTGAAAAAAAGTGACATGACTGTTTTTTACACTTATGACTCGCACCATCCCCATGGTCACATGATCAAAATTCAGATACTTAGCAGCTGGTACATATTTATGACAGTTGCCGTGTCCCGGGGTCGTGTGATCCCCTTTTGCGACCATCTGACAAGCAAAGTCAATGGGGAAGCCAGGTTCACTTTACAACCGTGTTACTAACTTAACAATTGCCATTATTCACTTAACAACCAAGAAAGGTCGTAACATGGGGCAAAACTCACTTAACAACTGTCTTGCTTAGCAACAGCAATTTTGGGCTCTTGTGGCAAGTCAAGGACTACATGTATACAGTAGAATTTAATACAGGTAATCCTCGACTTACAACAGTTCATTTAGCAATCGTTCAAAGTTACAACGGCGCTGAAAAAAGAGACTCCTGACCGTTTTTCACACTTAGGACCGTTGCAGCATCCCCATGGTGATGTGATTTACATTTGGACGCTTGGCAATTGACTTACATTTACGACAGTTGCTGTGTCCCGGGGTCATGTGATCCTCTTTTGCAACCTTCCGACAGGCAAAGTCAATGAGGAGACCCAGATTCACTTAGCAACCGTTGTAACTCATTTACCAACCACAGTGATTCACTGAACAAATGTGGCGAGAAAAGTCGTAAAAACGGGTTCGAAACTCACTTAACAAATTTCTCACTTGGCAACGTAAATGTTGGGCTCAATTGTGGCCGTACGTTGAGGACTACCTGAATTCCTCTTTATCAGTCATGATACAATTGTGAAAATTATTATTTTTTGCACTGGGAGAGGGGTCAGAAAGCTTCTGAAGCTTTTGAAAAGCGAGCTGCCAGTTCAATGAATCTGGGTGCGCTACAGACACTAATGCCAAGCATAACAATGAACCGATCAAAGTGACATTGGAAAGGAACGCCATGCTTTCAACGTTGAAAGGTTACCCACCCTAAATTCCAGACGGCATAGAATTGACAGGAAAGCTAAAAGTATTTTAAAATATGGCTTCACGGTCAAAGAAATCTGTTGTGGTGTTTTTTCAGATTTTATTTTTCAATGGGATTTTTTTTTTTCTTGAAAGAATAGATGCAGGGGGGAAATGAAATTTAAAATGAGAGAGCTACAGTCAGCGGTGGGCTGCTGGGGGTTCGCAGGTGTTCGGGAGAACTTCTAGCTAAGATTTTGTGCAGTTCAGAGAAACCCCAAATCCCACTCCTGGCTGGCCTCACCCACCTCGCCCCACCTAGGAGTTCCCGCACGGCCCATTTTGGGTGCAGGTAAGTGCAAGGCGCATGTGGACGCTCAGGGAGGATGAAAAACCGGTCTCCCAGAAGTTCGGGAAGGCCAGAAACGGGGCTGTTTCTGGCCTCCAGAGGGCCTCTGAAGCCTGGGGAGGCCGTTTTCGCCCTCCCAGAGGCTCAAGGAAAGCCTCCAGAGCCCGGGGAGGGCAAAAACGCCCCCCCCCCGCCATGTTACAGGAGGCTGACTAGGCCAGTTGTCAGCAACCTGCAGCTCTGGAGCCACATGCGGCTCTTTGGGCCCTCTGCTGTGGCTCCGTCAGGTGATCCCACCACTAGCTGGCCCTGCCCCTCTCCCTCCCCTCCCAGTCACTCCTTGCCTGGCCTGAGAAGGTAAGGGTGACGGCGGGAGATGGAGAAGTGGCCAGGGCAGAGACAGAGAGATACAGAGAGAGTGTGAGAGAGAGAGACATAGATACAGAGCGGGAGGGGAGAGGAGAGGGAGGGAGAGAGAGAGAGAGAGATGTCAAAAGGGTTTTGTGGCTCCCGGTATTTTCTTTTCTGTGGGAAATGGGTCCAAATGGCTCTTTGAGTGTTTAAGGTTGCAGACCCCTGGACTAGGCCATGCCCATCATGGCCACGCCCACCTAGCAACCGGGCAGAGAACCCCTTGCTAAAATTTTTGAAGCCCACACCTTGCTACAGTTAGGCGCCAACAATCAAATCCACGTGTGAAGAGTTCAATTGGCTATTTTGTTGCTCATGCTCTTTACACAGGAGTTTTCCCACCCCGGCGTTTTGCACTTGGACCTGATTCTAGATAAGGTTTAACATCATTCAAGTGAAGTTGGTCCTTGCCCTTTTGTGCCTACATAAGGATTCCAGGCAGTGGTGAAATCTAAAATTTGTTACTACCAGTTCTGTGGGCGTGGCTTGGTGGGGGTGGGGGTAATGTGATGGTGGGCGTGGCCAATTTTTTTTTTTACTTTTAAAACCATTTTTTTACATGTAAAACCATGTAAAAAAATGCCTTCAAAAGGCTCTGACGATCCCAGCTGAGTTGCCTGATCGTCAGAGGGTTTTTAAAAAACTGACTGGGATCGTCAGAGCTTGGATCGTCAGAGCCATTTAAAAGAAAAAAAAGTTTTTTTCTTTTAAATGGCTCTGACGATCCAAGCTGAGTTGCCTGATCGGCAGGCAACTCAGCTGGGATCGTCAGAGCTTGGCTCGTCAGAGGCAATTTAAAAGGAAAAAAAGCTTCTGATGATCGCGTGGCTCAGCTGGGCATGGGGGGGTGGGGGCAGGGATTTTTGCTACCGGTTCTCTGAACTGCCCGCCACCATCGCTACCTACTCGCCCGAGCCGGTCCGAACCGGGAGCATTTCACCCCTGATTCCAGGCTAATTCCTTGCTTGACCCAGTGGTCTTCAATGTCTTTATAAACGACTTAGATGAGGGACCAGAAGGGGAACTCATCAACTCTGCAGGTGACACTAAGCTGGCAGGAATAGCCAAACACCCAGAAGACTAGCTCAGGATCCAAAAAGATCTTGACAGATTTGAACAAGGGGCCCTATCCAACAACATTGGATAGTAAGAGCCTTGATAGTACAGTGGTCTACGCACCCTGTTATTACCACAGCTGCCTGCAATTTCTGCTGGTTCGAATCTCTCCAAGGCTCAAGGTTGACTCAGCCTTCCATCCTTTCTAAGGTAGGTGAAATGAGGACCCAGTTTGTGGGGGCAATAAGCTGACTTTGTATAAATATACAAAAGTATGAAGGCTATTGCTTAACGCATTGTAAGCCGCCCTGAGTCTCCGGAGAAGGGCGGCATATAAATCAAATTAAAAAAAAAAACAAACAAAAAAAAAACATGACATTTAATGTGGAGAAAAGCAAGGTTTAAAACCTAGGCAGGAAAAACCAAAGGTACAAGTACAAATTAGGCGAAACCTGGCTCAAAAGCAATAACTCTGAGAGGAAACTTGGAACCCTAGAGGACAATCACTTCAGTGTGCCGTAGCAGCCAAAAAAGCTAATACAATCCTTGGTTGTATAAACAGAGGCATAGAAACAAAATCATGTGACGTGTTAGAATCGCTTTATAAAGCCTTAGTAAGACCAGACCTGGAATCCTGCCTCCAGTTTTGGTCACCACATTACAAAAAAAGATGTTGAGACTTTGGAAAAAGTGCAAAAAAGAGCAACTAAATTGATTAAAGGCCTGGAGACTAAAACATATGAAGAACGGTTGCAAGAACTGGTCATGTCTAGTCTAGAGAAAAGAAGCACTAGGAGTGAAATGATAGCAGTATTCCAATATTTGAGGGGCTGCCACAAAAAAAGAGGGAAATCAATTTATTTTTCAAAGCACCAGAAGGCAAGACAAGAAACAATGGATGGAAACTGATCAAGGAGAGAAGCAACCTGGAATTAAGGAAAAGCTTCCTAACAGTGAGGACAATTAAGCAGTGGAACCGCTTGCCTTCAGAAGTTGTAGGTGCTTCATCACTGGAGGTTTTTAAGACGAGACTGGACAGCCACTTGTCTGAAATGATACAGGGTCTCCTGCTTGAGCAGGGGGTTGGACCAGAAGACCTCCAAGGTCCCTTCCAGCTCTATTCTGGTTGACTCCTACCCCTGGCTCAGCCAGTTTCTCCCTGACAGGTACAAAGTAGCATTTGCACTTCGAGCATGCCTAGAGGATCCACTGCTCCAATTAAATTTCCATCCTGCGCACAAAGTCTGAGCTTGTTAATAAGAATTAATTAGGCCAGGGGTCTGCAACCTTAAACATTCAAAAGAGCCATTTGGACCCGTTTCCCACAGAAAAGAAAACACCGGGAGCCACAAAACCCTTTGTTCTGTCCCCCTTCCCCACACAGGCAAACACACAACCAGGCACGCCTGCCAAGTTTTTATTAAACAATCAGACTAGAAACCCTTGCAGATAAGAGTTTTGGCAGTAAACTGCGTAATGCTTGCCAAGTCAGTTTTCACTCACAGTCAGAAAGAGAGAGTTTATCCTCAGTCCGGTTCAGTAGCAAAAAGTAATCCATGAAGCAAGAGTTAGCCAAGGTCCAATCCAAAATATGCACAAGCCAGATTTCAGGTAACGCGATGTGACTCAGGTTTTTAACTTTGACCGTCACAAAGCCTGAAGAGCAATCACACCCACTTTTATTCCTTGTGGGGTGTGGCTCAGTGACTCAGCTCAATCTCTGGCCCTCCCACGCCTCTTTCGTTGCTGCGCACGCTTCTCCCTCCGACGCTGCCGGGGATCAAGCCAGGATTCATCATCCTCGCTCCCTATCTGTTGTTGTTCCGATATGCTTTCCTCCTGGCATATCCCAGGCTGTTCCTCTTGGCCTTCGGATGGAACCTGAGGCATTGCCAGAGAGGAGGGTCCTGGAGAGGGAGGCCTTATCAGTTCCTCCCCATCACCTTCTGAGTCCTCTTCCTCTGTTAGGACAGGCTCGGGAGTCGGGGTCACAACATCCTTCCTGTGCCTGACTATTTCTTGGGCGGCTGCAAAAACTAGCATATGTAGTTGAATTAAACGTTCTGTTTTCTTCTGATTTTTCTTTTCTTGGATTTATCCATGGTTGGCCTACCGGGGGTTGAAAAGCTCAATAAATCGCGTGCCGGTGAGTGTCGCACATTGGCGGTTGTGACGCATATTTTGAGTGACAGGGAGCCGCAGCAGAGGGGTGAAAGAGCCACATGCGGCTCCAGAGCCGCAGGTTGCTGACCCCTGAATTAGGCCATCCTTGGAAAATCAATAACCACCTGGATCTTCAAAACCTTTTTGCATATCCAGCTGATCGTTAGACTTTCCCTTCGGACCATTCGGGATCCAGAAGCGTGTCCACTCCGTCTTTGGATATTTCAGTACGATTTGGTAGTTTCTCCATCTTGGCTGCCTGATTGTGTTTCTTGAAGCCAATCATTATGGATGTGTAGAAAAATAAATAAATAAAGGGAGCTATTCTGAGCAGGAAATTGGATGCCTATTAAATGACCCTAGATGGGGATTTTTTTTTTTTCATTAGCATTTATATTCCCCGCGAAATGGGAGGCTAAGGCAGCAAATGAATTTGTGTTGTGATTTCCAATTAAACTTCATTGTTCATTTGCAGACATTACTCCTTGACCCAATCGCAAAACTAAGAAGAACCTCTGCAAAATATATCAATTTTTTCCCCCACTTAAAAACTCCTTGAAACAGCAATTCCTTCTCTAGCCCAATTGCCGTGAAAAACAGAATTTGGAAGAGGGTAGCAATTGGTCACAATACCTACACTGTTAGCAAAAAAACCTTCCTGAATCAATTAAACAATTGCCTGCGTTAATATCTGGCAACCAGGGGTGGGAATGTGGAAACTTAATTTACCATGCGTCACTTACATGTTTTCAAGTAAATTATTTTCCAATTGGCTCTGCATTTCCACTGCCCATGACAGCTGTAATTTAAAAGAAAACTTCCAATATATCACTGTCACGCACACCTCTTGCAATTTAAGGCTTGGCTTATTTAGACTGATAACAGCAGCTGCAATCCCTGCTGATTGGGTATGGAAATTAATGCCTTTCTCGGTCTAAATATGACGCTTTCTGCAACAATATAACCAAAGGGAGAAAAAAATAAGTATATTTTTTAGTCGTAATGCCATCTTTATGAGTAAACCAGGACTAGAATTTCATTGGTTTTTTTGCAAAGTATTATATTCCCATTATAATAATATGTGTTTCCTGCTTTATTTATTCAGTGTCTATCCACACTAATCTGTTGCCATCAAGGGACTGATTGTTTTAGCTCTGTGATGGCGAACCTATGGCACGGGTGCCACAGGTGGCAGGCGGAGCCATATTGGTGGGCACACGAGTGTTGCCCTAGCTCAGCTCCAGCGCGCATGTGCGCACCAGCCAACTGATTTTCAGGCCTTCTGGTCCCACCGGAAGTTGGGAAACTGGCTGTTTCCGGCCTCCGGAAGGCCTCCGGAGGGAATGGGGAAGGCTGTTTTTGCCCTCCCCAGGTTCCTAGAAAGCCTCTAGAGCCTGGGGAGGGGGAAAAACCGGCCTACTGAGCCCACCGTGCCATCACGTGCCAAAAGCAGGAGCAATGTGGGGGGGGGGTCATGTGTGCAAGCACGGGAGGGTGGGGCACATTGAATTATGGACATGGGCACACGCACACGCGACCCCCTCGCTTATGGCACGTGACGGCAAAAAGGTTAGCCATCACTGTTTTAGCTAAACCAACAAGCTGTTCTTTGTTATCTCAGTCCTGTCATAATCTGAACCTATATCCTTCTGAGTGGATAATTATTAGCCAATGAGCTTCATAACTAGAACAATGAATCAGTGGAACAACTGGCCTCCAGAAGTTGTGGATGCTCCAACACTGGAAGTTTTTAAGAAGAAGTTGGATAACCATTTGTCTGAAGTGGTGTAGGGTTTCCTGCCTAAGCAGGGGTTGGACTAGAAGACCTCCAAGGTCCCTTCCAACTCTGTTATTCTATTCTATTCTATAACTAATTGGGAATTAAACTCCATTCTCTTCGTTTACCGATCATCTCCCTAAACCACTACATAATAATCAGGTTCACACCTATTAAGGATTTTAAGGATCCTTAATAGGTTAGGAGCCTGGATAGCTCAGCAGACTAATGCATTGTAATTTAATTCCAGCTGTCTGCAATTAGTAAGTTCGAATCTTGCCAGGCTCAAGGTTGACTCAGCCTTCCATCCTTTCTAAGGTAGGTAAATTGAGGACCCAGTTTGTGGGGGCAATAAGCTGACTTTGTATAAATATACAAAAGTATGAAGGCTATTGCTTAACGCATTGTAAGCCACCCTGAGTCTCCGGAGAAGGGCGGCATATAAATCAAAGTAAAAAAAAAAAAAAGGATCGTGGGTTTATGTCAATATTTTTATTTCATTCATTCAATTATATGCTGTTGGGTTGGAGTGACATGATAGCAGTGCAACTACTGTTTTGGACACTAGCTATAATAACAAGCCTGATTGTATTGTATGCCTTCTTCCTTCCTATACTCCACTGCATTAGGGAGGTTTTAGTTTCAACTGCTTCCAAATATTATCTGGATATTCTGAATTTAGAAATGTTTTTTCCCCTCTTTTTCTTGTCAGCAACAGAGCTCACCTATGTATCTCCATTGAAGTCATCTTCCATGACTCTCTATACTTCTGCTGACTGATACCATTCCTTTACGGCTTTCAAGAACCGTAAAGTAGGGGTGCCAATTAATTAAAGGTTAATTTAGCAATGCTTATTCATTCTTCCAAATCTTTGGAATCTTTCAAAAATGACTTAGACTTAGAATAACTTTATTATTACTTTGAACATACACTAATCAGCATACATTAAAAATGAAATTTCATTACGTACAACTCTCAAAGGGTCTCCACCTCCAATATATACTACATAAACATGACAAAATAAATAAATACAAAATTATGCATATACCCACACATATTAAATGACACAGAGAAACAACACAGTCTCATTCGGATGTGTACATGTACATGGCAAGAAAAACGAATCTTGTGAGTTTACCAAAAGATGGCATAGAGAACAAAGCTGTTACAGAATCAGGTAATCCTGCTAGAAACACTTTGAAACCTCCTCTCAGAGGGGAGCAACAGAAACAGACCGTACAGTGGGTGTGTGGGGTCTCTGACAATGCTTTGAGCTCTAAGCACATAGCGCTTATAAGCAGTATCCTGAATAACAGGAAGCGAACTTCCCATAATCTCTGCTGTCCTTACCACTCTCTGTATGGACTTTCTATCTGAGGCACTGCTGCCACCAAAAATATTCCCAAGCCAGCAAGCCATTGCTGAGGATTCTGGGAGTTGATGTTCAAGATTTGGGAGGCACCTGATTGGAGAATGCAGAAACATGGAATGGGGAAAAACCCAGTTAGGGTATGGAATAAAGTGTTCTTTTTAGTGCAAGAATCCAGAACAAGGCATGTGAGATAGACCGTTACACATTCTGGTTAAATGGTAAGGACAATAATTTTGTTTGGTATTATTTTAATAACTAAGTGCAGCACAGGTAAATCAATAAAACACAAGGCAACGTCATCTAATATACACAATAAAACAGTAAAATAATAAATATGTATTGCTGTCAGGCTCCAAAAAGCTAAGAATCATTTGAAGCAGGTTTTTTAATTGTTCCTTGCCTATAGAGTGGGGTGGGAATGGAGATTTTGCAGTATCCTTCCCCTACCACGCCCACCAAACCACGCCCACCAAGCCACACCACACCCACCAAGCCACGCCCACAGAAGCAGTAGTAAAAAAAATTGGATTTCACCACTGCTCCAGAGGTTGTAGGTGCTCCCACACTGGAGGCTTTCAAGAAGAGATTGGAAAACCATTTGTCTGAAATGGTAGACGTTTCCTGCTTGAGCAGGGGGTTGGACTAGAAGACCTCCAAGGTCCCTTCCAACTCTGTTATTTCATTAAGAAGCTACATCCTCTCTAGTATTTATTTATTTATTTATTTATTTATTTATTTATTTATTTATTTATTTTATTTTATTTTATTTTATTTTATTTTATTTTATTTTATTTTATTTTATTTTATTTCTATACCGCCCTTCTCCCGAAGGACTCAGGGCGGTGTACAGCCTAATTAAAAACACAAAGACAGACAATATTTAAAAATAATTAAAATTATTAAATAATAGGCCTAATTTATAAAACTCCGAATTTAAAAACCCAATTTAAAACCAGTTAAAATCATTATATTGATAGCCCAGCCTGGCGGAACAACATGGTTTTGAGGGCACAGCGAAATACACGGAGATCAGAGATTTTGCGAATTTCTGGGGGGAGTTCATTCCAAAGGGCAGGGGCTCCCACAGAGAAGGCCCTCCCCCTGGGTGTTGCCAGCTGACATAGTTTGGCCGATGGCACCCTGAGGAGACCCTCTCTGTGGGAGCGGACTGGCTGGTGGGAGGCTACTGGTGACAGAAGACGGTCTCGAAGGTACCCAGGTCCAATGCCATGGAGCGCTTTAAAGGTGGTAACCAACACCTTGAATCGCACCCGGAAGACCACTGGAAGCCAGTGCAGCTCGCGCAGGAGGGGTGTCACATGGGCACAACGAGTTGCGCCCATAACCACCCACGCGGCCGCATTCTGGACCAGCTGGAGCCTCCGGGTGCTTTTCAAGGGGAGCCCCATGTAGAGAGCATTGCAGTAGTCCAGTCAGGAGGTGACAAGGGCGTGAGTGACTGTGCGTAAGGCGTCGCGGTCCAGAAAGGGCCGCAACTGGCGGATCAGGCCAATAGACCAAACAACCAAACAACCAAGCTCAGAGAGCATCAAAGACCACAAAACTCTATGTTTTTAGAATATTTTCTAACTAGCCCGCTCAATTGGACTAGTTCTATCACACCTGAGTTGGAGGCCATTTCTTCAATGAGCTGTGGAATGCATGATCTCTTCTCAAGGAAAAGAGCTAAAATAGTAATTTCTGTCCTGTCCTTCAACCATTTAGCCAACATCTACCATACTGCAGTAGTTCTTTTTCATTTCTCTTTTACATCGAACGTAGCTGAAGTAGACTTTTGTGCCTAACATCCTCAGCTCATTATAATCTTTAGCGTTCCTGACACCACCGCTTCAAAATCTGAACTACTCCTATAGCCTTACTTGCTGGCTTCACCTTCTTCAGCCCTTTCATGTACATCCATTTGAATGTCACAGTTTCACCCATTTTCATCAAATTAAATTGCCACCTCTCAGTAGGTTACTTTTTTTAGCAGTAGAAAAAAATCTTTTAAGACAGCTTATGGTTTAATAAGCGAGAGTGTCAATTCATTGTGAGAAGAATAAAGATCTTTAACATGTGTTCTTAATTTCCTGAAAGAAGTTTGGTGGCCATTACCAAGAAAGCAGGCATAGTTTTGCCCGCAACAAAATGTGTTTAAAAAGACTTTGTTTGCAAAACTCTAGGCCAGGGCTCTCAAACTCGCAGCCCGCGCTGGTGTCACATGCTGGCCAGGCCCATGCCCAGTGGTGAAATCCATTTCTTTTACTACCAGTTCTGTGGGCGTGGCATGGCTTGGTGGGCGTAGCTTGGTGGGCGTGGCAGGGGAAGGATGCTGCAAAATCTCCATTCCCACCCCAGTCCAGGGGAAGGATACTGCAAAATCTCCATTCCCTCCCCACTTTCGGGCCAGCCAGAGGTGACATTTTCCAGTTCTCCAAACTAGTCAAAATTTCCACTACCGGTTCTCCGAACTACTCAAAATTTCCGCTACCAGTTCTCTGAACTACTCAAAATTTCCACTACCGGTTCTCCGAACTACTCAAAATTTCCACTACCGGTTCTCCGAACTACTCAAAATTTCCACTACCGGTTCTCCGAACTACTCAAAATTTCCGCTACCAGTTCTCCGAACTACTCAAAATTTCCACTACCGGTTCTCCGAACTACTCAAAATTTCCGCTACCGGTTCTCCGAACTACTCAAAATTTCCGCTACCGGTTCTCCGAACTACTCAAAATTTCCGCTACCAGTTCTCCGAACTACTCAAAATTTCCACTACCAGTTCTCCGAACTACTCAAAATTTCTACTACCGGTTCTCCGAACTACTCAAAATTTCCGCTACCGGTTCTCCGAACTACTCAAAATTTCCGCTACCAGTTCTCCGAACTACTCAAAATTTCCACTACCGGTTCTCTGAACTACTCAAAATTTCCACTACCGGTTCTCTGAACTACTCAAAATTTCCGCTACTGGTTCTCCACAACCTGTCAGAACCTACTGGATTTCATCCCTGCCCATGCCCAATTTAGCAAAAGGGAAAAAAGTCACCATACATCACGTGTTGACACCATGACCACACAAGTTTGACACCCCTGCTCTAGGCAATCCTGGAATCTTAAGTCAATGAGATCTAATTAGTACATGGACAAGAGACCACCAGGAAATCTTACACATTAAGGCTAAGCTAGGAAGTGTTTTTTTTTTTTAAAAAAAACAGAAAAACGTGAAGCATTTTCGTCTTGCTGTCAAACAAAACTATGTAAAGTTGTGCATGTCACAACTTTAAATTGGTAGCATGGTTGTTAAATGAATCTGGCTACCCTATTGATTCTGTTTGTCAGAAGGTCGCAAAAGGTGATCACATGACCCCAGGACACTGCAACAGTCATAAATAGGAGTCAATTGTCAAGCTAAATTGTCTGAATTTTGATCATGTGACCACGGGGATGCTGCAGCAGTCATAAGTGTGAAAAATAGTCATGAGTCACTTTTTTCAATGCCGTTGTAACTTTGAATGTATCACTAAACAAATTGTTGTAGGTCACTGGCTACCTGTATCCCTATCTGCTCAAATATAGGTTGGAGAAGGAAATAATTTTCCAAACACTGCTTTTGGGTGTGAGCTTAAATTTCCATTGATGCCATGGATTCTTTCCTTTGATGTTATTGATCAAGAAAATCTCACTTTCTCCATTGTCAAATGTCATGTAACCTAGCCAAGGAAGAAAGCAAGAACCACCCAGAGTGGCAACTCTTACCACTTGTCTAGGATGAGGACCTAATCTTCAAAACTTGATTTATGGTGATCTCTGTTAAAAATTCTATTTATATATAGCACCACAGATCAAACAAAGAGTACAGTCACCATGTGCTTTACTGCTCAACTGTTTAACTGTAACAGGAAACAGGAAACTGTACTTAGAACAAAAGAGTGTATAGAGTACATACCATAGATCCAAACCTATAAACATTGCCATCTACTGGATGAATACTGAATCCTACAGTGGTTGTTGCATAAAAATACTTTCCCACAATGAATTCCAACAATATCATTAAAGAGTCTGCACCTCTCCTCCATTTCTTTTTTTCTACTCGTGCCACATTAGAAAAGATGAAGAAATAATGGATTTTGCACATGATGTCAAACTACACTTTGCTGTAATCCTGGAGCTGGTTGTTCCCTGAGTTCAGTGGTGGGTTGCTCCCGGTTCAGTCCAGTTCTACAGAACCGGTAGTAAAACCGTCAGGAGACTCCGCCCACCTGCCACGACGTCATCATGGGTGATCTGCACTCCCGCTGCAAACTGGTAGTAAAGGTAAGTGGAACCCTGAATTGTAAGCCAGTATTTCTCAACCTTGTCAGCTTTAAGATATGTGGACTTCAACTCCCAGAATCCCCCAGCCAGCTTGAAAATTCTGGGAATTGAAGTCTTATCTTAAATCTTAAATTTAATTTTAATTTACATTAAATTAAATTTAAATATAATCTTAAATCTGACAAGGATGAGAAACACTATTCTAAGCAGATTCAAGCTTGATTAGACCCATCAGCTAAGCTTAATGTCTCGGTATGTTGGAAGCACCTTTTTTTTTTTTTAAAGGAATATTAGAATCCCTTGCATGTCAACTCAAATACCATTCAATTCGATATTTCTTGGTAAATGGGCATAGGTTGTAAAGGATATATTTTCGACCATCTGCAAAACAGCATGTACAATTTCCAGTTAATTCCTGGGATGATAGGTTTCCATCCATTACCCCAAAACTTGTTTGTTTTTCATTTTCATTTTGACATAATATTCACTCGGGATCTTAAAAAAGAGCTTTTCATGGCTAGTTTTTGCAGTTCTGCAGAAGACAAATAACTTGACAAGCCCTGAAAGATGATAAGGAGGCAAGAGACCTTGAGCTATTCTTCCTTGGATAAATCCATATTATCCTTAGCTAGAATCAGCATCAAAATATAGTTGCTATGGATATTAAGACACAGAGACTATATTCACAATATAGCCATCTGCTTAGAATGTACATGTAGTTCTCAACTTGCAACCATTTGTTTAATGACTGCTCAAAAGTTGCAACGGCGCTGAAAAAATTGATTTACGACTGGTCCTCGTACTTATGAGCCGGACCGAACCAGGAGCAACCCACCACTGCCTCCAAGGTCCCTTCTAACTCTGTTAGTCTATGTCAAGGGTGTCAAATTCAAGGTGCAGGGAGCGGATCCAGCCCGCGGGGTGCTTAGATCTGGCCCGCGGGGCTGCCCTGGAAACAGCGAAGGACTGGGCCTTGGTCCCTCTGCTAGTGAAAATGGAACTCGCGAGGGCTGCAGGCGGTCCTCCCAAGTTCTGTTTTCGATGGCAGAGGGTTGCAAGAGGCCGTCACAGTCGAAAATGGAGCTCGGGAGCCCATTTTCGTTGACAGAGGCCACCACAGGTGCCCCTGACATGAGTGATGTCAAGTTGGCCACGCCCACCCTGGTCATGCCCCCGCCCCCCCCCCAGGTCAAACACAACCCTGATGCGGCCCTCAATAAAATCAAATTTGACACTTTGTTCTATGTCCTATGTTGTATCTCTTCTAGAAGCGTCTTCCAGAATCTCTGGCAGAGTTGCAATCTCTTGTAATTAACAAAAGCTAGATAATGAAACTGGGAACAACTCAGCAAACACAGTGAACAGCAATGGACGAATGCAATCCTGAAACATATGCTTTATTTGTCCATTGTTCCAATCACCTAATTAACGTGTTTGGCGTCTGAAATTTCATTTTTCGTAAGGGTGTTATTGAGTTATAACGAGGGAAAACAGAGAAAATAATAATAATAAAGCTATAAAAAGCTAGCAAGCGTTCCCTATATCAAGCCTCTGCCATTAGGCAATGTTCAGATGTATTGGACAAGTTTCATCAATGCTGGCTCAGAATTTATGGAAATTGTTTCCACAACTTCACAAGGGATGTGATTCTGGAAGGACGCTTAGAATAGGAGGACTTGTAGCTTCCAAAAACCTTAGTTATGGCCTCTCTCTAAAAAAACCTGGCCATCTAAGTGAATTATTCGTCAATTTGTATGCTGTCAATTGCCTTCTTTCTCATGACAATTATAAATTTGGAATGTGATCGAATGGACCACATGACCACATGTCAGGTGCTCAACAATGACCTGGCATTGATGGTTGTTTTCAGTGTCTCGATGTTACAACATTTTTACCAAAACTCGGCATTTACTTGCGGTAAAACCAGTGGTGGGATTTAAATTTTTAAATTACCAGTTCTGTGGGGATGCTTGGTGGGCATGCCGTGGCATGGCTTGGTGGACTTGGCTTGGTGGGCATGGCAGGGGAAGGATACTGTAAAATCTCCTTTCCCACCCCACTCCAGGGTTACTGTAAAATCCCCATTTCCTCCCGATCAGCTGGGACTCGGGAGGCAAAGAATAGATGGGGGTGGGGCCAGTCAGAGGTGGTATTTACCGGTTCTCCAAACTACTCAAAATTTCCACTACGGGTTCTCCAGAACTGGTCAGAACCTGCTGAATACCACCTCTGGGTCAAAGCAGTCCTACAGTGAATAATGGGTTTGCTTACTGACCACTGGTTCGCTTAACAACCATTGCAAAAATAAAAAAGCTTGTAAAATCAGGTTGGTCATGTGGATGCTCTGTTTTATGACTGTCATGGCTTACGATCGTAATGGGCAGGCTCCATTACGGTCGTAACTCAAGGACTATCTATACGAGATGTTTAATGAAAGTCTGGGGTAAATTCAGAATCTCAAAAGCGCAAGAGGAATTTGCAACTTTCCTTCGTAGCATAGTAAATAGTCACGGCGAAGGCTTTGAGTGAGTTAAAATACCACTTCGTGCGTTTCTCGGCATCTGGTAACTTTAGTAACTTTTTCTCTGAACGTCTCCCTTCCTTCCAGGGGTGGGCTTCAAAAAATTTAGCAAGGGGTTCTCTGCCTGGTTGCTGGGTGGGCGTGGCCATAGTGGGCATGGCCTAGTCATCCTCTTGCATCATGGGGGGGGGGCTTTTTGCCCTCCCCGGGCTCCGGAGGCTTTCCTCAAGCCTCTGGGAGGGCGAAAATGGCCACCCCAGACTCCAGAGGCCCTTTCTGGCTTTCCCGAACTTCCGGTAGGCCCGTTTTTCACCTTCCCCAAGCCTCCACTGGTGCCCTACACTTACCTGCATCTAAAATGGGCCGCATGGAGACTCCTGGGAGGGGCGGGGTGGAGTGGGCAGGGCCAGCCAGGACTGGGATTTGGGGGGTTCTCCAAATTGCGCCGAATCTTAGCTAGAGAGTCTCCTGAACCCCTGCAAACCCCCAGCAGCCCACCGCTGTCTCCTTCCATTTCTTTCCTGGCCTCCTCACAGCCTCATCCTTCTCTCTCTTACCTCTTGTTTTTATGTGACCTCGATCCAAAACACACACCATCCAAAGGCTAAATGCATTCCTTGGTCTGGAGAATAAAGTCTTCTATTCCAGCTTCCGTCACATTTTTATGACAGAAGCTGTCACAAAAATGTGGAAGCTGGAAGTTTGGCATTGAGTCTCTCAGCTGCACTTTTGATAATCTCACCCTAAGGGCCAGCTCTGATATTGCCTTAGAACTCCCCGAATTTATGCATCCGTTCTCCCTCGAGATCCCGACGTGCCAAACAACAGATGCTAAACTACGATGGGCAACGCCATAGGTACTTCAAAAAAGAAACATTGGCTTTAATGCAAGAAATGAAATACGCTTCCTAGTTTATATCCTCCTAGCTGCTGGTTAATTATTCAGAAACAATTGTTATGGTTAGCTTGCACTGGAGTTGCCTTAACGAAATCAATTTAATCCTTTTGCAAGGATTGCCAAAGAAATTATGTAATACGGCTGCCAAACATTAATTGTAGAGAGCTTCACCTCAACTCTCTAGAGTCTGGAAGATCTTTCGGCTTTCAAGCCCCCGCAACAAAGACCTACACAATTTTTCCTCAGCCAGCAGACCCTCTTCCCTTGTGGCACAGTGGTTAGAATGCAGTACTGCAGGCTGACTCTGCCCACTGCCAGGAGTTCGATCCTGACCAGCTCAAGGTTGACTCAGTCTTCTACCCTTCCAAGGTCAGGAAAATAAGGCCCCACATTGTTGGGGGCAATACGCTGACTCTGTAAATCACTTAGAGAGGGCTGTAAAGTGGTATATAAGCAGTGGTGGGATTCAGCCAGTTCGCACCACTTTGGTAGAACCGGTTGTTAACTTTCTGAGCAGTTTGGCAAATTGTTCATTAGGGCAGAGAACTGGTTGTTAAATTACTTGAATCCCACCAGTGTATATAAGTCTTAACTGCTATTGCTATTGTTTTTCTGTTTAATTTGTCAATAGTTATTGAAACAAATATATTCTGTATGCCCCCCCACTTCATCAGAGATGATAGAGACTCTCTCCTTTCTTTCTTTCTTTCTTTCTTTCTTTCTTTCTTTCTTTCTTTCTTTCTTTCTTTCTTTCTTTCTTTCTTTCTTCCTTCCTTCCTTCCTTCCTTCCTTCCTTCCTTCCTTCCTTTCTCTCTCTCTCTCCTTCCTTCCTTCCTTCCTTCTTTCCTTCCTTCCTTCCTTCCCTCCCTCCCTCCCTCCCTCCCTCCCTCCCTCCCTCCTTCCTTCCTTCCTTCCTTCCTTCCTTCCTTCCTTCCTTCCTTCCTTCCTTCCTTCCTTCCTTTCTGCCCTGCCCGGTTTACTACTAGACACCTTCCTCATTAAACAGATAGCCAGTGGGGACATATTACAGCCAATCTGGCAGATATGGTACATTTCAGTTGTGCAACTTCTGGGGGGGGGGGAAGTATTTTCTTGAGATTTCACAAGACCCTGGGACACAGTAGACAGCTGGAAAGATTGCTATATGTCCTTGATTAGTTTCCATCCATTGCTTCTTGTCCTACCTTCAGGTGCTTTGGAGAATAGGTTGACTCCCTCTTCTTTGTGGCAATCCCTGAGATATTGGAATACTGCTATCATGTCTCCCCTAGTCTTTTCATTAAACTAGACATACCCAAACCGGTCAGTCCTGGAGGAGATCAACCCTGACTGCTCTTTAGAAGGCCAGATCCTGAAGATGAAACTCAAATACTTTGGCCACCTAATGAGAAGGAAGGACTCACTGGAGAAGAGCCTAATACTGGGAAAGATTGAGGGCAAAAGAAGAAGGGGATGACAGAGAACGAGGTGGCTGGATGGAGTCACTGAAGCAGTTGGATTGAGTTTAAATGAACTCCAGAGGATGGTAGAGGACAGGAAGGCCTGGAGGAATGTTGTCCATTGGGTCGTGATGGGTCAGACACGACTTCGCAACTAACAACAACAAGAAGAAGTCATACCCAATTCCTGCAACTGTTCTTTAAATGTTTTAGCCTCCAGTCCCCTAATCATCTTTGTTGCTTTTCTCTGCATTCTTCCCAGAGTCTCAATAACTTATTTTGTATTGTGGTGATCAAAACTGGATGAGATATTCCAAATGTGGTCTTACCAAAGTATTATAAAGCCATATCAATACTTCATGTGATCTTTAACAGATTAACAGAGTTGGAATGGACCTTATAGGTCATCTAGTCCAACCCCCCACCCAAGCAGGAGACCCTACACCATTTCTGACAGATGGAAATCCAGTCTCTTCTTGAAAGCTTCCAGTGATGAAGCTCCCACAACTACTGAAGGTAACTTCTGTTCCATTGGTTGACTGCTCTCACAGCCAGAAAATTTCTCCTTATTTCCAGGTTGAATTTCTCCTTGGTCAGTTTCCATCCATTATTCCTTGCCTGGCCTTCAAATGCTTTGGAAAATAGCTTGATCCCCTCCTCTCTGTGGCAGCCCCTCAAATATTGGAAGACTGCTATCATGTCTCCCCTGGACCTTCTCTTCACTAGACTAGCCATGCCCAGTTCCTGTAACCGTTCTTCATATGTTTTAGCCTCCAGTCTCCTAATTATCCTGGTTGCTCTTCTCTGTAGCTTCTCTAAAGTCTCAACATGTTTTTTATAGTGTGGTGACCAAAACTGGATGCAGTATTATAGGTGTGGTCTGTTAATGCAACCTAGGATTGCCTTGGCTTTTTTGGTGGCTGCATTTATTTCAGCCTTCTTCTTCCATCTGGGTAAGATCCAGACTGTGCAACTTCAACCAACTGGATTTCCCAACCAGCATGACCATCACTGAGAATTCTGGAAGTCGAACTTTTATACTTCTGAATGAAGGTTGAAGAAAATAGATTCCTTTAATGTTTTTTTTTTTAAACTGGGGATTCTCCTTTATATACTGATCCTAATGCAAAGCTGAGGATTCCTGGGTTACCAGGAGCCAATAGAATTTCTTCAAATGAAAGTGATTGTCTCTGTTTTGGCTCTTGCATCTTGTCAAATCTATTTCTCAAATTTGCATTGGAGTTGGTTTGGGCCTTCTGCCCAACAACTGACTTTGAGTCCACCAATATTGGGAACAAGTTATGTTCATTTTCCATAGCTCTAGTTTTCAAATCACACACATTGTCTCTATTTATATCAGGCACAAAGCAGATCATAAATCATATTTCTATGAATAATAACAGCCTACATTGCTGTTTGGCATTATAATAAAGCTCCATTGTAATGCTATTCTGCTCCTGCTTCTTTCCACCTGGTCTTTTGGAGGCGATATGATTGTATTCACAATGGGGAATTAACAGGGGTCTCTTCCTGTTCACCATTAAGCCAGGGCTCCAATAATAATAATAATAATAATAATAATAATAACAACAACAACAACAACAACAACAACAACAACAACAACAACAACAATAACCGATTATATTTACCAAGAGCAGAGGGTGGTCGAGGACTCCTACAAGTAAAGCAGACTGTGGAAGAAGAAAAATGCAGCTTGAATGGTTACATCCAGAAAAGTGAAGAACCAATGATTAAGGAAGTAAATAAAGGAGGCCTTTTAAAGACAACTAAAACAAAAGCAGAGTATAAGAAAGAAGTAATTGAGCAGCGAGCTGAAAATTATAAAAGCAAAACTCTGCATGGCCAATACTTGAAAAGTACTGAAGGCAAAGCTGACCAGAAACTAACTTGGAACTGGTTAAGATCAGGAGTACTGAAAAAAGAAACTGAAAGCTTTATTTTGGTAGCTCAAGAACAAGCCCTAGCCACAAACTGCATGAAGGCAAAAATTCAACATGTTACCACCAACAGCAAATGCTGCCTCTGTAATGTGAAAGATGAGACAGTCGACCCCCTGATCAGTGGGTGCAGCAAAATTTCACAAACTGACTACCTACAACGCCATGACCGTGTTGCTAAGATCATTCACTGGAAATTGTGCCAGAAGTTTGGATTTGAGTACAGCAAAAACCACTGGGAACATCAGGTTGAGAAAGTTTTAGAAATGAGAAACTCAAGATCTTGTGGGACTTCAGGATTCAGACTGACAGGCACTTGGTCCACAACACACCTGACATAACAATAGTTGAAAAGAAAAAAGTATGGTTCATTGACATTGCAATACCTGGTGATGCACGGATTGAAGATAAGCAGCAAGAAAAAAATCACAAAGTACCAGGACTTACAAATTGAAGTTGAGCGACTGTGGAAAAAGAAATCGTGTGTTGTCCCGATTGTAATTGGAGCCCTTGGAGCAATACCCAAAGGGCTACCCCGCTATTTAGAAATTCTAAATTTGCCGGACTTGAACATTTTGACTTTACAAAAAACCACCTTACTCGGAAGAGCTTACATCCTCCGACGATACCTTAACAGTTCCTAGGTACTTGGTTAGGACTCGAGCTGCTGAGCTATTAACCAGCCTCAAAGGCTGTGAATCTCACTAAAGATTAACCAATAATAATAAGGTTGTGTGATTATGATACTGAATGCAGACAATCTGTCAAAGAAGACAACATCAAAATCTGGAAATCTACCTAGAACGGAAAGCAGTGGCAATGCGGAAGATAGTTGTTATTCCGAGAAATTTAGTGACATGTTTTGATTTCTCCTTCACGTTAAAAAAAAGTTTAGAGTTCATTCCAAGCTAGTCTGCTTGGTTTATTTTCACTCTTGTTTACTGGATAAAAGGAGAAACGGGTATGGGATTCATTGTCTAGATTTTGAAATGACTGCAACAGTGGTGGGTTTCAAAAATTTTTACTACCAGTTCTGTGGGTGTGCTTTGGTGGGTGTGGCAGGGGAAGGATACTTTAAAATCTCCATTCCCACCCCACTCCAGGGAAAGGTTACTGCAAAATCCCCATTTCCTCCCGATCAGTTGGGAGATTTTACAGTATCCTTCCCCTGCCACGTCCACCAGGCCATGCCCACCAAGCCATGCCACGCCCACTAAACCACACCCACAGAACCAGTAGTAAAAAATTTTGAAACCCACCACTGCTCTTATCTCTCTGTCCTACGTTCAACTTTGAGCTCATTGATGAGATTAGATAAATGCACAGTGTTTTCTTTTCAAAGTTTAGTATGTCCTTCTACAATTTCTGTAAAAAACAATACTCCTTTCTCCTTTCCCACAGCCTCATAGCTTTTCTTACTGGAAAAGTCTCAGACTTTCAATTTCAATCAGGTGCCCATCCAGTCAATGGCAGGTCTTGTAATCTCCTAGCCATAGGCAGGGCCATGAAGCAGGGGTGAAATGCTACTGGTTCAGACTGGTTCAGCCAAACCGGTAGCGATGGTGGTGAGTGGTTCGGAGAACTGGTAGTGACGACAGTGCAAGACTCGGCCCACCCGCCCGGTCATCGTTACTTCCTGATTTTAACCAGGAAGTCACCTGTTTTTTACCCTCTGCACATGCGCTGAAGGCTTTGCTCGGCGTGTGCACTTTCGAATCGGTAAGGAAGGTAAGTAGATTTCACTCCTGCCATGAAGTCCTGGTGCCAGGTTTTGATAAAAAATCTTGGGATTGTTATACATTAAGAGTGTCTCCAAGCTAGAAACTGGGTAGCGTGCATCCTCCTAACCAGCTTTGGGGTATCTTTGCTGGGATTATTAAGGAATTCCTGGCAGCCTGTAAGAGGTTTGGGTATTATCTTGCATGCTTTCTATGTTAGGCTTTTCAATCTGTTTGATTGAACTAATCATAAAGCTTAAACACCCCTTTCTTTACTGGTATGTTGTGTGTGCATTCTCTTTGGATCAGTGGGTGTGGCTTGGTGGGCGTGGTGTGGCTTGATGGGCGTGGTGTGGCTTGGTGGGCGTGGCAGGGGAAGGATACTGCAAAATCCCCATTCCCTCCCCATTCCTGGGAGAAGGATATTGCAAAATCTCCATTCCCACCTCACTCTGGAGCCAGCCAGAGGTGGTATTTGCCAGTTCTCCAAACTATTCAAATTTTCTGCCACCGGTTCTCCAGAACCTGTCAGAACCTGCTGAATAGCACCCCTACTTTGGATCCAAAAGAATCAGTTGCTGGAGCTCTTGAGTACTTGGCTGGAGGACAAGGACCTGAATGCAGTCACTCATTCACTCTGTCATATACAGTGTTTGAATTGTTCGAAGAAGATTTCTTTGCATCAAACGCCCTCATTCCAGATTTCAGTGAGAAATAGAAAACGTATGAAGAACAGTTGCAGGAAATGGGTATGTCTAAGCTAAACTAAGCTAAAGAGAAGGGCTAGGGGTGACATGATAGAAGTCTTCCAATATTTGAGGAGCTGTCACAAACAAGAGGAGGCAACCTATTCTCCAAAGCACTTGAAGCAGGGGTGGGTTCTAAATTTTTTTACTACCGGTTCTGTGGGCATGGCTTATTTTGTGGGTGTGGCTTGGAGGTCATGTGACTAGGTGGGCATGGCTAGCTGGTCAGAGTCATTTCTGGAAGGTCCTCGCACTTACGACCAGTCCTCGCAATACGACCCAACTCATTTTTTGCTTTTAACACTGATCAGCTGTAGGACGGCCCTTTGAAGCCCCGCGGCAAGAGTTTAAACAGTTTTTTTCCCTCTAGTCATCAGCTGGGACTCAGGAGGCAGCAATAGATTGGGGGTGGGACCAAATAAAAGGTAAGAATAACGTGGGGGGGGGTGGGGGGATGGGAGGGCGGGGGGGAGAACCGGTTCAGTGACGTCATATCGTCACCGCTACCAGCTCGGCCGAACCGGACCGAACCGGGAGGAACCCACCACTGACTTGAAGGCAGAACAAGAAGCAATGGACAAAAACTAATCAAGGAGGGAAGCAACCTAGAATTAAGGAATAATTTTCTGACAGTGAAAAAAAATCAATGGAATGGCTTGTTTCCAGAAATTGTGGGTGGTCCATCACTGGAGGCTTTTAAGAAGAGATTGGACAACCACTTGTCTGAAATGGTATAAGCCGGTCTCCTGCTTGAGCAGGGGGTTGGACCAAAAGATTCCTTCTAATTGTATTATTCTATATTTCAATATATGAATATTGTTAAGATTCATTACAAAGGCATTCTTTATGTTTGCAAATGACCAAAAGTTTCTAGCAGTGACTGGAGAAGCCAACACATTGAACAGTGGACATTCCAGAAACTACATTTTTATAATCTGAAATTTCCACCGAGAAAAAGAATTTAGTCAAAATATCCCTTGAAGTTTCAACCCAATGCCTATATTCTTTCTGAAAAGTGCTTGTCAATATGATTTCCAAAGGAAAACATCCTTACAAAAATGAGGAAAGAAGAACCCAGAGAGGGGTATAGTCAGTGGTGGGATTCAGCTGGTTCGGGCCGGTTCGGGAAAACCGGTAGTTAAATTGCTGGCTGTCTCCACCCCTCCCCTCCCCGTCCCTTCCAGGAGTCCCTATGGGCCCCATTTTCGCTCCCAGGTAAGTGCAGGGAGGCCTCCTAGGCCCAAAATGGGCACGGGGGGTGCAGCGTGCCCCCCCCCGTGGCCAGTTTTCGTTCCTGGAAGGCTTCAGGGAGGCCTTCTAGGCCCAAAATGGTGCGTGGAGGGAAGCCCCCCCCCCGCAGCCCATTTTCACTCTCAGGAGGCTTCAGGGAGGCCTCCTAGGCCCAAAATGGGGCATGGGGGGGGCGGCGCATCCTCCCGTGGCCGGTTTTTGCTCCGAGGGGGAGTGCAGGTGGCCGGGTGCTGTCTGTCACACTCCCGGCCATGCCCATGATGGCCACACCCACCCAGCCAGTCATTAGGGCAGAGAACCGGTTGTTAAATTATTTGAATCCCACCACTGGGTATATTATGTTAAAAGAATACCTGAGATTCTCTATCCCGTCGTACAAGAAAATCAACAAGTGAAGAGAGGAAGCCCTTTTATAATAAGCCAGATTTCTTCTTCTTCTTCTTCTTCTTCTTCTTCTTCTTCTTCTTCTTCTTCTTCTTCTTCTTCTTCTTCTTCTTCTTCTTCTTCTTCTTCTTCTTCTTCTTCTTCTTCTTCTTCTTCTTCTTCTTCTTCCTGACAAATACAGCATTGTCTTTTCGCTTGGCGATAGCTTTCTTGAATTTCAGGCCAAAAAGGTATTTCCTATCGCTGATTGGACATTTCAAGTGAAACCCCAAACGTGAGACTTTGTGCATAGAAAAGTTTCCCTTTCATTCCAACAGGCCTCGAATCAAAATTGGAATCCATTTTTTTTTGTCTCTATTGTGATGCCACCTGGTATTCATAAGATTGACACCTGCTCCAAAAAAGAAGCCTATTTTTGTCTCAAACAAGATCCTGCTGAGAAAGGTACGCAATTTTGCATGTAACAAAAAGAGACTTTCCTTAACCTATTCCGGTTGAAGTAGAACATGTTTTGTTCTTGTAGGAAAACAATGCAGACAAAATACTGGGACAACAACGACAAGAAATTATGTGCCAAGCCTGGAAAAAAAAAGAAACAGTAGTGAACACTTGAAGAGTGTTTGGAGACTACAGTTGATCCAGAATGCAGCTGCGCGAGCTGTCGTGGGTGCATCTAGATACACCCACATTACACCAATACTCGGCAAGCTGCACTGGCTTCCTATTGGTCTCCGGGCACAATTCAAGGTGTTGGTTATTAAACCAACTTTAAAGCCCTACATGGCTCAGGGCCAGGCTATCTTCGAGACCGCCTTCTACCACATAGCTCCCAGCGACCGGTAAGATCCCACAGAGTTGGTCTCCTCTGGGTCCCGTCAGCTAAACAATGCAGGCTGGCGGGCCCGCAGGGGAGGGCCTTCTCTGTGGCTGCCCCAGCTCTCTGGAACCAGTTACCTCCTGAGATCTGGACTACTCCCACCCTATTGGCCTTCTGAAAAGCGGTGAAGACCTGGCTTTTCTGGCAGGCCTGGGGCCGTTGATCTCACTGTTGCAATCTTGCGAGATCTGGCCATGAATGTTGTGCGTGGACTTTTAATGTTTTTAAAATGTTTTTATAATGGTTTTTAATAATTTTCCTATGTTCTTTGTTGTATTATTTTTTGCTGTAAACTGCCCAGAGTCCCTTGGGAGTTGGGCGGCATAGAAATTAGATAAATTAAATTAAATTAAATTAAATTAAATTAAATTAAATTAAATTAAATTAAATTAAATTAAATTAAATTAAATTAAATTAAATTAAATTAAATTAAATTAAATTTTTTTACTACTGGTTCTATGGGCGTAGCTTGGTGTGGTTTGGTGGGCATGGCTTGGTGGGCCTGGCAGGGGAAGGATACTGCAAAATCTCCATTCCCACCCCACTCCAGGGGAGAATACTGCAAAATCCCCATTCCTTCCCCACTCCTGGGGGAAGGATATTGCAAAATCTCCATTCCCACCCCACTCTGGGGCCAGCCAGAGGTGGTATTTGCCGGTTCTCCAGAACCTGTCAGAACCTGCTGGATTTCACCCCTGATCTTAAATCTCAGATAAACCAAACCTCCGATAGCCAACACTCCAGAAGATAGGCTTAAGATCCAGAAGGATCTTGACAGACTTGAACACTGGGTGCTATCTAACAAAATGAAATTCAATGATGAAAAAAGTAAGGTTCTACATTTAGGGAAGAAAAACAAAATGCACAGATACCGTATATGTGGTACCTTGCTCAACAGTAGTATCTGTGAGAGGGATCTTGGAGTCCTAGTGGACAACCATTTAGATATGAGCCAGCAGTATGCAGCAGCTGCCAAAAAAGCCAACACAGTTCTGGGCTGCATAAACAGAGGGACAGAATCAAGACCACGTGAAGTGTTAATACTACTTTATAATGCCTTGGGAAGGCCACACTTGGAATACTGCATCCAGTTTCGGTCACCATGATGTAAAAAAGATGTGGAGACTCTAGAACGAGCGCAGAGAAGAGCAACAAAGATGATTAGGGGACTGGAGGCCAAAACATATGAAGAACGGTTGCAGGAACTCGGTATGTCTAGTTTAATGAAAAGAAAGACTAGGGGAGACATGATAGCAGTCTTCCAATATCTCAGGGGTTGCCACAAAGAAGAGGGAATCAAACTATTCTCCAAAGCACCTGAGGACAGGACAAGAAGCAATGGGTGAAAATTAATCAAGGAGAGAAGCAACTTAGAACTAAGGAGAAATTTCCTGACAGAACAATTAATCAGTGGAACAACTTGCCTCCAGAAGTTGTGAATGCTCCAACACTGGAAGTTTTTAAGAAGATGTTAGATAACCATTTGTCTGAAGTGATGTAGGGTTTCCTGCCTAAGTAGGGGGTTGGACTAGAAGACCTCCAAGGTCCCCTCTAACTCTGTTATTCTAAATTCTAAACTTAGGGAGTTTAGGGAAGTGAGGATCTACAAGAAGATTTGAGGGGGTGGAGTCCATACAATTTTGGGTGATTTGATGGAGGGGTTAAAAAATTTGGTGCTTTTCTCCTTGATTAGTTTCCATCCATTGCTTCTTGTCCTGCCTTCAGGTGCTTTGGAGAATAGCTTGAATTATCACAATGGCTTCCCACAAACAAAGCATCTAATGGGGTTCCCAATGTAGAAAGTTAGCACCCACCCCTCCTAGAAGAATGAAATGTTTTAGGAAATGTTAAAAAGGCAGAATATTATATTTCCCCTAAAGGAGAAATAGAAATCTAAAGGGAGAAAGAAACTCAAAGCTTCAGCTCCCTGCCCCTAACAGATATTTGGTGCCCATTGAGAAAGACTGGGCCAGCCTATCTACAAAACAAAAGACTTTCAGCTCCAGGGTGATGGGATGAAGACATGACCCTCCAGGACATAATAGGATTATCTATCACCAGAGCTCACTGCATTGCACAATCTCCTAAGGACATTGCATCAGAGTCCAAACTTCAACCAAACTTGATTCAGACAAACTGATCCCACATGACCCCATGGGAGTCTGATTACAGCCAATAGAATACATTTCTTGCACAGGAACAGGAAGCTCAAGGGCAAGGCCCAAGAGAGGGTATAAATAACCCTCACTCTCCACTCCATATGGTCAGCTGCCCAGGACCTCAAACCCATGTGGTCCTGTCCATCAATAAACCATCTTTCCAATCAGCCTCCATGTTTCCAGTGTCTTTCTCCTCACTTGGAACTAAACCAGGTGGAGATTTCTTCCAACACTAACATTTTAAGTTTAGGGTACGTGAAGATGAAAATGGTAGCACTACATAAAATCCATAATGTCAATTAAAAATAAGCTTAGCGCCATATCTGGAAGATGATAATAATATGTCACTAGAAGACTGTTGTGGAAAATGACAGTTGATTGGGATAAAGACCTCCTGGTATATTTAGAATATCAGAGGAAATAAAAAGCAAATCGTATTTCCATAATTGCATCTTAGTGATTCATTTTTCTTGATGTTTCAATATTTTATTGTGAATTAATTTTTGGAGCGAACTAACCTATCTCCCTTTGACATTCAATTCTGCTAGGTAACATTTGCCACTGTCTTCCAAGCGAGGTAATTATTAGTTTGCTATTCTGGGCATCATCTTAATTAATGTCAAGCACATTCAAGACAACTTGGCAAGGGGCGACAACAGGTTGACCTTCTCTGGATTTGCAAATGAAGCAGGATGAGGTTTGCTTGCACCTTAGATGCCAAACCAGTGAGATATACTACAGCTGCACTGCACAGTCTGCACTGGGAAATGATAATTTTACCATCTCTGAAAAATGCCATCGTAAAACTACTTCCATTTTATTCTCAAGAATTATAATAAATATGTTACCGAGGACACCAGCAATCAAAACTCAAAAGATTTCTAGTTGAGGGTTTATTTCCTCCAGATTCTTAAGGATTATTTTTTAGATAAAAGTTAGAGAGCAGAAAATACAATTTATATAACATTTAAAGTATAGTTGCATTGATGGATCTTCCATCAATTAGAACGCTGAATACTTTGGATTTATGTTCTAATATAGTGTTTTTTTAACCTTGGCAACTTTAAATTTTGCTGGAAGGAGTTTCGAAATATCCTGTCTTGAATGGGCTTCTGCCGGCAAGTATTTGCTTTGCTTATGAATAGAGGCATCTAGATAGTTGCCTTCCTCTTTCCATAAGCTCTTTATCTCCTTAAGTGCTGGCAGCTGCCATGGGCTATTAAGGAAGACTGGGGGCTGCTTTCTGCCTCTAAAAAAATATTTCTCCATTTCTCCTTTAGGAAAATCTAATATTGTGCCTTTTTTTTTTTTTTTAATATTTCCCAAAATATTTCATTCTTCTGGGAGGGCTTCCAATACTTTGAAAATTGTATGGCTACAGCTCCTGTGCCTGATTTGGATAAGCCGGTTGGGTGAAGCCTTGTTCCTTCGCTTATATCAGATGCTGCTTCTGCCAAACTCACATACATTTGGATAACACCTCTTTTCCGCTTCTTCATCCTTGACAAACCTGCCTTCTGCTAGCCCAGAATAAAGAAATAAAAGCTAAAGCAATTACCCCAGGCCATCATTTAAAAACCAATCTCTGCTCTTTTTTTATTACAGGCCCCAGAATTAACAGCTGTAAAACAAGGACCTGTTAACACTTGATAAATTTGCTGCTCTTCACCTCTCCATATATCTAGTAAATCTCTCTCTCTCTCTCTCTCTCTCTCTCTCTCTCTCTCTCTCTCTCTCTCTCTCTCTCTCTCTCTCTCTCTCTCTGGTTTGGGATGACATCTGGGGAAGCAGGAAATAAAATCTGAAAAACATTTGCAATTCATATTTCACAGGAGATGCTTCTCGACTAGGGTTGCTAAGCAAGAGGTGCCATAACCAGGGTTTTGCTTTGCTTTGCTTACTCGGGGTGTAGCTTATGTAAAGCCAGACTATTTAGTTAGTTTTGTTGAGACAGATCTGGTTAGAAGTCTCCAGTTCATTTATTAGGCTTCTTATTTAGGAAGAGTATACATGCCTGAGTAGAATCAAGCATCGTTGAAACTGATTCTTCAGGTCCCAAAAGGACCTGTGAATGTATTCAGGACAGTTATGAGGAAGGAAGGAAGGAAGGAAGGAAGGAAGGAAGGAAGGAAGGAAGGAAGGGAGGGAGGGAGGGAGGGAGGGAGGGAAGAAAAGAGGAAGGGATAGGAGGAAGGAAGGAAGGAAAAAAGAGAGGAAGGAAGAGGAAAGAAGGGAGAAAAGGAAAAAGTGATAGGAAGAAGGGAGGGAGGATAAGAGGAAGGAAGGAAAGGAGGAAGAGAGGAAGAGAGAAAAGAAGGAGGAAAGGGAAAAGAGATGGGAGGAAGGAAGGAAGGAAGAGAGGGAGGTAGGAACATGTGAGGAAAGGAGGGAGGAAAAGAAAAAGTGATAGGAAGAAGGGAGGAAGGAAGGGGGGAAAGACGGGAGGGAGGAGGAAGGAGGGTTAGGAGGAAGGAAGGAGGGATAGGAGGAAAGATGGAAAAAAGGCCGGAGGAAGAAGGAGGAAAGGAAGAAGAAAAGGAAAAAGAGATAGGAAGGAGGGAGGGAGGAGGGAGGGAGGGGGAAAGGAAGGAAGGAAGGAAGGAAAAAAGAGAGGAAGGAGGAGGAAAGGAGGGAGAAAAGGAAAAAGTGATAAGAAGAAGGGAGGGAGGGAAGATAGGAGGAAGGAAGGAAAGGAGGAAGAAAGGAAGAGGGAAAGGAGGGAGGAAAGGGAAAAGGGATGGGAGAAAGGAAGGAAGAGAGGGAAGGAGGAACATGTGAGGAAAGGAGGGAGGAAAGGAAAAACTGATAGGAAGAAGGGAGGGAGGAATGGTAGAATGGAGGAAGGAAGGGAGGGAGGGAAGAAGGGAGGGAGGAAGGAGGGATAGGAGGAAGGAAGGAAGGAAGGAAGATTTTTCCTGTAGGTTGACAGGACTGACAACCAGTTCCTGCCATGTTTGCTTACAACCACCACATTTGCTTAACGACTGCCACAAAAGTTGTAAAATGTGGTTAGTCACGCGATGACCCACTTTATGACCCTCACAAAATATGACCATAGCTGGCAGGTTCCATTAAGGTTGTAAGTCAAGGACTGCATAGCGTCTAGAGGGAGATATTATTGACTGCTGATTTCTGCGAATGCCCAGCCACCAAGAACTCCCAAGCATTTGGGGATTCCTCTGGGTCTAAAATATCAATAGTTTCTCAGTTGATTCATCAGTGAATTTGTCTACACATTGAGACATTAAGGTTTTTTTTTTCTTTTTTCTTTTTTTATTGAAAAAGTTTTACAAACATCAATTTCCCCCCCATTTTTTCCCCTCCCCCTCCCTCCCTTAACCCCCCAAACCCTCCCCACCCCCCATGACTTCGCCAAGGTGAAATCTATCCACATTTATTATATCTTATTTTATTTATTTTATTTTATTTTTGAATTTGTATACCGCCCTTCTCCCTGAGGACTCAGGGCGGTGAACAGCCAAATAAAAACATCAAATACAAATATTAAAACACATTTAAATATATATATATAGATTTGGCCCCATTAATTAAAACGATAAACAAAACAAAACAATTAAAAAACCCTTAAAAAGAAATTAAGCCAGCCCGGCTTGTTGAAAAAAGAAAGTTTTAAGGGCACGGCGGAAGGCACTGAGGTCTTGGATTCTCCTTATCTCAGGGGGCAACTGATTCCAGAGGGTAGGTGTCCCCACAGAGAAGGCTCTCCCCCTGGGGGTCACCAGCCTGCATTGTTTGGCTGATGGCACCCTGAGGAGGCCCTCTCTGTGGGAGCGCACGGGTCGGTGGGAGGTCGTCGGTGGTAGTAGGCGGTCTCGGAGATAGCTAGGTCCTATGCCATGGAGCACTTTAAAGGTGATGACCAACACCTTGAAGCGCACCCGGAAGACCAGCGGGAGCCAGTGCAGCTCACGCAGGAGCGGTGTTACATGGGAGCGCCACGCTGCTCCCGTCACTACCCGCGCTGCTGTGTTCTGGACCAGTTGGAGCCTCCGGGTGCTCTTCAAGGGGAGCCCCATGTAGAGAGCATTGCAGTAATCAAGGCGAGAGGTTACGACCACCCCTCTATTCTCCCCCCTGTGTACTATACAATTCTTCATGACAATAAGCTATTTTGTCCTCTATAAACTATATATTTCTAGGTTCAAGTTTTTTTTTTTCTTGATATAACGAATCAAAGATGCAGGGAGCATACAGCTGGACAAGACTTAGTTAGTGCCTATCCAGGAAGGCCTCGTCTTGCAACCATTCATTTAGTGACTATGTCAGGTTTCAGACTATCTGGTTACAACAACTTTGAAAAAAGTGACTTATAATCATTTTTCACACTTAACGAGCCCGGGAAGGGAGGCAAGGAGGGGCTGGGAGGGGAGGGGTGAATAGAGGCCGGTGAGGTGCCCCTCCACATGACTAACATCGAGTTGGCCATGCCCACCCAGTCACATGCCCACCTAGCCACACCCACTCAGCCGGTCATTAGGCAGATCATATTAGTGGTCCGCGGGATTTAAAATTATGAATTTAGTGGTCCCTGAGGTCCGAAAGGTTGGTGACCCCTGCTCCAAAGCACCTGAAGGCAAGACAAGAAGCAACGGATGGAAACTAACCAAGGAGAGAACCAACCTAGAACAAAGGAGAAATTTCATGACAGTGAGAACCAGCGGTGGAATTCAGCCGGTTCAAACCGGTAGCACCAACAATCAGTTGGCCCCGCCCATCCGCCCCTGCTCTATCCTGTTCTTTATTTCCTGCTTTGTAGCTCATCTCAATCGCGCGGCACAGCTGATTTCCCCTCCGCTCGCTGTTCTACTTTTTTTTTCCTTGTTCATTTGTTTTATTTTTATTTTATTTTATTTATTTTGTCGAGTACATATTAGGTCATATATACTTACCGTTGCTGACTTGGAAGGTAAGCAGCTGAGCTTCTAAATGCTCAATATTGCTTAACGCATTGTAAGCCACCCTGAGTCTCCGGAGAAGGGCGGCATATAAATCAAATTAAAAAAAAATAATAATAAAAAAATAAAATTTTCAGCGCTGCGTGCAAGCGTCTTAACCACACGCTCACCGAACCGGTTGTTAATCCGGCAGCATTCCACTACTGGTGAGAACAATTAATCAGTGGAACGACTTGCCTCCAGAAGTTGTGGATGCTCCAACACTGGTGATTTTTAAGGGGAAATTGGACAACCGTTTTTCTGAAACGGTGTAATGTTTCCTGTTGCTTGAGAAGGGAATTGGATTAAAAGACACTCCCCTCCCCCAAAGGCAGGGGTGAAATGCTCCTGGTTCGGACTGGATCGCCCGATCCGGTAGCGATGGAGGCAGGTGGTTCAGAGAACTGGTAGCAAAAACCCCTGCCCCCATGCCCAGCTGAGCCGCACAATCATCAGAGGCTTTTTCTTTT
The DNA here is from genome assembly GCF_029215685.1 of Pituophis catenifer annectens. NCBI lineage: Eukaryota > Metazoa > Chordata > Lepidosauria > Squamata > Colubridae > Pituophis > Pituophis catenifer. The sequence goes on from NW_027256883.1 coordinate 10,108,666, forward strand.
AATTTTTAAAAGCATTTTTTCTACAACCTCTTTGGCCGAAAAAATGCTTTTAAAAGTAAAAAAAAAGCCTCCGATGATCTTCAGAGGTTGTAGAAAAAATGCTTTCAAAAGGCTCTGACAATCCCAGCTGAGTTGCCTGATCTGCAGAGGCTTTTTTTCTTTTAAATGCCTCTGACGATCAGGCAGCTCAGCTTGGATCGTCAGAGGCATTTAAAAGAAAAAATGCCTCTGCTGATCAGGCAACTTGGCTTGAATCGTCAGAGGCATTTAAAAGAAAAAAAGCCTTTTTTTTCTTTTAAATGCCTCTGACAATCCCAGCTGAGTTGCCTGATCTGCAGAGGCTTTTTTTCTTTTAAAAGCCTCTGACGATCAGGCAACTCAGCTGGGATTGTCAGAGCCTTTTGAAAGCATTTTTTTACAACCTCTTTAACAAAGAGGTTGTAAAAAAAATGGTTTTAAAAGTAAAAAAAAAAAAAGTTGGCCACGCCCACCCAGCCACATTACCCCCCTACCAAGCCACGCCCACAGAACCGGTAGTAACAAATTTTAGATTTCTCCACTGCTCCAAGGTCCCTTCCAACTTTGTTACTCTGATCTTTTTTTCCCCCCTCAACAATCAAACCCACCACAGCAGGGACATGGATTAAATTGTCCTTTGATCGGGAGTCCTGTCATTGCAACCTGGCCCTCTTTCACTCTAGCAAATGTTATCTAGGCGGCATTGATTATAACTTCCCCGCTATCATCAATCAAGAGCCATAAGTGAATTTGGCTAGTACAGGTGCAACTGCAGGCTGGAAATAACGCACCACATGATTTTTAATAGCTGCTAATTAAAGAAGAAACATTAACGCAGGGAGACCTAATTTGCCATATGTCCTGGCGATACCTGAAGGGCAGGGAGAGGGTAAGTGTGCATTAGATTGAATGAATGAGGCTTCCTAACCCTAATAAAACACATTAGCATCATCAGAGTTCCTTTGATATATTTACTATGAACAGCCAGCCTCACCTCCACAGCATCTGTTGGGAGTGAGTTGCGCAAATCGCATCCAGTCTTTAAATATCATTATTTCCAACAGATTCCATAATGTAGTTTATGCTGATTCGACGTGGAAATCAGGTTAAAGAAGAAAGGGGCACAGGGAAATAATATTTTCCAAAATAAAAAGATTATGCATTTCAAAAAGAAGCGAATGGTACCCCCATCCATCTAAAGATGCAAAATCTGTTTGCAGTAAAACGTGTTTTAGAAAAGGTTTTTTTTTTTTTAAATTGTGCACCCAATCACATTTCAATTGATGCTAGCAAAGTTTTCCCCTCCAAACATTTGTTCCTTTTGTCTGAAGGGAAATATTGTACAAGTCCATTATTGGAAACTCTGGATAAAGCAGAACCACTTTTCTGCCGATGATTCTTAAGAGATAATATAATTCAATTATGATACTTTTCAGAATTACTTTTCTATAACGTGCTCCTCAGGATTCACGGCAAGAAATTTCACAGTGGCATTGCCTGTTACAATAATAATCAGTACTTCCAGCAATATATTGAATAAATGGTTTTAAAAAGAATAATAAATGATATTTATGATTAAATCAAATATTCAATATTCTAAAAAAGGATGGATGGTAGATTTTGAGAAGTTAGGATGAACTTCCTAAGCTAAAGCAGCATTTATAAAAGGAAGTTTAGGGGGAGGAAAAACTTCCACTCATTAGGCTTGGTCAACAAGGCTAAAAGTCCAGGCCCTAAAGGCCGGAAGCAGGGGTGGGCTACTACGGGTTCGCCCGGGTTTGAGAGAACCCGTAGTTAACATTATGGCTGGTTCAGAGAACCACCAAATCCTACCCCTGGCTGGCTCCACCCACCCCAACCTGCCCCTCCCAGGAGTCTCCACGTGGCCCATTTTGGATGCGAGGTAAGTACAGGACCTGCATGGAGGCTTGGAGAGGGGGAAAAATGGGCCTCCCGGAAGCTCCGGAGGGCCTCCGGAGCCCGGGGGAGGCAGTTTTTGCCCTCCCAGATGCTTGAGGAAAGCCTCCAGAGCCTGGGAAAGGTGAAAATGACCCCCCCCATGGTGTCCACCATGGCCACTCCCACCTAGCAACCGGGCAGAGTACCAGTTGCTGAAATTTTTGAAGCCCACTCCTGGCCGAAAGTTCCTCAGCCTTCGCAACATGAAGATTTGTGGACTTCAACTCCCAGAATTCCTTAGCCAGCGTAGTGTTCCTTCATGGATGACAAGAAGAAGATAAATAGAACCAAGGCTGTGAATCTTTTCTTTGGACACATAGAAATAAATCACATGTATACATTCTTCAAAAGAGATAATAAAAAGGTTAAGAAAAAAACAAAAAAAGTAGGAATAGCAATAGCACTTAGATTTATATACCACTTCACAGCCCTCTCTAAGCAGTTTACAGAGTCAAGCACATTGCCCCCAACAATCTGGAAGACCGAGTCAACCTTGGACCGGTCAGGATTGAGGGAATCAAACTCCTGGCAATGTGAGCAGTGTTAGCCTGCAATATTACATTTCTAACTGTGCCACCACAGCTGAAAAGCATCCTCTCTGGCAGTCTACACCCAGATAACCAGGGATTAGCACCAGACAAACAAGCAAAAAACAATCAAGGAACTATTAAGAAGAAAACCACACCCACACCAACACTGAGGGGGCAAGTCATTAGAATATAAACAGAGAGCAAACCCCACTCTCTTCCATCTGGATGATGTTAGCTAATGAAACATCAGCAAAAAAACTGCCAAGTGTTCTAACCTAGGCTTCCTTAGAAAGTATAAAGCACAATCTTAGTCCCGCAAAACCTCTTTTATTTATATGACTGTAAATTACTTTCATTTACAGTCCGCAACGCTTGATAAACAGTCTTTCAGAGGAAGGTTATCAACGATGCCAGAGAGCTAATTTCCAGAGATGCAGGGCAAGGTCAAACTTGGCACAGAGTCACAAACAGAACGTTCAAATCTTGAATCGGCCAGTTGAACTAATTGCTTCCTGCAAAAACTCATGTCCCATTCGCTCTTCTTTTATGTCTTATGGGGGTGGGCAATCATCTCCAAGCCTTACTCCCAAGTTGACCCTGTTTTCTTAATTGTTCTTGTCATCTGGCAGCTCTGTGCATGCACACACTGGGAACAGGCTCTCTATCATGGGTAAATGCCTCATTCTTGAATGAAAGAAATATATATCCATGGAGTATCAAGAGTTAACTTATTCTCCCTTTCCTAATGTATTCCTCACTAACCACTCCCCTTTTCTAATCCCGCCTCCCTGGTATAAAAGATGATGTACATTCTTTCTCTTTGCTTCTATCTGCAATCACTCTGTGAATATAGAATGCCTTCTGTAAATAAACGATCTTCTGTTTGGATATAAAAACTCTGAATTCATTATTGAGTCCGATCCTCGAATTACGGCAACAATCTGGTAGCAGAGGATGGTTGGCTGACTCAATAAGAAACAGACATGCCAAAGAAAGAAAACTCCAGAAACAAAAGAGAAAGACCCAACACCAGGGCACACAGCAAAGAAATGGAAACAGATCAAGAAATGATCGATGAATCTACAATAAAAATGACAAAAGAATCTGAAAACTTCACTACAGATGACGAAGAGGTAATCGATGAACCCATCGACCAAGAAGCGAGCGAGACAGAAAACAACACGCTCAGATTAGAAATACTAAGACTGCTGAAAAGCCAAAAAGATGACAAAAATCTCATCGCGAACCTCCAAGACATTATAAAAGATAGCGGAGCAGCGAGAGAAAACCACATCAACACACCAAAACCAAAAGACCACAAGATGGTAAGCGAATTACCTATAATGAAAATATAACTAAAAGAAAGACTAACGGTCCCGCGCAAAAGTTTGAATGGCAGCCATCTTGGTTTTGTCAGCCCGCCAAAATGGCTGACTCAGAACCAATCAGAAAGCAGAGTTCAAAATGGCTGGCGTGAAAAACTCTACACGGCATAAGAAATAAAAAAGAAAAATTCTACTCATCAGAAGAATCTGATACAGACACCGAAGAAACACCAACCGAACTACAAATCGAAACAGCTATCAAAACACTTTTTGCAACCTTCAGTCCGAATCTAAAAATCTCAAAGAAATCGACGAAAGTACCAAAGACAGTCGACCAAATAACAAAGAAAAGAAAAACTGCACAATCCAAAAGCAAAGATACAGAAGCAAACGAGCAAGCGTTTCAGCATCTATCCACTCCGACTCGACCGACGAGAGCGCTAACGCCCGAACCCAGAGAGCCTTGCAAGTACTCGCCCACACCGCAAACACTTCAGGGAGCCAGAGACCTCAACCGAGACGACTACGATGAGAAGAAGCAAGCCCCGATCCACATCTGGACACCTAAAGTCGAGCCAGAGAGCGAGTCATCAGAGGAAGAACACTGCGAGGGAGCTACAGCGGCGAGAACCTCCCCCGACAGCTTCAGGAACGAAATGATCTACGCGCATGCGCAAATACGCCCAGATGAACATAGAGACAGAAAGGAACAGAGAGAGCCATTCAGACTAATCGCGAGTATCCCTACACCATTCTGCAAATATCAGCATATACAGGACCATGGACAGCCTCCAGTTGTAAGTAATGCAACTAATAACATTGGAAATTTGCCTAATGATTTTCCAAAATTGAGAATAGACGGTGTTAACTTACAGGAATGGAGTCAGCAACTCCAGGTTGTTTTCTTAAAAGAAAAATTATTGTTTTTCATAACTAACCCTCCTAAAAAACCATGGACACTAAAATTGGACTGCCTACATCACAGAGCATTTTATTTACTAATCTCTAGTATATCACCTGCTATTTATTATAGTATTAAGCATAATCTAACTGTCTCAGAAATAATTCATTGTATGTTTAAACTGTTTCATAGTGAGAGTGTGGCAACCACAACTAGAATGTCTAAAAACTTTTTCTCAGCCAGGATAAAACCTGGGACTACTATAAGTGAACATCTACTATTACTAAACACAACTAGAGCAGAACTTCATTTAAGGGGAGAAATAATATCTGACCAGACAATGAAAAGCGTTATTATTAATTCATTAGACTCATCATGGGATAACTTCATATCACATCTAGACACAATTAACTTAGGCTATCTATCTATAGAGAGTTTGTCAAACAGATTAATTGCTGAAGATAATTTGAGAAGAAGCCGCTACAGTGTACATAAAGAGCATAGACAGGTCAAAAGGGTAGTATTCCAAGACAGACATCAGGACACAATAGAGTGTTATAACTGTGGGTCTAAAGAACATTATAGGAGAGACTGTCTAAAACCTCCTAGGGAGAGACAAAGACATGACACAAGAAACAGATATCACGATAGACAATCATCTATTGACAGATATAGACACAGAAATTCACCAAACTTTAGAGAACATGAGGGGGCAGAGACAACTCAAGGGACAGGAAGTCCGGATCATTGTACGGATTAGATAAACACACAATGATCAAAAATCAAGACTCAAAGGACAATGCCTGGCTCATTGATTCCGGAGCAACAAATCACACAACACATGATAAGAAAATATTATCTTCCTTCGTTGAAGATAAATTTGTAATTAAAGTAGCAAACCAAGAGGAAGTCCAAGTCATTGGAAGAGGAAATGTAGAATTACCCGGTCTAGGGAAAATAGAGGGGGTACTATTAATACCCAAGATACCTCACAACATTCTCAGTGCAATAAAGCTAAGCAGGGACTCTAACATAAATATAATATTCTCAAAGGGAAAAGTAACTCTAGAGAAAAACAAAGTAAACATAGGTAATATAATTACCAAAGGAGACTTACCATATTTCATCACAGAAGAAAGATGGTTACACAACATTAATTCAAACGTAGAAACTAACACTAGCATGGAAACAGAAAATGATATAGATAGTGACAATGAAGAACATGAATCAGAACATAATGATGAAACTACATCTGACAACAATACACACACTAACAAAAGACCCATAATTGGAAAGCCAATTCATGATGAATGTGCACACATATTACATAGAAAATTAGGACATGCCAGTTTTCCTGTAATACAAAAAATGATAGAACATGCTGAAGGTGTTAAAATAAAAGACTGTAAAAATTACCTGGAATGTTCAGTATGTAAGTCTTCAAAGCTGAGAACCAAGCCCAGACCCAAAAAGGCAACAAGATCATCAAATCATATTTTTAATCTAGTACATATGGATCTAGTTGGCCCATTAACTCCATCAATTACATACAAAAAACGATATTTTCTCACTATTGTAGACGACTTCAGTCGTTATGGTTTTGTCTACACCTTAAGACACAAAGATGAAACATTTCAAAAGTTTAAAGAATTTTATAAACGTGTAGAAACACAACATCACATACAAATCAAACAAATCATGACAGACAGAGGGTCTGAATTCATGTCAAGAGAATTCTCCCAGTGGTTAAAAACAAAGGGAATGTTGCATTTCACCTCTAGTCCTTTCTCTGCTTTTCAAAATGGAGTAGTAGAACGAAGAAACTCGACACTACAAACCATGATTAGATGTACATTAGAGGATGCTGGGTTAGGTAAGCACTTCTGGTCAGAAGCCCTATTATATTCCAATTATACACTTAACCGACTTTGGTCTAGCGTCATAAACAAAACACCATACGAACTAATGTATAGTAAAAAACCCAAGATAGCCCACATGCATGTGTTTGGAGTCACAGCAGATGTACATATACCGAAACAATTAAGACGTAAAGGAGATAATGTATCCAGAAGGCTTAGATTCATGGGTTATGAAACAGGTACAAAAGGATATAGATTTATTGACAATAATAACAAATTCATAATCACTAGGACCGCTGTATTTCACGAACAGGCCAATTGGTCTAAAATACATCTCAATGAAATACTTCCAATAACAAGACCTAATATTAAGACACAAGGTAGAACAAAACAAGAAGGGCAAACCTGTAACACACAAAAGGACAGCACCAAAACATGGATGGGAAATTGTCCCAAAATCAAAACAGATTCATTAACACAAAAGGAGGCAAGATATTTACATGATAACAATGATAGACCAGAAAGAACAATTAGATGTAACAGGAATCAAGTACCTGAACGATTTAAAGATTACATAATGCACATACATAATGAAACACCAACACCAAATACATATGAAGATGTATTAAAACTCCCTTTGGAAGAAAGAAACAAATGGGAACTAGCCATGGCCAAAGAAATGGACAGTTTACGAGAACTTAACGTATTCACTCCAGCACCAGTCCCAAAGAATAAGACAATTATAGGCACTAGGTGGATATTTAAAATTAAAAATCTAGAAGAGGGTAACACACTATATAAAGCAAGATTGGTAGCACAGGGTTTTGCTCAAAGATACCCTGAGGATTATACCGACACATATTCTCCCACAGTGAGAACTGAAAGTGTTAAGACAGCTTTAGTGATAGCCTCAGCTCTTAATCTTGAAGTTTTTCAATATGATATACAAACTGCATATCTACATGCAAAACTTGATAAAGAAATATATGTAAGAGCCCCTCATAGCAAAAACACAAATAGAAATGAAACATGGTTACTGAACAAAAGTTTGTATGGATTAAAGCAATCCGGCAAACGTTGGTATGAATGCTTGGTCAACGTACTCAAGAACATGAACTTCAATGCCACAATGGCAGACAATTGTTTTTTTGTTAGAAAAGAAGGTGAATCATTAGAATTTGTATTAATTTATGTGGATGACATTTTGTATATTGGCAAACATAAAGACAAGAGAGATATTTTTGTAACAAAACTAGGAGAACATTTCTCATTGAAGTCATTGGGGAAAGTAAACAAATATCTTGGAGTACAGATTAGTAAAACCAAAAAGGGATTTAGATTATCTCAAAAGGATAAAATAATTGAGCTCTTGAACAAATGTAATATGAATAATGCAAAGCCTTGTGATACCCCAATGCAGACTGATTTCATAAAAAATATGAATGAATCATCTCCTGAGTTTAATGACAATACGCTCTATAGATCAGTTATCGGTTCTCTTTTGTATATTGCTAATTGGACCAGACCTGATATTGCTCTACCCCTTAACTTATTATCCAGATACATCAGTAAACCTCTAATTTACCATTGGGAAGCAATTAAGAGAGTGTTGAGATATTTGAAACACAGTATAGATTTCTGCCTATTGTTAGAACCTAACAATGTTAAAGAGCCTATCCTCACTTGTTACGCTGATGCTGACTGGGCAGGCGACACTAAGAGTAGGAAGAGCACTTCCGGCTATGTATTCTTTCTTAACAATTGCCCAGTCTACTGGTATACTGGGAAACAGGATTTAGTAGCTGCTTCAACCACTGAAGCAGAGTATATTTGTCTGTCAAAAGCATCTAACAATCTCATCTCGTTCAATGATTTATTGACTAATGTTTGGAAGAGTCCATCACAGCTATTCACTATATATGAAGATAACAAAGCTGCAATAGAAATATCTGGAGCAGACGCTATTGGCCAAAGATCTAGGCATATAGATATCAAATACAAACATGTAAGACAATTATCTCAAAATGGATTCATCAAAGCTATTCATTGTGACACTACAGAGCAAATAGCTGATATATTGACTAAACCTTTACAATCCAAACAACATAAATATTTAACTTCAAAATTGTATGTTCAATATTATTCTAATTCTGAATGTAATTATTGTTGTGTGTCAAATCGGCATTTAGAGGGGGATTTGTCATGGGTAAATGCCTCATTCTTGAATGAAAGAAATATATATCCATGGAGTATCAAGAGTTAACTTATTCTCCCTTTCCTAATGTATTCCTCACTAACCACTCCCCTTTTCTAATCCCGCCTCCCTGGTATAAAAGATGATGTACATTCTTTCTCTTTGCTTCTATCTGCAATCACTCTGTGAATATAGAATGCCTTCTGTAAATAAACGATCTTCTGTTTGAATATAAAAACTCTGAATTCATTATTGAGTCCGATCCTCGAATTACGGCAACACTCTGGCTGTTCTTCTGCCTTGCTGCTGTCAGACTCCAGAGGCTGCACATAACTATCAGATGGCCTTGGCCCCCTCTCTGCCTCAGATGCAGAGCCCTCGTCAGAGCTTTCCCCAGCCCCCAGGACTGGCCCAAGTTCCTCCCCAACCTCCTCACTGTCTGACTCTGTTGCCGGCTCCGTTGGTTGCTGGCGGGCCACAACACTAAGCTTCTAGAACAGCAAGAACTCCATAGATAATCGTCAACAAAAGGAGCTACTAGAATCTTCTCTTTTCTTGCAAAGTATGGTTTAAAAGATAGAGATGGTGGCCAAACTGGTGCAATTGAAAATGTTAAAGGTTCAACCTCACCACTTGCAGCCACCATCAGTCAATTTGAGAAAGTTTGATCTAGTGGTTAAGGCATCAGGCTTGAAACTGGGGGACCGTGAGATCTAGTTCCACCTTAGGTATGAAAGTTCACTGGGTCACTTTTGGCTAATCACTAGGAGACTGTGAGTTCTAGTCCCATCTTAGATATCTGGGTGACTTTGGGCAGGGTGAAATCCACTGACCTTCGCTACCGGTTCGCAAATGTGAGCGCGTGCACCAGTGGTGGGTTGCTCCCGGTTCGGTCCGCTTCTATAGAGCTGGTAGTAAAACCGGCGGGAGGCTTCGGCCACCCGCCACAATGTCATCATGGGTGATCAGCGCATGCGCAGAAGTGTGCATGCTCCCACTGCAAACGGGTAGTAAAGGTAAATTGAATCCACCCCTGGTGCGCACCTCCTCTACGGATGCGCAGAGCCTTCTGCACATGCACAGAGGATCAAAAATGGACGTGATGATGTCTGGGCGGGTGGGCGGAGCCTCCCGCCGCAGACGCTACTGGTTCGTGTGAGCCGGATAGAACCAGCTACATTTCACCACTGCTTTGGACCCATCACCAGGTGACTTTGAGTTCTAGTCTCACCTTAGCTATGAAAGCCCACTGGGTGACTTTGGACCAATCATCAGGTGACTGTGAGTTCTAGTCTCGCCTTAGCTATGAAAGCCCACTGGGAGACTTTGGGCCAATCACCAGGTGACTGTGAGTTCTAGTCCTGCCTTAGACATGAAAATCATCTAGGTGATCTTGGTGCCAATCACCTTCTCTTGGCCACCCCACCCTACAGGATTGTGGGGAAAATAGGAGAAAAGAGTATTAGATATATTTGCTGCCTTGAGTTCTTTATAAAAATAATACGGATACGAATAATACATGTGAGATATGGATGATCCCTGACCTACGCACCTTTCGCCGTGCCCTCAAGACGATATTGTTCCAACAAGCTGGGCTGGCCTAAACATTAATTTTAATGGGTTGTTTTTTGTTTTTTTTTAAATGATGTCGGGGCCAAATTATTTAATATGTTTTTAAATGGCTTTTAAATTTTATATATGTGCTTGTTTTATCTTGGCTGTGCACCGCCCTGAGTCCTTTGGGAGAAGGGCGGTATAAAAATTAGATTAAATAAATAAATAAATAAATAAATAAATAAATAAACAAACAAATAAATAAATAAATAATAAATAATAAATAAATAGTAAAATAAATAAATAAACAAATCATTATCATTATTAATTTTTTTTTTATTTAACCATAATGTTCCTTTTGGTATGACTCCAAAGATTTTTTTTTTCTTCCCTGAGGCCAAATCTTTGAAGGAACAGAGCATGAATTTATGATAGATTGAGCATTTTGTTTTTGTTTTTTTAATGATTGACTGTCGGAATAAATAATCTTGGCTATATCTCCTGCTCTAAGATTGATGAGTTGCCTGGCTGGTATTAAAGATATTTAAGAATTACCATCTGTAATATAAATCTCCCCGTCTGCTCACTGGGAATGTCACTCCGAATAACAAAAATAGAGATGTGGGAAATGAGAACGGTGATTGTTGTCGTGTTGTGATATATTTGAGCATAGTACAGTTTACTTGATAAGATATACCAAGATTGATCTTTTGGGTTTGTTTTTTTTTAAAGGGATATTCACACGGCAGGGCACGACTGACTATGGCAAGCAACACTGTCTCTCATTTATCAACTTGTGGAAAAAAATGTTTTGTGCATCTTTATCCAAATCAAGTACAAATTTGTGCACCACAATACAGGCCTCCGAGTAAATTGCAAATATATGTCATACTGACATGTCAAAATGTTTATATATTTCTTAGTTAAAGTCTCGAAACTAAGAAAAATAATGTGTCACATGCATGCTTAAAAGTTGGGCTTTTGAAAAGTTATTTTTGACTTCCAAAATTTTCTTGACCAGACGTTTGGAATTGGTTCACCTTCATTTCCTTTTTCCTAGGCATGAGAGAGGAGCTACTAGCCCAAGGTCACCAGGTTAGCTGCACGCCTAAGGAAGGACTAGAACTGTGATGGCAAATCTATGGCACGGGTGCCATAGGTGGCACGCGTAGCCATATCAGTGGGCACGCGAGTTCAGCTCCGGCGCGAAACAGGCTGTTTCCTGTCTCTGGAGGGCCTCGGAGGAGGGGGGTGGGGGGGTGGGGAAGGCCCGTTTTTTGCTGTTCCCAGCCTCCAGAGCTTCTCTAGGAAGTTGGCAAATGGGCCGTTTTCGGCCTCCGGAGGGGTGGGGAAAGCCGTTTTCACCCTTCCCAGACTCCTAGAGAGGCTCTGGAGGCTGGGGACAGCAAAAAACAGGCCTTCTGGTCCCACCGGAAGTTGGCAAACAGGCCATTTCTGGCCTCTGGAGGACCTCCAGGTGGGTGGGGAAGGCCCTCCCCAGACTCCTAGAAAGGCTCTGGAGCCAAGTGAGAGAGTAAAAAGGACCTACCGGGCCATCATGTGCCAGGAGCGGGGAGGGAGCGGGGGGGGTTGCACATGCATGCGCAGGGGACATAAAATTATGGGTGTGGGCACGGAGGCGCATGACCCCCCCAGCCCCCCCACTCCTGGCACGCGATGGCGAAAAAGTTAGCCATCACTGGACTAGAACCAGTGGTAGGATTCAGCCAGTTTGCACCACTTCGGGAGAACCAGTTGTTAACTTTCTGAGCAGTTTGGCAAACTGGTTGTTGAAAGAAATTATTAGGGCAGAGAACCAGTTGTTAAATTACTTGAATCCCACCACTTCGGGCTCCCAGTTCCTAGCCCAGTGCCTTTAATTCACCACACCAAACTGACTTTGTGCATATGTATTTATAGATTATACTGTATTATAAACTCAGTTAACATTGATAAGTAATAGCTATAATCAATATTTTGTAGGCGTTTGAAATTGGGGAGGTTGGAGGGGGAAGGATTTCATATTGGGAAGGAAGGGCAGGAGGGAGGGAGGGAGAAGGAAGTAGGAAGGGATATGAGGAAGGAAGGAGGGAGGAAAGGAGGGAGGGAGGGATAGAAGGAAGGGAGGGAGAGAGGGAAGGAAGGAAGGAAGGAAAGAAGGAAGGAAGGAAAGGAGGGAGGGAAGGATAAAAAGAAGGAAGGGAGGGAAGGAAGGAAGGAAAGTGGGGAGGGATAGAAAGAAGGAAGGGAGGGAGAAGGAAGGGCTATGAGGAAGGAAGGAAGACGGAGGGAGAAAGGAAGGAGGGAGAGATAGAAGAAAGGGAGGGAGGGAAGGAATGAAGGAAGAAGGGAAAGAGGGAGGGAGGGAGGGAAGAAAGAAAGAAAAGAAGGAAGGAAGGAAAGGAGGGAGGGAGGGAGGGATAGAAAGAAGGAAGGGAGGGAAGGAAGGAAGGAAAGGGGGGAGGGATAGAAAGAAGGGAGGGAGGGAGAAGGAAGGGCTATGAGGAAGGAAGGAAGATGGAGGGAGAAAGGGAGGAGGGAGAGATAGAAGAAAGGGAGGGAGGGAAGGAATGAAGGAAGAAGGGAAAGAGGGAGGGAGGGAGGGAAGAAAGAAAGAAAAGAAGGAAGGAAGGAAAGGAGGGAGGGAGGGAGGGATAGAAAGAAGGAAGGGAAGGAAGGGAGGAAAGGGGGGAGGGATAGAAAGAAGGGAGGGAGGGAGAAGGAAGGGCTATGAGGAAGGAAGGAAGACGGAGGGAGGAAAGGAGGGAGGGATAGAAGAAAGGGAGGGAGGGAGGGAAGGAAGGAAGGAAGGAAGGAGGGAGGGAGGGAAGGAAGGAAGAAAGGAAGATGTTATACAAAAAACATTATATAGCCACCTCTTTCTTTTTCTTTTTTTCCTTCTTCTCACGATGTCTTCTCAACTGAAGCTTTAATTATTACTATTGAAATGAATGTAAAATGAAAAACATCCATTTTACAAAAACAAGCAACACAGATCTTGTGCAGTCTGAAACTCAACAGACATTAATTAAACCTTCTTTTGAAGAGAGATGACCAAGGTGGCCCCATTTGGGGGCCTGGTACAGTTTCTTCATGTGCAGGAAACTCCGAGTTCACAATATGGCTGTATTGGATAATGTACAAAGACATCATATTAGGTTAGAGGACATAAGCTAGGCTGCAGGCTCCCTTCAAGGTGCTTCTACCTTGTGGTCGTAAGTAGAGGACTGATATCACCCCCCCTCCCCCCCAAGTTTCTGCTCCAGCCCAAACCATCTCTGTTCTCTCTGAGGGCCTATCTTGACTAAGCTCTTTGTAACCAAGTTGGGTGCCTTTTCCTCCTTCCGGAAAGCCACATAATTAATTAACTGCCTGGGCAGCCTTGAGTGTTGCGGGAAGACATTAAGCGAGGGGGCTGCGTTGATATGTAAGGCACTGAAAGGATCGTGTAAATTGGAAAGTAAGATCAGATCGCCTTTCATGTCAGCGTCTCAGCCATAAAATAAAAAGTAAAGGGAAGGGGGAAAAAAAGGCATTTTAGAGATGTCCATTTATTTATTTATTTATGAGATGGCTCAATGGCTAAGACGTCGAGCTTGTCGATCAGAAAGGTCGTCAGTTCGGCGGTTTGAATCCCTAGTGCCGCATAATGGAGTGAGCTCCCGTTACTTGTCCCAGCTTCTGCCAACCTAGCAGTTCGAAAGCACGTAAAAAATGCAAGTAGAAAAATAGGGACCACCTTTGGTGGGAAGGTAACAGCGTTCCATGAGCCTTTGGCATTGAGTCATGCCGGCCACATGACCACAGAGACGTCTTCGGACAGCGCTGGCTCTTCGGCTTTAAAACGGAGATGAGCACCGCCCCCTAGAGTCAGGAACGACTAGCACATATGTGCAAGGGGAATCTTTACCTTTACTCTCAGTTCCTTGTGCGCAGAGGAATCTGGTATGGAAAGAAATTGCTCCAGTTGAGAGCAGCATAGGAGTTATGGGTGCCTTCCCTCACGTAGGGTTGCCAGGTGTCCACTATTTGAACGGACAGTCCGCTTTTTTCACATTATGTTCACTATTTTTTTTCACAAAATAATGGACTTTTTTTTATTCAAAAGCTTTATGATGAAATGGTACGTAATCTAAAGCTGTATAAGAGAATAAGGATAGGAGAATCGCGTTTTGTCTTTTTTTTCATAAGTTAGAATGAGACAAAGATCGAATATCCATTGAACTCGATTCTCCGAAAAAATTAATGATGAGATTAAAATAAAAATATATTATAAAATTATGTACAGTTCACATTTTTAAAATGTATTGTAGCTTGTGTCGACTGACCTAAAATGGCGTCGAGTGATGAGAGTGACAGCGGCGAGATTTTGAATTCTTTAAAATGAAAGAGAGGAGTGTGCAAATACACCAAAGACTGGGAAGCTACTTTTGCAAGGATTACCAACAACGAAACTGACAGAACAAATACGACGGCCTACTGTAAATTGTGTCAGAAATCATTCAAGTTTATGTTCATCTGCAGGGCGATTCATCCCTTGATAAGTGGACATACTTTTTCAAGAAAGAGCCAGCTCCGAGTTTACTGAAACTGTTCCAGTATTGTGCATCAATTCCGGTATCAAATGCAAACGTTGAATGAATTTTCAGCGTCATGGGAAATTTGTGGACTGACGAACGTAACCGACTGCTTGTAACATCAGTTCAAAGTGAACTTTGTATATTTTTTAATATTTCTCATCGTTGTACTGAAATTAAAGAATTATTCCTTAAACACAAAGAATTGATCAAAGCTGCTCAGTGAAATAAAAAATACAGACAACAGCAAAGTAAAATGAAATTTAATATTTTACATATTATTATAATATATTTGATGTTTTGAATTTTAACTAAAGTTTTGAAGTGATTATTTTAATATGTGTTAAAATGTTTGTAAGAAAATATATAATTTAATTGTAATTTTTTTTTTACTACTTAACCCCTCCCCCCCCCCGCTTGTCCTCTATTTTTTGGAAGCAGACCTGGCAACCCTATCCCTCAGAAATATTGTTGCTTAGGCCAACTGTACTTTTATTTGTTTTTCACGTTTCTATGGCCAGCCGTTTCACAAAAAGTGAGTCTAGCGAGCCCGTTTTACGAAAAGAGTTCCTTCTCTTGGCTTAAAACCTGCTCGTCAGTTGCGAGTGTTGTGTGCTCACATCCCAGGATAGCAAGCAATTCCAAACATAATAATTGTGGTGTAGTGGGGAAGGTGTTGGACTGGTATCAAGGGAACCCAGGTTCAAATCCCACCTCTCTCTCCCCCCCCCCCGCCCTTTGCTATGAAAGCTCTCTGGTTGACTTTGGGCAAAACCTTTTCCTCACAGCCCAACTTTCTTCACAGAGGTGCTGAGGGAAATAATGAGAGGAGGGAGCATGAGGTGCATCACCTGGAGTCAGTCAGTCTCTCTCGTCTTTCTTTCTTTCTTTCTTTCTTTCTTTCTTTCTTTCTTTCTTTCTTTCTTTCTTTCTTTCTTTCCATCTCTCTCTCATCTTTCTTTCTTTCTTTCTTTCTTTCTTTCTTTCTTTCTTTCTTTCTTTCTTTCTTTCTTTCTTTCTTCTTTCCATCTCTCTCTTATCTATCTATCTATCTATCTATCTATCTATCTATCTTTCTTTCCATCTCTCTCTCATCTATCTATCTATCTATCTATCTATCTATCTATCTATCTAATCTGTCTATCTATCATCCATCAATCTATCTGTCATCTATCTACCTCCCGTATATCTGCCTGTCTGTCCATCCATCCATCTATCCATCCGTCCGTCCATCCATCCATCTATTCCTCCCTCCCTCCCTCCCTTCCATTTTAGCTACAATATGCTTTGTTTCAATGGTGTCTTTTTAACCATGGTTTTATTTTTCAAATTGTTCTGGTCTACAACCATAAAAACAACAAACTATGTTAAGCAGCATGGGAATGGCTGAGCCTCTGAACGCCAGGCTAAACAGCTACACTTATACCAATTTTCTAAATATAAATGACAAGGATGCTTAATTATGCTTCTGGAGTGGAGTTCCACAAGACAGAAGCCCTTCACTGGTTTCTGCTGGTCTTCTCCAAGCCTGACTAAATATGAATGCAAGATGCTTTTGCGTTTGGGATGACTTTTAATGGAAAATGCCTTCTTATCCACAAATGTGTGTGGATGAAAGTAATAATACCATTTACAAAACTCTGGTGTGGAAGGAGAGTGGATGTGCAGTGAATGTACAAAATGAAAAATAAGACAAATATCACAATTCCCTCATATGAAGAGCCCGGGGGTGCAGAGAGTAGATTCGACCAAGGCGGACCGTGAACACAGTTAAAATAAAATTTGAATTGGTTTTGATTAAATTACGGTACGTTTCAGTTAAATTAAACACAGTTAAAACGATTACTTCCCCTTCATTGACGATTTTCCTCTTCCGTCTGATTAAACATTGTAATTCTGCAGCTAATCTTGGAGGACCTTTGCAAGCTTCTGGCTGCCCTGGGGGAATCAAAGGTTGTGAGCCTCAGTTGCATACGCATTTCCACACTCTTTGAACATCCCCGTAAGGCTATAATAATGAAGGACTAGATTGTGGCTTCAAACATTGTAAATTAGCACCTTGGGTAATGAGGCTCGGCTGAGGAATTGAGGGATGATCGAGGTCAGGAGTTGCCTTAAAAAGAAGAAGAACGGAAGGACTTGAATATGCATACCAAGAAGTTTGCTCGAATCATTCATTTTCAACAAACAATTTTCCCACATTGTTTTAAGCGGCCATTTTGATGGGTGTTTCATGGGTTGGTGGACAACAACAGTCATTTGCTGCCTGGAAGGGAAATGCAAAATGCCTCAATTTTGTGATTTAATTAGGATATGAACATATTTGTGGAGGGGACAATGGGTCGGTGGTTAAGGAAGCTGAGCTCTGTCAGCTGGAAAGCTGACAGCCTGGGTTTGAGGCCTGTGCGCTGCATGAGGGCTGTGTGTGAGTTCCCGTACCTTGCTCCACCTCCTGCCCACCTAGCAGTTCGAAAGCATGCAAATGCAGGTAGATAAATAGGTACCACTTTGATGGGGAGGTAACAGCATTCCGTGCACCTTGGTGTATAGCCATGTTGGCCACATGACCATGGGAAATGCTGGCTCTCTCAATCAAGAAATGGAGATGAGCACCATAGTGTCAGACAGAACTTGATAGGGGAACCTTTATCTTTTGAACATCCTTACTTCCTCCCTCCCTTCCTCCCTCCCTCCCACCAGCCCTCCTTCCCACTCTTTCCTTTCTCCCTCCTCCCTTCCACTCCTCCCTTCCTTCCTCCCTCCTTCCCACCCACTCCTTCCTTCCTTCCTCCCTCCCTCCCACTCCTTCCTTCCTCCCTCCTTCCCTTCCTCCCAACCCTCTCTCCCTCCTTCCCTTTATCCCTCTCTTCCTCCCTCCCCCTCCCTCCCTAATTTAGTCTACCTCTTTTGATAATCTTCCATTCAAATACTTTATGCATTATCAAATAATAGCCAGTTCGACCTGACTGCTCTTTATATTATTATTGTATAAAATATATATTTTGAACACCTTCCATTTTGAAGGGTTGCCTTGAATTTCTGCATTGATGCCTCCAGACTTCTGATTGAATGTGTTGCTGGAATGTCTGTGCATTTCTATACATATATATTGTTACAAATGCTCAGGTAACACCAATGAGCTGATAGACTCACCACAAATTCCTTTTGCTCAATGTACCTATTCTTCAGGAATTTATTTCCCCTAGTTTTTTACAACCCTATGTAAGAAGAGCCATCATGAATTCCGAGATAACAAGATCCAGTTCTATAAAAATAAATCTCTGTTCTTTGCTACGAAATGCTAGTCTGAGCTCTAGAATATCTGTCTCTCTGTGTGTATTTGTGTTTCCCCAGTGAAGAAGGTCATTCCGTGCGTTAGATAAGCATGAAAATGTCACCGAGATGTGAGGCGGAATAGAAAAATGGGAATTAAAGCCAGCCACAAGTCTCGGAGCACAGGCTGTCTTAGCGATGAACTTTGTGGGTCTTAGTTCTTGCTCCCAAAAGCGTTGTAAGTTCTCTAGGAGTTGAATTGAAATATTCAGATCTTTAAGGCCTACCCCCAAAAAATCTCATCAAGTGGACAAGTGGTTTATCAGACTGCAAAATCAGTTGCCCTGGCTATCTGTGGCTTTTCCAGAAGAAAACCACTGCAAACAGCAGGAAGTTCTAAGAACAGCAAGTGTTTCTTTCACAGGATTTTACAGAATCGGAAGGGACCTTGGAGGTCTTCTAGTCCAACCCCCTGCTCAGGCAGGAAACCCTAGACCATTTCTGACAAATGTTTGTCCAATCTCTTCTTAAAAACCTCCAGTGTTGGAGCATTCAAAACTTCTGGAGGAAAGTTGTTCCACTGATTAATTGTTCTCACTGTCAGGAAATTTTTCCTTAGTTCTAGGTTGCTTCTCTCCTTGATTAGTTTCCATCCATTGCAGCCATTTGCTTGAAATGTCAAGGAAATAGTTGCCAGCGTTTTCTTGGGCTAAGCACCTGTCAGAATCTGACCCTTTCTTATGTGGACCAAATCTAATCTCAGAGCCACCTTTCTGGAATGGAATATGGCACTGATGGCAAACCTTTTTTTCCTCTTGGTGCTGAAAGCGCATGCGCTATCGCTTGCAGATGCGTGCCCACACCTACAATGCAATGCCCCCAATGCGCCTCGCATGTGCGCATGACCCCCCCCATGCTGCCCCGCCCCCGCACATGCATGCACTACTCCCCCGTGCTGCCACACCCCCCTGCTCATGCGTGCACGATCCCCCTGTGCCCCATTTTGGGCCTAGCAGGCCTCCCTGAAGCCTCCGGAACCCTAATCCTAACCCTAACCCATTTCCAGACTTCCGATAGGCCTGTTTTTCACCCTTCCCAGGCTCTGGAGGCTTTCCTGGAGCCTGGGGAGGGTGAAAATGGCCTCCCCTGGCCCCCCAGAGGCTGGAAATGGCCCATTTCCAGACTGTTTTTTGACTTCCCAGAGCCTCCATGCAAGCCCTGTACTTACCTGGCATCCAAAATGGGCCGCGTGGAGACACCTGGGAAGGGAAGGGCGACATGGGTGGAGCCAGCTGAAAATCAGCTGGAGCTGACCTAGGGCAATGGCTCGCATGCCCGTAGATATGGCTCTGGGTGCCACCTGTGGCACGTGTACCATAGGTTCACCATCACTGGCATAGGGTCTCCTGCTTGAACAGGGGGTTGGACTAGAAAGACCTCCGAGGTCCCTTCCAACTCTATTCTGATTGATTGAAAGTCCTAGTCCAATCCCTTGCTCAAGCAGGAGGCCCTATAGCATTCCAGACAAATGGCTATCCAGCCCTTCTTAAAAACCTCTAGTAATGGAGAATCCACAAGTTCTGAAGGCAAGCCATTCCGCTGATTGATTGTCCTTACTGTTACAAAATTTCTCCTTAGTTCTATGTTGCTTCTCTCCTTGATTTGTTTCCATCCGTTGTGGCTTCTTCTTCTTCTTCTTCTTCTTCTTCTTCTTCTTCTTCTTCTTCTTCTTCTTCTTCTTCTTCTTCTTCTTCTTCTTCTTCTTCTTCTTCTTCTTCTTCTTCTTCTTCTTCTTCTTCTTCTTCTTCTTTTCCTTCTCCTTCTCCTTCTTCTTCCGTGGTAAGTTTTTATTTTATTTTATAGTAAATAAAAATCCCAACTTCAATTCAACAATGTGTTGACTGAGTACAACTCCTTTTAGGAAGTAATATTCAAAATGTTTACAGCAATATTCATCACATTTATATCAATATATACCAATACCAATAATAGCCATACTATTTGTTTCACCAATTTAACACATCTTCCTTGTATCACAGATCCTTTCATATAGTTCCCTATTTCTAGATCCTGTTTTTGTCAGCTAGCCATTGATAAAATAAGTCCCAAGTCAAAAAATATTCCGTTTCTTTCTTTTCCTTAATTGTAAGTGTTAGCTTGTCCATTCCTGCACATTCTAATATTTTTCTAACCACATCTTCATCAGTTGGGATCTCTTCATTTTTTTCCACTGTTGTGCAAATACTATTCTCACTGCCGTTAATACATGTAAAATCAGATATACATTCCCTTTATTATACTTATCTGGTAAAATACCCAATAAAAATATGTCTGGTTTCAAGTCTATATGTAGTTTTATAATTTTTACCCATTTTTTTCCATCCGTTGCTTCTTTGTTCTTCCTTCAGGTGTTTGGAAAATAGGTTGACCCCCTCTTCTTTGTGGCAGCCCCTCAAATATTGGAAGACTGCTATCATGTCACACACACTCACACACTGACACATCCAGTGGTGGGTTTAATTTTTTTTTACTACTGGTTCTGTGGACGTGGCTTGGTGGGCGTGGCATGGCATGGCATGGCATGGCTTGGTGGGTGTGGCTTGATGGGCATGGCAGGGGAAGGATACTGTAAAATCTCCATTCCCACCCCACTCCAGGGAAAGATTACTGCAAAATCTCCATTTCCTCCTGATCAGTTGGGATTTGGGAGGCAGAGAATAGATGGGGGTGGAGCCAGTCAGATGTGGTATTTACCGGTTCTCCGAACTAGTCAAAATTTCCACTATCGTTTCTCCAGAACGGGTCAGAACCTGCTGAAACCCACCTCTGGACACATCCTTCTTTTCATTAAACTAAAAGTTACTACAGTACAAGTTTTTAGCAAGCTCCTCTTCAAATTGTTTACATGTCTTTGGACCAGCCAGCCAGCCTGAACCATTGTTAATTTGCAGCTAAGATTTCCTACACGTAGCCCATATTAACAGTGTTTTTTGTTATCATCATGTATGCCCTCTTTATTTTTTCTCCATCTTCCTTCCCCCCCACACCCCAGGCCCTTCTTCAATTTAAGATGAGCATTGATAACAGCTGCCTTTTCTTCTGCCCACTTTGATCCCCTCCTCTGAAAATTCCGTCTTTTCATAAGTTTGATGAATAGGATATTTTTCATCTGTGGACATCAGAGCTTTTCATTAACCTTTATTGATTTCAGCTCCATAATTCCCTTTTGAAGAAAGCAGGCTTTGCTGTAGCTGCTGGATTCTTTTTCTATATATCTTATTTTTGATTAAAGACATAAAGTAAAAGTGCAGCCGGTGGTTTTAAAAAGAAAACAAAATTGGGGTTTGAATACTAAATACACATGGTGGATGTGTTTATTTTTTTCTGTTAAATGCTTTTCTTCTGCTGGCCATCCAGATGTCATGAACACCTGGATTGAAAAGACAGGTTTTAAAAAATGCATTTTCATATAGTCTCCCTTCTAGATAGTGTCAGAAGAATAATTTGGGGTTCCAACTTGAGCCGGGGCTGTGCAAGAATAAATAAAAATAAGATCCAGATGGCTGTGAGGAAAGAAGAAATATTTATTCCTAAAAGCAAAATAGTTTGCCTTTAGAAGCAGGTTGCAAAGAAATGGGGTACAGCAGCAGATATTTATTTATTTATTTATTTATTTATTTGTCAAGCATATATAAGATAACAGGCAAAAGTATAAACATAATTTGAATACATGAAAAGAGTAAGAATAAAAAGTAATATTAGGACAGGGACGGTAGGCACACTGGTGCGCTTATGCACACCCCTTACAGACCTCTTAGGAATGGGGTGAGGTCGACAGTAGACAGTCTAAGGTTAAAGTTTTGGGGGTTTGGGGAAGAAACCACAGAGTCAGGTAGTGCATTCCAGGCATTGACCACTCTGTTACTGAAGTCATATTTTCTGCAATCGAGTTTGAAGCGGTTTACCTTGAGTTTATATCTATTATTTGCTCGTCTATTGTTGTGGTTGAAGCTGAAGTAGTCACTGACAGGTAGGACATTGTGGCAGATAATTTTATGTACTATGCTTAGGTCAGACCGAAGTCGGCATAGTTTTAAGTTGTCTAAGCCCAAAAGTTGAAGTCTGGTGGCATAAGGTATTTTATTGCGGGTAGAGGAATGGAGGACTCGTCTCATGAAATATCTCTGGACTCTCTCGATTGTATTTATGTCCAATATGTATGTACAGTATATTCTTTTGTAGAGATAAACCACTATTTATTATTACAAACATCTGTTTGATGTATTTGCTCCTGGGTTGTCTCCCATAGTCACATTGTGTGTACTCTTGACAACCTAGAACTAATAAATCACTTTATTAGTTCTGGGTGTACTAAAAAAAAATACAGCTGAAAATTGTGCCTTGTCCCTGGTTTGGTACTATTCTGTGGGGAAGCGTAATTCACATGTCTGATCTGCAGCCTGAAAAGATTTGACTAATGTATCAGGAAGGTTATCTGCTGTTTTGTAGTAGTTCTGATCAAGAGTACCGTACCAATCTTCACAAGACAAATAAAAGAATTTTCATGCCTTTAGGTACATCAGCCCTAATGAAAGTCAAAG
The DNA here is from genome assembly GCF_029215685.1 of Pituophis catenifer annectens. Lineage (NCBI taxonomy): Eukaryota > Metazoa > Chordata > Lepidosauria > Squamata > Colubridae > Pituophis > Pituophis catenifer. The sequence continues at coordinate 10,131,457 of NW_027256883.1, forward strand.
AATGTTACCTAGGTCCAGTGGTGAAACCTAAAATTTGTTACTACTAGTTCTGTGGGCGTGGCTTGGTGTGTGTGTGTGGGGGGTAATGTGACTGGGTGGGCGTGGCCATTTTTTTTCTTTTAAAACCATTTTTTTTACAACCTCTTCAGTGAAGAGGTTGTAAAAAAATGCTTTCAAAAGGCTCTGACGATCCCAGCTGAGTTGCCTGATCAGCAGAGGCTTTTTTTCTTTTAAAAGCCTTTGACGATCCCAGCTGAGCCGCACGATCATCAGAGGCTTTTTTTTTTTTACTTTTAAAAGCATTTTTTTGGCTGAAGAGGTTGTAGAAAAAATGCTTTTAAAAGTAAAAAAAAAAAGCCTCTGATGTTTGTGCGGCTCAGCTGGGCAATGGGGGAGGGGCAGGGATTTTTGCTACCAGTTCTCCGAACCACCCGCCTCCATCGCTACTTGATTGGGCAATCCGGTCCGAACCGGGAGCATTTCACCCCTGCCTAGGTCAGCATGTGTTTGTGTACACACACACACCCACACCCACACCCACACACATCCAACACATCAACATGGGATTGGGTAACCCAAGGTTCAGAGTATTATAGGAACATGGGCTCTATTGTGTGAACCAGGCCATTATATGCAGGGGTGGGATTCAACCGGTTCTGACCGGTTCGGGCATACCAGTAGCTCCGACAATCAGCTGGAAGCGAACCGGTTCACTCCAATGATCAGGTGGGCTCTCCCGCCCACCCCTGCATGCTTTACTTACCTTTATCCTCTCATCTGATTCGCGTGGCAGAGTGGATTGCTGCGCCTCAGCTGTGTTAGTCCCCAGAAGTAACACGGAAGTTTAGTTTTGTCAAAACTGTGCACACGTGCACAGCACGTGTCAACGTGCAACGTGATCACCGAACCGGTTATTAAACCGGCAGGATCCCACCACTGGTTATATGAAGCTATCAACACATGTTATTTGAGTTGTGTTCTGTTAACTTGGATTTACAGTTTAACAGATTGGCTAAATCGAACCGTAGATTGTGCGGATTTTCCCCAGGGATGGAATTTGGGCGAGCTGTTTAACTACTTGAACTGAGTACTGTATATGCATCTGAGCTGTAGTTTTCTAACATCCACCCTCAGTGTTATAGAAAATGGGATTATAAATATTGTGATGTATTGATCCTTTGCAGAAAACCCATTGCGAGCAATCAGTTTTCAGCATAAGAGATCTAAATTCCATCGTACTCAAACACAAGGGCTCAAACTGATCTTGAAGTGTATTCATAAATAAGAACTTTTGATTCTCCTTTTGTTCCTGGGGCTCTCTACTCTGGATGTCTAATCCCTATTGATTTGCTTCATTTCAGTTTATTTGATCAATGACAGTAGATAATGGGAAGTCACTGTGTTATGGAGTCTGTTCAGCCAGGTATTAAATATAACTTTAATGCTCTTATTTTTTCATGTAAGAGTGATGCTTCTTTGTCAAGATCTGTAACAAATTTGTGACTTTGCAAGGACCTGTTCAAAAAGTGTCTTGTTCTTCCAAGATCTTCACGAGGACTTTAGGGGACTGGAGGCTTAAGAACATAAATACAATTTTTAATTGTATTGCTAGGGGTTTTAAATTGGGGTGGCCGTTTAATTTAATTTATTCTTAATTATTTTAACTTTTATATTGCATGTTATTTTAATTCTCGGCTGTTCACCGCCCTGAGTCCCTTCGGGGAGAAGGGCGGGATATAAATTTAATAAATAATAATAATAATAATAATAGAGCTCCCTCCGAGGAGCTCTACCTTGTCGTGGTGGAGGGGCTTGCGTGCTCTAGTGATCCTAAGGGCTATGCTGAACAGGTGCAACCATATCAGACAGACCTTAGGTGAAGGGCCAGACAAAATCTGCTCCACAACCCATTCAAACATGGTGAATACAGAAAAAATGAAATTTATGCCGGCTGAACCGTCGCCCGGATTAACAAGGGTTCCGTTGGATGCTATGGCTCCTGGGCATTCTACGCAAAATGAGTTACAGGGCTCAACTCCCTCTGCTAGGCAACCAGGGCATGGAGCTGACAAGCTACTGGAAGAAAAACCCAAAAAGCGAAAAATCTGGACCAGGGAAGAAAACACCTCTATTATGAAAGCTTACTATCAGTCTGAGCCAGCAAAACATGGATTTCAAAAAAGAATGTATCAGATTTGGAAGATGAACCATACGGACTGTGACACCAGTGAACAAAGGTTAATGGACCAACGACGTGTAATCCTAAACCACAAATTTTTCACTACAGAAGAATTAATAGCAATAGAAGAGAAAGCAATTAGTGGTCTGAGTACAACAACAAAGAAGAGTAACATCAAGAATGATTTCCAGACTCAAAAGCAAATTGAGGAAGAAAGGGAAGAAGAGGATACTGAAATGGATGAAGATAAAGAACAAGGAAGCACTAAAGAACAAACACCAACAGATAGTGCTCAATTAGCTGGAAAAATAAAGCACCAAATGGAAGATGATGAAAGAACATGTTTGCCAAAGCTGAACCAAGTGAACCAGAAAGAATTGAGAAATGTACTAAAAATGGTCAATGAGGCTGTGCAAACTATTCGAACCACTACATTAGCCGAAACTAACCAACTGATGTATGCAGCAGCTGTCATAACCACCAAAGAACTGGGGTTGAAAATACAAAAGAACCAAAGAGGCAAGAAGGGGAAGCCTAAGTGGAAAATTCGGTTAGAATTGAAGATCAAAAAAGTACGTGGAGATTTGAGCAACTTGAAGAACCTAAGGCAAGGTCAGCTAAAGAACAAGCAGGTCAAAAGCAGCCTGGAAGCAAGATACGATCTAAGGAATAAGGAGAGTGCAATAGTAATTGAAGAGCTGAAGCAGAGGGTTGTTGCCATCGCTGAAAAGATTAAAAGGTATGAAAACCGAGTAACTCAGTTCAAGGAAAACTCACAGTTCAGAGCAAATCAGCACCAGTTTTATAAGAATTTAGAAAATGGAAACGGAGTAACAACAAATGAAAAGCCTGATAAAGAGAAAGCTCTGAAATTCTGGAAGAATTTGTGGGAAAACAACAAGAAGCACAACAGAAATGCAAAATGGATCAAACAGGTTGAGGACTCTATTAAAGTGCATAAAATGGAAGACGTGAAAATAACAAAAGCAATGGTGCAAAGACAGTCAAGAAAAGTGAAGAACTGGAGTGCACCTGGACCAGATGAGCTGCATGGCTTCTGGTTAAAGGCACTTACAAGTCTGCACAAAAGATTGGCAACCCAGATGAACCAGATCCTAAAAACACCTGAAAATGATGGATGGATGACAACTGGAAGGACATTTTTGATCCAAAAAGATAAAGAAAAAGGAAAGGACCCTGGAAACTATAGGCCAATCACCTGCTTGCCAACAACATACAAGCTCCTTACTGGTATCATTGCAAACCAAATCTATGGATACCTGGAAAGAAATAACTTGCTTCCTGTAGAACAGAAAGGATGCTGCAAAAACTCAAGAGGAACAAAAGATCAATTGCTGATCGACAAGCTAATCCTAAAGAACTCAAAGAAAAGACGAACCAACCTGTTCATGGCTTGGATAGACTATAAGAAAGCATTTGATTCAGTTCCCCATAGCTGGATCAAGAAATGCCTGGAAATATTAGGCATCAGCAGCAACATACAAAAATTCATGGAATCTTCAATGAACCTCTGGAAAACAAAACTTATGGCTAATGAAGAAGAACTAGGTGAAGTTGAAATTAAACAAGGCATTTTCCAGGGCGATTCCCTTTCACCCCTACTTTTTATACTCTCAATGCTACCACTGACAATCATTTTGAAGAAGATGAACTGTGGATACGAACTTGCAAAGAAAGGACTGAAAATCTCGCACTTGATGTACATGGATGATTTGAAGCTGTTTGGTAAAACAAAAGCTGAACTGAATTTATTAATTGAAAACACAAAAGAATTCAGCCAAGACATTGGTATGCAGTTTGGAATTGACAAATGTGCAACAATAGCAACCAAAGCAGGCAAGATCATAAAAGAGGATGGAATAGAACTAGAGAATGAAGAAATGATAAAGGCAATAAAATCAGAAGAAGGCTACAAGTACTTGGGGATTTTAGAAGCCTCTAACTTAATGCATAATAAAGTCAAGGAATTAACTTCAGCCAAGTACATTCGGCGAATTCGTAAGATATTAATGTCCAAATTGAGTGGAGGAAACATCATAAAAGCCATAAATACCTGGGCTATACCTGTGATTAGATACTCTGCAGGAATAATTGACTGGACCCAGATGGAGTTAGACAATTTGGACAGAAAAACAAGGAAGCTTATGACAATGAATCATACCTTGCACCCTAAAAGTGATGTTGACCGATTATATTTACCAAGAGCAGAGGGTGGTCGAGGACTCCTACAAGTAAAGCAGACTGTGGAAGAAGAAAAATGCAGCTTGAATGATTACATCCAGAAAAGTAAAGAACCAATGATTAAGGAAGTAAATAAAGGAGGCCTTTTAAAGACAACTAAAACAAAAGCAGAATATAAGAAAGAAGTAATTGAGCAGCGAGCTGAAAATTGGAAACACAAAGCTCTGCATGGCCAATACTTGAAAAGTATTGAAGGCAAAGCTGACCAGAAACTAACTTGGAACTGGTTAAGATCAGGAGTACTGAAAAAAGAAACTGAAAGCTTTATTTTGGCAGCTCAAGAACAAGCCCTAGCCACAAACTGTATGAAGGCAAAAATTCAACATGTTACCACCAACAGCAAATGCCGCCTCTGCAATGAGAAAGATGAGACAGTCGACCACCTGATCAGTGGGTGCAGCAAAATTTCACAAACTGACTACCTACAACGCCATGACCATGTTGCTAAAATCATTCACTGGAAATTGTGCCAGAAGTTTGGATTTGAGTACAGCAAAAACCACTGGGAACATCAGGTTGAGAAAGTTTTAGAGAATGAGAAACTCAAGATCTTGTGGGACTTTAGGATTCAGACTGACAGGCACTTGGTCCACAACACACCTGACATAACAATAGTTGAAAAGAAAAAAGTATGGTTCATTGACATTGCAATACCTGGTGATGCACGAATTGAAGATAAGCAGCAAGAAAAAATCACAAAGTACCGGGACTTACAAATTGAAGTTGAGCAACTGTGGAAAAAGAAATCATGTGTTGTCCCGATTGTAATTGGAGCCCTCGGAGCAATACCCAAAAGGCTACCCCGCTATTTAGAAATTCTAAATTTGCCGGACTTGAACATTTTGACTCTACAAAAAACCACCTTACTCAGAACAGCTTAACAGTTCCTAGGTCCTTGGTTAGGACTCGAGCTGCTGAGCTATTAACCAGCCTCAAAGGCTGTGAATCTCACTAAAGATTAACATAATAATAATAATAATAATAATAATAATAATAATAATAATGAAAGATTGCTGGAATTGGGTTGATCTCATTTAATAAAAAGAATGACTAGGCATATTTGTTCTCCAGAAAGGGTGCAAACATAATTTTGCTCTGCAACTCTGTGCAGTATATATTATCCATATACCATTATCCACTAGTACTGATGATGTTACCTAGTTTGTAATGAAAGGTCTGCAAGAAAACAAGCAAGCTCAGAGAGCACCAAGGACCCCTCCTATCCATCCCATTTCCCAGGATTCAACTGTCAGCCCCACCAAGTAGGCTAGATCAGAAAAATCATCTCTTCAGGCAGGTTAAAACTGTTTTTTTTTTAATCAAGATTGACTTTAATAAAAGGAACCTGCTAGTTTGTTTGTGTTGTGCCTCCTTCCCTTTCTTATATTTCAGTAAATCAGGATAGTCCGTCCAAGGACCTTCCACATATTTTCCATCTGTTGTTTCACTCTTTGTCACTTCGATAACAAATCTTGCACATCTCTGCCAAAGTCGTTTTCCTTACACTCTACGCACAACAGCTGGTGCATGGATTTGGGGAAGGAACCGAGCTACTTTCAAGAGACACAGATGGGTGCTACATTTGAGTCCCCCTGCTCTCCAAAGCACCTTTTGGGGATCAGATGCAGCCCTTGTCAGTCTGCATTTGACAGATGTCAGGGAGCAAATAAATTCTGCATAAATAGTCTGTCATGCAGCATTTATTTCTGGAACAAAGATGGCAGAGGGGCTGATATTAAGGCTCGGCTTTCTTGACACACAGAGACAACTTGATTTTTCCTGTACATTTTTTTAAAAAAGGATTTTTATAAGAATTTCTCCAGAACTTATTGAAGGACTGGCACCTTCAATCAAGTGGTGGGGGGGGAGATGCTGCAAAGCTTTAGTGGGATCAGGAGGAGGAGGAGGAGGAGAAGAAGAGGAGGAGGAGGAGGAGGAGGAGGAGGAGGGGAAGGAGGAGGGGGAGGAGGAGGGGGGAGAAGGAGGAGGAGGAGGAGGAGGAGAAGAAGAAGAAGAAGAGGAGGAGGAGGAGGAGGAGGAGGAGGGGGAGGGGGGAGGAGGAGGGGGAGGAGGAGGAGGAGGAGGAGAAGAGGAGGAGGAGGAGGAGAAGAAGAAGAAGAAGAAGAAGAAGAAGAAGAAGAAGAAGAAGAAGAAGAAGAAGAAGAAGAAGAAGAAGAAGAAGAAGAAGAAGAAGAAGAAGAAGAAGAAGAAGAAGAAGAAGAAGCTCCAAAGCTTTAGTGGGATCAGGAGGAAGAAGAGCAGGAGAAGGAGAAGGAGAAGAAGAAGAAGGAGAAGGAGAAGGAGAAGGAGAAGTGCTAACTTTAGTTCTATTTTGTATCTCAGTAGAAATGCTTTCTATAAATCGTTACCAGAAGCGGCCTTAAACCAAAATAGCCAATTGCCTAGTGTGCCAAGTGTGAAAGAAAGCTTTGATTAACCCTGTGCCATTCGACCCTAACAGCAGAGCACAAATTGACTGCTGACCTCTATATTTGTTCCTCACTGCATGCATTCACTCACATAACAGTCTGCTTTTATTTTTAATTAAAATACATTTCATCAGTACTGGCTTTACTATTGGACTAATGCAATCTTGGGTAAGAATAAACAGCAATTTTCCATTTTTTCCCACCACCATGCTAAATATGTGTCCTGTGGACATCTGTAGACCCTTAAACCAGCTTGCTATCTCCAGATACGATGGATGAAATACTCCATGCTCTGCATCATGTAAGATGACATTATCATGGTCAGGTTTTGTACAACTCAGTGGTGGAATTCAATTTTTTTTTACTATCGGTTCTGTGGGTGTGGCTTGGTGGGCATGGTGTGGCATGGTGGGCGTGGCTTGGTGGGCATGACAGGGGAAGGATACTGCAAAATCCCCATTCCCTCCCCACTCCTGGGGGAAGGATATTGCAAAATCTCCATTCCCACCCCATTCTGGGACCAGCCAGAGGTGGTATTTGCTGGTTCTCCCAACTACTCAAAATTTCCGCTGCCGGTTCTCCAGCAAATCCTTCATAAAAGTTATTGCATTACATTCTTGATTAAATTATTTTTCCATTGATATATAATTTTATGGTACTACTCCCCGAAAAAAGTGGTGTTATTAGCTAGTTTTAGAAAATACACTTTTCCCAAAAGGTTTCCACAATTTTGGCCACTACTGTAGATACGATAGATAGATAGATAGATAGATAGATAGATAGATAGATAGATAGATAGATATAGATATAGATATAGATATAGATATAGATATAGATATAGATATAGATATAGATATAGATATAGATATAGATATAGATATCCAATAGAAGAAAGTATTTGTAGCAGAGGGATAGACTGTGTTGTTTCTCTATGTCATATAATATATGTGGGTTTATACAAAATATGATTTTGTACCGTGTTTCCCTGAAAATAAGACCCTGTCTTATATTTTTTTGAACCCTGAAATAAGCGCTTGGCCTTATTGCCATGCGCTCAAAAGCCCAAGAGGGCTTATTATCAGGGGATGTCTTATTTTGGGGGAAAAAGGGTATTTATTCACTTATTTTTTGTGTAGTATTTATTAGAGGTGGACCCTTTAAGAGCTGTACGCAATGAGATTTCATTTTAATGTACACCATTTACTGTACTTTCAAAGTGAAAATTAAGTTATTCTAAGTCTTTCTAAGTTGAACTGTGGGGTCCTTGGTGCTCTCTGAATTTGGTTTCTGTTCCTTGTAGACGTTTCATTACCCAACTAGTTAATATCATCAGTGCTGCTGTTACCTCGTTTTGTAATGGAACATCTGCAATGAAACCACCAAGTTCAGAGAGCAACAAAGACCCCACAATTATATGTATCCATTGTTTCAGTGTTTCTCAACCTCATCACTTGAAGATGTCTGGGCTGCATTATTATATCTATATTTTTCCACCACATGCATTTTGAGGGTGATTTGAGTACAGGAGGTTTCAAATGACCACCAAATTGTAATTTTTTTTAAATATCCCAGAAATGAGAAATTATTAAAAGTGTGGGAAACAATCTTTCTTAATCGTACTGAATTGCTTTAATGTTACTTTTTTTTTAAAAAATTAGGTTTTGTTCTACCCCATACTTACCTGTTGGAGAATTGAACTCTCAGTCTGCAAAAAAATAAATAAATTGCTCATTTAAAAATAGAGTGCATTCCTGCTTTTACTACAGCAAAACATCTTAGGAGTAACGCTTCATTTTATTTTTAATGTTTAATTTTATTTTTGTACATCCCAGACATTTAAAAAAAAATGTTAAAGAAATTGCAGGATGTTTCAAGTTTATGAAAGTGTTGACCAGTGGTGAAATCCAAATTTTTTTACTACCAGTTCTGTGGGCATGGCTTGGTGGGCATGGCTTCCCACCCCACTCCAGGGGAAGGATACTGCAAAATCTCCATTCCCACCCCACTCTGGGGCCATCCAGAGGTGGTATTTGCTGGTTCTCTGAACTACTCAAAATTTCTGCTTCTGGTTCTCCAAACTGCTCAAAATTTCCACTATCGGTTCTCTAGAACCTGTCAGAACCTGTTGGATTTCACTCCTGGCATCGACCCTCCTTAAAATTGTCTGGGCTAAAGGACACAGATGCACAGTTTCAGCACAATGGGAAAAGCCAGAATCATATTTTTTTTTTAAAAAAGGTACGATATTACAGCTGTTCGTTTAATAATTCAAGGAGGATTGAAATAAGAAAGTGAGTTGTGAGAGGCAGGGATGGGCGGTTGGGTTAAGGACAGGCAGCTGTGATTTATTCTATTTGACTGACAGCGTTGGCCCTGTCGCTCAGACCATTTCTGATTATTTGCCCAGGAGATAGTTTGCTGTCCTGCCTTTGTCATTCGGAGGTTAAGTGTGACACCGCCTGTCTTCTTTGCCACCTTCTGATAACAAATAGATGATGATGTCTGGCACCTGCTCGGCGGACCTGTCCCCACGAAGATTCAGCTGTGAATGTTAATGAGCTTCATCGGCAGGGCCGGATTTTCCTATAGGCTAACTAGGCTTCAGCCTAGGGCCTCAAGATCAAGAGGGGCCTACATTCAAATTGTTAGCAAAATTAAAATTACACTTTCACTATAGGTGAAAGGGCCTCATAAGTGGAATAGCCTAGGGCCTCTTTTCATCTAAATCGGCCCTGTTCATCGGCTTGTGCAGTTTTCAGAGTTGTGGTTGTCCTCCTGTAAGGTCCTCTTGCTTCTCCTCTCCATTCAAGAAAGCAGAACTTTTGAAACAATTTCAAAAGGAACCTTTTGTTGAAGGAAAGTGATAGCAAGACGAAGGAAGCAGGAGCTGAGGATTCCCGTGCAGTTCCGTTAGGTTAAAACCGTTAGAAACCCCCTCCCCTCAACCGGGTGTTGAATAAGCCAATCCACAGCTGCCAAGTTGTTTTGAGAATCGCAGGCTGAGAAGGTGATAAGAAGTCGTTCTGAGGCATTGCTTGCTGGAGGCTCCGGAGCTGAGACAAAACAGAGGGCCCTCCCCGCATTACATTCCCAAGAAGGTAAATCAAAGTACAGGATAAATAGGCACCAGGAAAAAGTCTATAAACTGAAGAATGCAACCAGGCCCCCTTCCCACTAGAATGGCAGTATCTCCGATAGGGATCTATGGGACCTGACACCTCCAGCCACCAAAAGAGTGGGTTAAAAAGCTGCAATGGCTCAGTGGTTAGAATGCAGTACTGCAGACTATTTCTGCTGACTGCCGGCTGCCTTCAATTTGACAGTTAAAATCTCACCAGGCTAAGGTGACCAGACGTCCCACTTTTGGCGGGACAGTCCTGATTTTTAGCAATTTGTCCCGCGTCCCGCGGCGTTTTAAAAAAGTCCCGATTTTTCATTCTGCCTCCTGAGTCCCGGCTGCCTCCGGAGTCCCAGCTGATGGCTAGAGGGAAAAAAACTATTTAAACTCTTGCCACGGGGCTTCAAAGGGCTGCCCTACAGCTGTTCTGTGTTAAAAGAAAACAAATGAGTAGACCCATGCCTGCAAAAATAGAAAAAACAGCCCCTTACAGCTTCCAGTGTAGGTTAATTAGCACGTTGATTAGCTCGGCTTCCCCACTCTCAGCTGATTTGCTCTCAGCTGTTTTGCGCAGGGCTCTTGCTGCTTGCTAAATTGCTCCAGCAGATTTTTTTTTCTCCTTGTGCAAACCAAGCTCAAATGAAACTGAAAGTGAAACAGGGTGTTGGCTTGTTTGCTACAAGGTTGGAAAATTAGGCAGCAGATTTCTTTTCTTTTTCCTCACCAAAAAAGGTAGGTGCAAACAATGGGAAATTTAGGGCAAAACAGAAAGATTTAAAATCTTGAAAGATTCAAGATTTTAAAATACAAAAGAAAAAAAAGCTCTATTTAACTAGGGAATTGTAATAATTGAGATACTATTAATTGTATATTATGTTGAAAGCAGAAATGGTTAAGTTGTGGTTTGGAGGAATATATGGGGGAAATTATTTGGTTTATTATTATTGGTAAATATAATTAATTGATTTGTAAGAAATTGGATTGCATGGAAATAATTGGAATATTCATGTTCATATTGATTAATATACAAAAAAGATAGTTATATAACTGATTTGTATTAAAATGTTGAATTTGTATTAAACAACTGTATTATATAATTACATAATTAACCAATGTGAGGATGGATATAAAAATAGATGACAATGGGAAGGGGTATAATATAGAATAGAAGGGAAAAATTGAATTTGATTAAGATTAGAGATGAGGATGAAGGCTAATAGTTTTTTTTAAAAAATAGATGAGGAATAAATATGGCAAAAAGGAAATATAGAAACTGTAAATTTAATTGAAATGACTAAACACTGTTTAAATTTGTGAACCAGCCAAATATTCTGTTCAAAGAAAATACATTGTATGTTTGTATGTGTGTTTCTAATTACTGCTATTTATTCTATTACTGCTATTTATTATTTATTTGTTCTCTTTTATTCTTTAAAGTTTAACCATTCATTCTTTATCTTAATATCTTTATATTTGTTTGGGGTTGGCTTTCTTCCCTTTCATCTTTTTTATTGTACAGCAATCTTTCTCCTCAAACCTACCACCTCTCTCTTTTCTTTCCTTCTTACTTTCTCTTCCCCCCCCTCTTCTTCTCCTCCCTACTTCCTCTTCCTTTCTCCTTCTCCTCTCTTCCTCCCTCTCTTACCCTCACTCCTACTCTAATTTCCCTTCCCTTCCTTCATCCCTCTCTATTGCTGTATCCTTTTATGCATATGGATTACTCAGAGGGCTGAAAAAGTTATTTTTGACTGGTCCTCGCACTTTTGACCAGTCCTCGAACTTACAACTGTCCTCACATTTTACATTTTTTGCCCTATCTTGTCACCATGGTGAAGAGAAGCAGTTGTGAAATGAGTGACATGGTTGTTAAGAATGCTGCACAGGCATAAATGTGAGGATGGTCATAAGTGTGAGGACCAGTCAAAAGTGCAAGGACCTGTCAGAAATGACTTTTTTCACCCCTCTGGTTAGTCCTTTTGTGCATATGGACTACTCAGAGGGCTGAAAAAGTTATTTTTGACTGGTCCTCGCACTTTTGATCAGTCCTCGAACTTACGACTGTCCTCACATTTTACGTTTTTTGCCCTATCTTATCACCATGGTGAAGAGAAGCAGTTGTGAAATGAGTGACATGGTTGTTAAGAATGCTGCACGGGCATAAATGTGAGGATGGTCATAAGTGTGAGGACCAGTCAAAAGTGCGAGGACCTGACAGAAATGACTTTTTTCAGCCCTCTGAGTAGTCCCTATACACATAGCCATGGCCACCTGGTCACATGACCATCTAGCCACACCCACCCAGTCACATGACCTCCAAGCCACACCCACAAAATAAGCCACGCCCACAATGGTGTCCCTCTTTACCAATGTTAAAATCTGGTCACCTTACACCAGGCTCAAGGTTCACTCAGCCTTCCAGCCTTCCAAGGTGGGCAATATGGTGACTGTGTAAACCACTTAGACAGCCATGATAAGAGCTGTGGTGGTGCAGTGGTTAGAGTGCAGTATTGCGGGCTAATTCTGCTGACTGCAAAGAGTTTGATTCTCACCGGTTCAAGGTTGACTCAGCCTTCCATCCTTCCAAGGTGGGTAAAATGAGGACCCAGATTGTTGGGGGCAATAGGCTGACTCTGTAAACCACTTAGAGAGGGTTTTAAAGCACTGTGAAGCTGTATATAAGTCTATTGCTATTGCTATTAAAAGACCCTCATCAAAGTCTCAAATCTTGCAAGACAAATGGAGCCCAAGATAACCACCAATGAAATGGTGGACATCATATTTCCTTTTTACCAGCCAAAGATTTAACCCAAAAACTTCAAAATGCAGAGAAGAATCCTTGAGGCTATTTCATCTATCACAAATAGCACTCTGGGGTTAATGTGGAACTTGTCAAGGATTTTAAGGCTTTATGGTGTTCCTGTCTTCTTGGAGATGAGTGCCCCGAAATTAATTTTCTAAGTTCAAATGAAGCTGTTTTAAGGAGGAACTCAAGAAGATCGTTAGATAGACAAGGCACAGGTGAAAAAAGTTTTCAAAACAAAAGATTGGATTGAAGAGCTTCTGCTGTGTTCACAAATGCAGTGGGATTTCCTTGTTCCATTCAGAGGAGGGTTAGAGCTAAGGACAACTTTGCCTACAGAAGTTGAGGAGGAGGAGGAGGAGAAAGAGAAGGAGAGAGAGAAAGAAGAAACAGAAACAGCAGGAGGAGGAAGAGAAGGAAGAAAAGAAACAGAAACAGGAGGAGGAAGAGGGGGAAGAGAAGGAGAAAAATAAGGAAGTGGAGAAAGAAGGGAGAAGAGGAACAGAAACAGGAGGAGAGGGAAGAGAAGGAGAAAGAGAAAGAGAAGAAAGAAGAGGAAGAGGAGGAGGGGGAGGGGAGGAGGAGGTGACCCAATTATATACAAGGTTAAATTTAATTCTACTCAGTCAGTCACATTATGAGGACACCAAAATTAACCAGTTGCGTTATGTTTACAGGAGACAATTAGAGTGAGCCTGAGGGTGAGGTCAAATGCATCATCAGTCTGGAGTCCTTATGCTCCTGAAAGAGACCTAAATCCAGCTCTCCTTGAAGTCCGTTGACTCTCGCACCAATTTGCCTTGACTATTAGTAGATCAGATTCTTGTGCATAGGTTGCATGAAATAAACTGGAGTTTCTTGGTTTTTAATTTTCTTTGAAAACATTTCTGAAATCTGAGAACTGAAGAAGATGAAGTTCCTCAGAACTGAAGAAGCATTTGGGATGAGAAGCTAAATGTTTTCAAGGGAAAAAAAAACAAGGTAGTCCAATTGTCTTTTGGAAAAGCACCTACGGGACAACCGTGATCTGGATGGTTGAGAATCTACATGGACGTTTACTGGCTGATGCTTCATGACCCAACAAGGTAATATCATCACACGGATGGAACACTGATGATGTTACCCAGTTGGGTAATGAAACGTCTGGAAGCAAACAATCCAGCTCAGAAAGCACCAAGGATTCCACAGTTCAATCTTGGATTACGAATATTCTCATCTATTGGAACATTTGAAAATGTTGTCAAGAAAATGTTGTCAAGAACCTCTGCCAGCAAACAACCAAGCTCAGGCTACACCCAGAACCGGTTGTGGCCTGCCAGCAGCCAGCAGATCTGGCAGCAGATTCAGACAGTGAGAAAGTTGGGGAGGCCAGTCCTGGAGTTTGGGGAAGGCTCTGACAAGTGCTCTGCATCAGAGGCAGAGATGGGGCCAGGACCATCTGACAGTTGTCAGCTGCCTTCGGAGTCGGACATCAGTTGGGCAGAAGAACAGCTGGAGCCTGTTCCCAGTGTGCGCATGCGCAGAGCTGCCAGGAGAAGGGAACAGCTAAGGAACAAGGGTCGACTCAGGAGTAAAGCCACAGGTAGATGGTGAATGGCCCCTCCCATAGGGAATAAAGAAGAGCGAAGGAGAGGGGATTTTGCAGGAAACAATTAGTTTTTTTTGTTGTTGTTTTTTTTAAAATTTGATTTATATGCCGCCCTTCTCCGGAGACTCAGGGCGGCTTACAATGCGTTAAGCAATAGCCTTCATTCTTTTGTATATTTTATTGCCCCCACAAACTGGGTCCTCATTTCACCTACCTTAGAAAGGATGGAAGGCTGAGTCAACCATGAGCCTTGGAGAGATTCGAACCAGCAGAAATTGCAGGCAGCTATGTTAATAACAGGGTGCACTAAACCACTGTACTATCAAGGCTCTAGTTCATTTGGGTGAAGATCTGTTCCTGCATTCTTGCCAAGTATTGTCTGTTATAGTGTGGAGTCTGAAAGATATCGGCCTGGCCACTCTCCAAGCCTGATAAAGGTCGGTAACTGTGAACTATCTTGAAAGACTGTAGGAGAGGAAAGACTTTGCTGGAGAGGAATTAACTGTAAATTAAATATAAGGGGTTTATCGGGACAAGGACTCGATTTCGTGCTGCTGGGGAAGCCTAGGTCAGAACAGAACCTTACATTTTGAGAAGTGCCCTTGCTTTCTGCCTAGGGCTGAGACAATAGGTCTGAATCAAAATTAACTTCCACCCCAAAACAGGACAGGACCTCGCATTCTGCTTGTTACTAGCTCAGTGCCTTGAACCACCACACCAGACTGGCTCTCAGGATTCTGGTTGAGATGAAAACAAGAACAATAATTAAAAAATAGAAGTAGTCCTTGACTTACAACAGTTCATTTAGTGACCATTCAAAGTGACAGCAGCACTGGAAAAAAAAGTGACTTATGACCAGCTTTCGCACTTAAAACCTTTGTTTTAAGCATCCCCATGGTCACGGGATCAACATTCAGAGGCTTAGCCACTGACTTGTTGTAGAATGATGGGACCAAACAACATTCCTTGGTCAGCCAGAGAGTTTCATTGCGCAGTTTCAGAACCAGATTTGTATATATTAAATACAAACTCTTCCTTTTGGAAGAGTTCTGATACAACTGCTTTTATACATATCCAAGACAAAGGACTTTACTGGCACAGCAGTTTTCCATATATGGTTAACATACATTTGTTACGTTATAATTGACACTTTTTAATTACTAAATTCCTGCCTTAATTTATAGTACATAAGATAATTTTAGCTAAACATCCTCCTCTTCTGTAATCACTGATTCACAGATTCATGGTTGGCCTTGGATTAATAAGTAACTTTTTGTTTCAGATGGATGTCTCCGCATCCTTGACAGATATCTTCCTCAGAAGACATATATTATATATGGTCCTTGCATCTTTGACAGATAGGCCCCTCAGAAGATATGTTGCCCAGAATGGAATTTATCTGACAGTGTAATCTCTGAACAAGCACATTTCTTTCTTTATAATAATGTGAATAGAGGGTCTTCCAGTATAGCTGACCCTATACCATTCATATTATTCACATTATTATATTATTCATCTTATTCACTTTAGACTTATACTTATGACCATTGCTGTGTCCCTTTTTGCAACCTTTTGATGAGCAAAATCAAGGGGGAAAGCCAGACTCACTTAAGAGCCATGCTAATAACTTATTTTTGTGGCCCGTCAGCAGCCTATGCAGCTAGTAGCTGATTCCGACAGTGAGGAGGCTGGTGTGGTGCTGCGCCAGCAGCCTATGCAGCTGGCACTCGAGTCAGACAATGAGGAGGCTGGAGAAGATGTGGTGCCAGAGGCGGGGATTCAGCCAGGGCCTTCAGAACCTCCAGAAGCTCCCATAAGTGAAGAGGAAGAAGAGGAGGAGCCTCTTCTCGATGCACGGGTGCACAGAGCTGCCAAAAGGCAGGAGTGGCTCCTCAGGAGGAGGTCTCCTCGAAAGTAAGGCTTGGGGCTAATTGGCCATGCCCTTAGTCTATTTAAGGACAGACGACGACTGAGGCAATTTGCAGGGAACAACTTCGTTCACTCTCCTTCGCGTCTTGATCTTAATTCTTTTATCAGTTCCTGCAAATTGCTTCTGGGCTTTCTGCCAACCATAGTAAGATTACGATTATTTATTCTTTGGATTCTTGTAGGCGGATAAGAAAGTTAATTAATAGCCTTTGTTTGAAAAAGACTGATTTAATTTAGTAAACTAAGGTTTGTACAGACTTTGTGTGTGCTGCGTTCTTTGGGGTCCGTAGCTGGGGCAGAACACTTATCTGCTGCGGTGATATCCTTAACAACGGTGGCAAGAAAGGTCGTAAAATGGGGGCAAAGCTCGCTTAACCAATGTCCTCAATTAATGTCCCACAGAAATTGAGGCCTAATTATGATCGTAAGTTGAGGACTACCTAGATATCTTTTTTTTTTTCTTAGAGATTCATAGATGTGCTGCTCAGGCAGTTGATCTCTGGAGGATAATCCTTGGGATGGAAACAACCACTAATCTGCTTGGTTTTCAATTCACTGTCCTCCTTAAAAAGGAAAACTTTTCAATTTAGGCTCTTTCAGAAGGATGTCGAAACTCTTGGGAAAACAGAACAGCCTCTTAATCATCTTCTAATTTAAGTTTCTTGCTCCTCATTTCAGGCACCGCTTCCTGAAGATGAGAGACAGTGATGATCCCTACAGCTCTTTTAATAGAAGACGCTGTACTCAGTGAAGAGAAAATGAGTGTGACATGTGAAAAGGAACACAACTCAGGTGAACACAGATGAGTTGTTAAACAACCTGCTCAGTCATTCACTGAGAACCTGAGCTGGTTAAGTAAAAGCAAGGCTCTGATTGGTTGCCAGTGCAGACCTGACGTTCTATGGCAGTGTTTCTCAAATTTGGTCGCTTTAAGACAGGTGGACTTCAATTCCCAGAATTCCCCATTGCTGGCTGGGGAATTCTGGGAGTCTGTCAGAGTTTGTTGCAGCACACACAAGCAGACCATTAAGCAGGATTCAAAATATAAAAGAAACTTCTTTATATACAATACCAACACATAAGGCATGCAATACCCTTGTAGGTTTTTCCACGTTGTAGAGAAGAGAAATAGCAAGTACAAACACAGCACAAAATGGAAGCACAAAATGGAGAAGGCAAAATGGAGGAGGGAGATGCTAGTGCCCTTAAGCTTATATACAGAACAGTTAAGCCACGCCCAGGCCCCAAACTGTCTCTTATGGCCCCATACAACAAATACTATGTTTCAGTTACCAAACAGCCCTCATTGGCTGACCAGTTGCTATGCCCTATTCCAGTTCATGAATATACTCTGACACTGGCTGGGGAATTCTGGGAGTTGAAGTCCACATGTATTAAAGTAGCCAAATTGGAAAAGTGCTGTTCTAGAGGAAGTCTGCAAAAGAAAGCTGCTCTAGGAACTCCATTTCTCTGCTCATTTCATATGTTATATGAACTAACTCATTGCCCACTGCCAGGAGTTCGATTCTCATCGGCTCAAGGTTGACTCAGCCTTCCATCCTTCCGAGGTTGGTAAAATGAGGGCCCAGATTGTCAAGGGGCAATATGCTGACTCTGTAAACTGCTTAGAGAGGGCTGTAAAGCACTATGAAGTGCTATATAAGTCTAAGTGCTATTGCTATTGCTATTGCTAAGTCCTATTATATCATTTTGTTGTGGGAAACCCCCCCTCCTAGAGAATAAAATATTTTGGGGAATATGAAGAGGCAGAATATTATATTTCCCCAAAGGAGAAATGGAAAAACATGTTCTTAAAGGCAGAAAGCAACCCTAATCTTCCTGCTATAAGATGCCTTAAGCAGAACCCTGAAGTCTTTAGGGATGGATATTTTGTGCCATTAAGAAATCCAGGCCAGCCTATTCATAAATAAAGTGCCTTCAGCCACAGCTGCCACAGAAAGCTGGAGCTGATGGGATTAAGAATTTACATTCCCCCCACCCAAATTCTAAGGACAGGACATGATCTTGAGGACATAATAGGATTAACCCACCATCATTGAAATAGCAAAAGACACAAGGCTCACTACATTGCACAACCCCCCTGGAGCATCTCAATCACAAAACCCCAGAACCTTATAAAGATCCATCCTATCAACTTGTCAGCCATCCCAGAAACATGCTGTTGTCACAGACATTTCTGGAAACCAAATAAACAGACACTTTCTTTCTTTGTAGGCAGCCTCCATTTTATTTCCAGCATCTTTCTCCTGGCTTGGAACCAGTCGGGATTTTTCTTCCTACACTTTGATTTTCCTTCCATGTCTGCTGCTGCCTCTGGCTTTCCCTCAGTAGTTCATCTTTGGGTTATTTCTGCCAATGTAGCTTGTTATGTCACACTCTGTTGGCCATGGAGTTATTGAGTTAGAGTTCAGACTATGATAGGTTATCTATACTGGCAGGACAACAGGAAACTCTTAGTAGTGAATTACCTACTTAGTATTATCTGTCAACACAGAGCAGAGCTCTGCCTTTGACTGTTTTGTTTGCTCTCCTTGATATTGGAGGGAAGCTATAACTATAAGGGTAGTCCTCAACTTACGACCATCATTGAAATCGGGAATTATGGTCACATAATTAATGATGTCGTAAGGTGGGTCATCATGTGACTGATTCCCATTTTACAACCTCTTTTTGTGGTGGTTCTTAAGCTGGCTGTTTGTCTGCTACAGGCCAGTTTATGCCAGAAATCAGAAGCAAATGCTAGTTATAAAGTGAGGTTGTGTGACCACAGGATTTTGCAAACAGCCATAAATTCAGGCTGGTTGCCAAGTGGCGTTGCCAAGTGCTGCATTCACATGGCTGCAGGCGAGGGAGGTGACCATTGGAACTGTATTGGAACGTAGCTTTTATGGAGTCTGTTGTAATGGCTGGTCATAAGTCAAGGACTACTGGGGGGGCAGGGGTTCAGAGCAAATCCAGCAGGTTCTGACAAGTTCTGGAGAACCGGTAGTGGAAATTTTGAGTAGTTCGGAGAACTGGCAAATACCACCTCTGGCTGGCCCCAGAGTGGGGAGGGAATGAGGATTTTGCAGTATCCTTCCCCTGCCATGTCCACCAAGCCACGCCCACCAAGCCACACCACGCCCACCAAGCCACGCCCACAGAACCGATGGCAAAAAAAAAATTGGATTTCACCACTGCCTTATGGTATAGAAGACATTGAGACTTCAGCCCACTAATTCTTTTAAACATCTTTTTAAACCCCACCCTGTTATAATAATTTTGCTTTTGAACAGAAGTCTCCCATTTCTGCGGATAATTTTATTCACTTTATATTATCAAATGGGAAATTTAACAACTCGAAAAGGGTTGTAAAGTGTCTTACAGCCATTTTCAGGGTTTATAGCTATGTATAAAAATATTATACCGTCCTTTTTATATTTGATGACTTTTTAATCATATGTGATTGGTCATTGACTTCATGGATGTAACACATGCAAGTAAACCTCTGATTTTCTCTCAGACTTTCTCTATAGTAGTACTAACTTGGATCAATGTTATAAGAGCCTTGGTGGCACAGCAGACTAAAGTGCTATGAAGTAGCACCAGCTGCCTGCGATTACTGCAAGTTCGAATCTCACCAGGCTCAAGGTTGACTCAGCCTTCCATCCTTTCGAGGTAGGTAAAATGAGGACCCGGACTGTGGGGGCAATAAGCTGACTTTGTATAAAAAAGAACACCGCTTGGGGGCCCCCGAAAGCCCTACTAAGCAGGTATATACAAAAGTATGAAGGCTATTGCTTAACATATTGTAAGCCGCCCTGAGTCTCCGGAGAAGGGCGGCATATAAATCGAACCAATAAACAAACAAACAAACAAACAAACAAACAAACAAACAAATGAATGAATGAATGTTGATTTTTAATCTCCCCCCCCCAAGAAAGTTTTTTGTGAGAATGATAGAGATGATGATTCTCCAGCATGCTTTGCTCTGAAATATGACTGCTTCATTTCATTATTACTGGTAATTATGTCTTGGCTAACAGGAGGAGATACATACAAGTATTGATCGGGGAGAAGAATAACAGAACAGAATAACAGAGTTGGAAACGACCTTGGAGGACTTCTAGTCCAACTCCCTGCTCAAGCAGGAGACCCTTTACAAGTGATGGTGAACCTTTTTGCCATCGTGTGTCAGGAGCTGGGGGGGGGGAGAGGTTGAATGTGACCCCCCTCCCCCCCGCTCCTGGCACGTGATGGCCCATTTTTCTCTCCCCCCAAGCTCCAGAGCCTTTCTAGGAGCTTGGGGAGGGCAAAAACGGCCTTCCTCACCCCACCTGGAGGCCCTCCGGAAGCAGGAAATGGCCCGTTTGCCAACTTCTGGTGAGACCGGAAGTTGGCAAATGGGCCATTTCCTGCCTCCGGGGGCGGGGGTGGGGGAGGCCGTTTTTGCCCTCCCCAAGCTCTTAGCTAGGCTCTGGAGGCTGGGGAGAGAGAAAAATGGGCCTTCCCCACCACCCCTCCAGGCCTTCCGGAGGCACGAAACAGTCTGTTTCCCTACTTCCAGTGGGCCCAGAAGGCCCGAAAATCAGCTGGCCGGTGCACATATGCGCGCTGGAGCTAAGCTCGCGTGCCCTCCGATATGGCTACACGTGCCACCTGTGGCACATGTGCTATAGGTTTGCCATCACGGCCTTATACCATTTCACAGACTAGAAGACCTCCAAGGTCCCTTCTATTATTCTATGTTCTACATTCTATATTGATGCATTGGGCACCCTCACCCCTATCAGAGATATTTATTGACATTAAGTTAGACTAACTGCACTTAGGTTGGAAATAATAAGATTTAAAATATTATCTACCACATTTGCTTGAGAAAATATTCTTTCCTGCATTAAATTGCCTGTACTGGCAGTTTTGGATAAATACAGGGAAATATTAAATTCAGGGTGTCTCCCCCCCCTCCTTCCTTCATTATTAAGCGTCTACTTTTATGAAAATGAAGATACTAAGAAGTTGGTCTCAGTGGGAAGACAATGTTTTGACCTAGGCTTCCTGAGTCAGTAAAACACACGAGTAGTCCCAAAAACCTCTTTTATTGCAACAGCTGTGAATTCTGTTCATTCACAGATGAGTCCCAAATAATTGTAAAGAGTCCTTCGGGATAAGGCTGATATTTACCCACCTTTATCTCCCTTGACACGCTGCCAAAGACCTAATTGGCAAAGCCACACGGAGTCCAGAATCAAACAGAGCTTCAGACTTTAAACTGCACAGAATTAACAACGTTGCTTCCTGCAAAGGCCCACGTGCCTTTACTCCTCTTTTAAGTCTTATGGGAGGGGCCAATCATCTCAGAGGAGTCTGTAGATAAATGCACAACAGTCGGGATTTCAGTGGAAAGAAAGCATTAAACTGATTTTGAATACTCTACTTAAAAATAAATGCTATTAGACGGGTTGTTGCTGGTAGATTATTCTAGACTTGATTCTTAAAAGGAATAATCACTTCTCTAAAAAAAAATGTGAGAAATGTAACAAACAGATTGGATCCTTTTTTTCAAATATAGCAGCAATGTTGTAAAATCCCCCGAATCCTGCAGAATGATTCATAGCGTAATGGAATAGATTTTGAAGGTTTTAATTCCATTTCAAACCAAGACATTTCTATTAAATTTCATTAAACTAGGCATTCCTTCCAAACTCACTGAACTACAGTGCACGTGTTAATGGCTGCCAGGATTTTACATGCTTTTTAATGGAAAAGATCTTTGATTCCTTCTTTGAAAGTAAGGCTAATTAAATTGCAGGAGTATGCTTCATTGTGAAGAACAGCTTCCCATATACAAAGTAAATCTAATGTAGAGTTTAATTCTAATTGGAAACCATACTTGGATTACAATATTATTGTTCTGCCCCAGCTACAGACCCCAAAGAACGCAGCACACACAAAGTCCGTTCAAACCTTAGTTTACTAACTAAACCAGTTTTTTACAACAACGGCTGTTAATTAACTGCATTAACAGCCACCAAGAACTCAAAGAATAATAACTGAAAGCTTACTATGGTTGGCAGAATGCCCAGAAGCAATTTGCAGGAAGCTGATAAGATAAGCAAGACAAGACACGAAGGTATGTGAACGGAGTTGTTCCCTACAACTTGCTTTAGTCAGCGTTCCTCCTTAAATAGGCTAATGGAGTGGCCAAGCCTTACTCTCGAGGAGACCTCCTCCTGAGGAGCCACTCCTGCCTTTTGGCAGCTCTGCATGCCCATGCATCGAGAAGAGGCTCCTCCTCTTTGTCCTCTTCACTTAAGGGAGCTTCTGGAGGTTCTGAAGGCCCTGGCTGAATCTCTGCCTCTGGCACCACATCTTCTCCAGCCTCCTCATTGTCCTACTCGAGTGCCAGCTGCACAGGCTGCTGGCACAGCACCACACCAGCCTCTTCGCTGTCAGAATCAGCTACTAGCTGCACCGGCAGCTGACGGGCCACAACAGTTATATACCAGAGGTCCCCAACCTCCAGTCCATGGACTGGCACTGGGGTGTGGCAACCGGGCCCTGCAAGCAAGCGAAGCCCCATCCATGGGATGCAGGCAGCACGTGAAAACATGCCCCCTCCGGTCCATGGAAAAACCTCTCTCCATGGATCCCTGGTTCCCAAAAAGTTGGGGGCGGCTGTTATATATGGTTTTGTGCCACATCCAAGAAATTCCTTTTGGTAGGAACATGTTGCAACTTGATCTATACTTTTCAGCACTGATTTAATGTATTATTTTCTCTTGGCCAATAGTCCTTGAATATGACTGTTAAAAAAAAGTGTGACCATTACGGTTGTATGTATACTGTATGTAAAACAGGTCAGTCACATGAACCAGCCCAACTTTACAACATTTTTTTCCAGTGGTCATTAAGCAAATGTTGCAGTCGTTAAGCAAACCAAGGATTCACTATAAATGTAGTTTTGCTGAAAATTGAAAATGAGTCCTTTTTTGGGGGGTCAGTGGGGGTGAAACCATTGTAAAATGTGGACACCTGATCTCAAGAAGCTGCAAACATCTGTAAATATGGCCGCATTGCTGAGAGCCCAAAGTTTGGTCACATGTCTTGTATGAGCAGACAGAATTGGTGTGCTCCGGGTCTCATCCATTAAACAGTGGCACCTGAAGGGACCTAGGAAATGTGGTGTTTCTATGGCAGTATCTATGCCTTACAACAATATTCTCCTTGAGATCCATCTGGCTCCCATTTTGAGCAAGCTTCAAACAGTCCTTAAAACCTACCTTTTTCTGCAGGTCTTGGGTTAAACCAAGTGGTACATCTAGTGTACCGCAGATGGGGACTGCAGCCAAGAAATTAAAAGACGCTTGCTCCTGTGGAGGAAAGCTATGGCAAATCTAGACAGCTGACTAAAAAGCAGAGACATCACCCTGCCAACAAAAGTGTGTATAGTCAAGGCTATGAGTTTCCCAGTTGCAATGGATGGCTGTGAAAGTTGGACCATAAGGAAGGCTGAGCGCCAAAGAATGGAGGCCTTTGAACTCTAGTGCTGGAGAAGACTCCTGCGAGTCCCTTGGTCTGGAAGGCGATCCAACCGGTCAGTCCTAGAGGAGATCAACCCTGACTGCTCTTTAGAAGGCCAGATCCTGAAGATGAAACTCAAATACTTTGGCCACCTAATGAGAAGGAAGAACTCACTAGAGAAGAGCCTAATGCTCGGAAAGACTGAGGGCAAAATACAAAGGGGACGACAGAGAACGAGGTGGCTGGATGGAGTCACTGATGCAGTAGGCATGAGCTTAAATGGACTCCAGAGGATGGTAGAGGCCTGGAAGGCCTGGAGGAACGTTGTCCATGGGGTCGCGATGGGTCAGACATGACTTCGCAACTAACAACAACAAGAAGACTAAAAAAAAGAAGAATTAGGGGTGACATGATAGCAGTATTCCAGTATTTGAGGGGCTGCCACAAAGAAGTCACATGATTGCATTTTAGGCGCTCAGAAACCAGCTTGAATTGATGACCGTTTGCAGCATCCTATAGTCACGTGACTGTGATTTACAATGCTTTTTGCCAGAAGCTGGCTTTTGCTTCCAATTTCCTGTGAAAAAAGCGAACCTCACAGCGAACAATGCGTTCACCTAATGACCATGGCATCTGCTCTCAGCCCTAGGAAGAAGAAACTAGCAAAACACTTCCGAAAAACCTTGCCAAAAAACGCTGCAGGGACTTGTCAAGACAATCAAGAGTGATTTAAGGTCATCTCACCCCCATATTAGAGAAAAGTCTGATAGAACCAACCATTTTAAGGCTCACTTCTTATATACAGAAAGCCTTTATGCAGAAAGAAGTAAATGGAAATAGGTCTAAAATAGCTCAGCACTCAGAGTTAAAGGTAACATTCAGAAATTCCTCCTGATACCACCTTCTAGGATAAGCTGTGTAATAGGGTAGATATTTTTGAACGAAAGAACTCTGAACCAGAACTGAAGGCAAATGATAAATTCTTAAAATTACTCTTCTCGATAAATAGATAGCAAATGAAATGGTGGCTGAAGGGCACCATTCCTTGGCCCGCGTTCAAAATTTGTAGTAGGACCCCAGTCTTATCTTCATGTGTCACTGATATGGAGTTTATTACATCCCACTATATTATTTTAATAACCTGCTGGCAAAGGAGAGAGAGAGAGAGAGTAGAAGGGAGAGCAACTGATCAATTTACCTCAGAGCTTTAATCAATAAATGCCAACCACGCCGAGATTTATGAACTACACTGTAATGACATTTTTGGTGCTTCTGGAACACAGTTGGAAGAAGGGTTGACACTGTAACTTGGCAAGACTCCACCTGGCTTCAGTTGTCAAGTCTCACAACTTTCTGTAAAGTCTTATTGAAAACTCTTAGTGGCAACCATCTTAGATAATCACAGTTGAATGTACGTGATAATATTTTTGAAAGTGACCCTGTTGCTTGTTTAAAGATTTCTGAGACAGCAGTTCTACCACAGATTACAATAACAGAATAACAGAGATGGAAGGGACCTTGGAGGTCTTCTAGTCCTACCCCCTGCTCAAGCAGAAGACCCTATACCATTTCAGAAAAATGGCTGTCCAATCTCTTCTTAAAAACCTCCAGTGATGAAATATCCACAAGTTCTGGAGGCAAAGTGTTTCACTGATTGTTCTAAATTTGTCTGTAGTTCTAGATTGGTTCTCTTCTTGAAAAAAGATATAACTAATTCTCTGGGAGTTAAACATGAATTTACCTTATAATTGCTGGGTTGACCTGTTATGTGATTTCTTTAATGACCTGGATGACTTGAGAATCTCCATAGACATGTCTCTGTGTGTATGCCTTTCTTTGGCATGCAATGCCCTGTAGCAGCGTTCCGAGGGGAGGAAGTTAACACAGTTTATGTCCAGGATGTGAGGAGTCTGTAGATATTTTTTCCAGCCCTCCTTCTGACCCATGCAATACACAGGCCCCCTATGGAAGGCAGACTAGTTGCAATTTTTTTTTTTTTTTTTTTGCAATTCTAACTATCCGTTGGAGTTTGCACTGCTCCATTTTATTATTATTTTTTTTTTAAATTTGATTTTATTATAACATATAGTGATACAATCGGTACATTTTCGGTTCATTGGTGCAATTATATACATATATACATCTACATACATTATTGCTTGTCTTTTGTTGATATTGTTTCTTGAAGCTAGATTTGATTTCAAACA
Source organism: Pituophis catenifer annectens (assembly GCF_029215685.1). Taxonomy (NCBI): domain Eukaryota; kingdom Metazoa; phylum Chordata; class Lepidosauria; order Squamata; family Colubridae; genus Pituophis; species Pituophis catenifer. The sequence continues at coordinate 10,157,493 of NW_027256883.1, forward strand.
CTTAAAAATAATAGTGCTCAACTCTCTAAGACTAAATCTAATACTATTCATATAGATTTTGTTAATTAGTTAAAATTTAATCTCTATTACCTTCTTTATTTCTTTCCCCCATCCATTCGTACCACATGTCCCACACGCTATAAAATTCTGAATCTTCTCTGTCATTAATTTCTGAAGTCAATTTGTTCATTTCGGCGCACTCCAATATTTTTCCAATAACATGTTCTTGAGGTGGTATTTGTTTTTCTTTCCAATACTGGGCAAAGGAAATTCTAGCGGCTGTCAGAATATGTATAATTAAATACTTTTTCTTTTTTGCATATTCAGTTTTCAAAATTCCCAGGAGAAAAGCTTTTGGGTCAAAATCAAAATTTTCTTTTATTATTTCTCTAATCCCCACCCATATCATCCTCCAGAATTTTTGTGCCTGATTACATGTCCACCAGCAATGATAAAAAGTACCCTGCTGATGGTCACATTTCCAACATTTAGGGCTCGAATTGGGGTAGATCTTCGCTATCCTGGCTGGGGCCATATGCCATCTATAAAACAGCTTGTATTGGTTTTCCTTATAAGCCGTCGCCTTTGTCATTTTAAGGTTATTATTCCATATTGAATCCCATTCATTCAAATTTATATTCTGTCCTATATTTTTGGCCCATGCTAACATCGGTTCTTTAACTACTTCCTCTGCCATATCGTACTCCAATAAGTAATTATATAATTTAGCTAAAATTTTGTCGTCCGTACCCATCCATATCTTGTCAAATCCATTTATGCTCATTTCAATGCCAAATTCCTCCTTATCTTTTTTATATCTGGATTTAATTTGGTTATATGGCCACCAGTCTATAGAAATACCTTGTTCCATCAATTCTTCCCTTGTTTTAAGGTTCCCTCCCCCATCTAATAATTCATTGTATCTGACCGTTTTACCCATTTCTAATACATTTGGATATATTATAGCCTCCATGGTAGAAAGCCATCTCGGAATTTTCCTATAGTGCTTCTGTCTCATCTCTCCCCATATTTGTATCAAGATCTCCCTTATTTTATGTCTATGGAAGTAAGTTTTTATCTTCTTCCCAGTATCCCAGAGATATGCATGCCAACCCTTCTGAAGATCATACCCTTCTAGAGTTAACAGTCTTTTATTTCTTAGGGTTGCCCATTCTTTCAGCCATACTAGGTTTGCAGCTTTTTGATATAACTCCCATTTAGGTAATCCGAAACCCCCTCTTTCCTTCTTGTCCTGTAAATTCCTAATTGCTATCCTTGGTTTCTTTCCCTCCCAAATAAATTTCCTGATGATGCTATTGAGCTCCAGAAAGAATTTTTTATCTAATTTAACAGGGACCGTTCGGAATAGATACAATAACTTGGGTAATATGCTCATTTTTATTGCCGCGATTCTGCCTAATAATGATATCTGTAGTCTTCCCCACTTTTCCAGATCCTGTTTAATATTTCTAATCAATGGTAAATAATTATCCTCTCTGAGGGCCGAGCACCTTGATGAAATCCAGACCCCCAGGTATTTTACCTTCTTGGCGATTTGGATCTCCATTGATTCTTCCAGTGCTTTTTTCCTTGCCTCCGTCATATTTTTTGTTAATAATTTAGTTTTGGATTTATTTAATTTAAGGCCTGCTACCTCCCCGTAATTGCCCAATTCTTCCAGAATTTTAGTGCCTGATTCTAATGGTTCTTCCATGATTAATACCACATCATCTGCAAATGCCTGTGTCTTATATATCTCTTTTCTGATTGTCAGACCCTTTATTTCATTATTGTTCCTAATCTTTCTCAAGAATACTTCTAGTGCTAAGATAAATAGAAGTGGGGATAGAGGGCACCCTTGTCGGACCCCTTTTCTAATTTGAAAAGCCTTAGTTAGTTCTCCATTCAGTAATATATTAGCCTTTTGTTTTTGATAGATTGTGGATATCGTATTGACAAAATTTGATCCGAATTCCATTTGGATAATTTGTTGTTTCATAAATTGCCAATTAAGATTGTCAAATGCCTTTTGGGCGTCGACAAAGACCAATGCCATTTCTTTGTTCGGGTGTTCCTCATAGTATTCCAATATGTCTATTATCATCCTTGTATTATTCCTGATTTGCCTCCCAGGGAGGAATCCATTTTGGTCACTGTGTATTAATTTATTCAAAATTATTTTTAGCCTTCCTGCTAAAATACCCATATAGATTTTGTAGTCCGTATTCAGGAGGGATATCGGTCTGTAATTTTTAATTAATTTTGGGTCTTCTCCTTCTTTTTGGAGGAGAGTAATATACGCCTCTCTCCATGATTCTGGAATTTTGGATTCTGTTAGGGGCTCATTATAAATTTCTAAAAACTTTGGTAACAAAATTTCTCCCAAATCCGAATTTTTATAAAATTCCCCTGGAAGTCCATCTGGGCCTGGGGATTTGTTCTTTTTAAGTTTTGATATTACCATCCTTAATTCTGTCATTGTTATTTCTTTATTAAGTATTTCTTTATCCTCTTCCCCGATTTTTGGAAGACTTTCTTTTGACAAGTATTGGACCACCTTTTCATTAGGAATTTGTTCTTCCGCATACAGAGCCGCATAATACTCTCGGGCAATCTCCAATTTATCTTCCTGTTTATTGTTGAGGTGGCCTTCCGGGTCTTCCAATTGATGAATTATGCCTTTCTCTTTTTCTTTTTTTAACCTATAGGACAGCCACCTGCCCGGTTTGTTTGCATTTTCAAAATAATATTGTTTGGTTCGTTTCATTTTGTACGCCAATTCCTCTTGATCTATTATGTTTAATTTGTGCCGTATAACCATCCAATTTTCTTTAACATCCTTATTATCTGGTTTATGTTGTAGTTCCCTCTCGGCTTTCCCTAATTCTTCTATCAGTGCCTTCTGCCTCTCTCTTCTTTCCTTATTCCTGTGTGCACTATACGATATTGCTAGTCCTCTTACGTACGCTTTCATTGTATCCCATATGATACCTCGAGATGTTGCCTCCTTTTCATTTACTTCAAAAAATAAATTTAATTCTTTTTTTACTTTCTCAACATTTTGCTTGTCCTTTAGAAATTGATTATTTAATCTCCATCTTGTATTTCTTCTCTTGTGCGTACATTCCCATTTAACCTCTAATGGATTATGGTCTGCCCAAATGTTGGGCATGATTTCTGTTGACTTAATATCTAACCCTATATCTCTGCTTATCCACATCATATCAATCCTAGACCAAGATTTCTTAGGATTAGAATAATATGTATACTGCCTCTGATATGGGTGCAGAACCCGCCAAATATCCACTAGATTGAATTCTTCTACCATATCAAAGAATGGTTTTGGTAAATTTTTCCTCTTTTTCTTTTTACCTTTGGTCCCCTTATAATCTCTATTTGAATCTATTACCCCATTAAAATCGCCAATTATGCAAATCTTGCTCTTATCCATCATGCTTAATCTCTCTCCTAATTTTTTATAAAAGTCTCCTAGGTTTTCATTCGGGGCATAAATTGCTGTTAATAAGATTGGACAGTTGCCTTTTTTAACTTCCACCATTAATACCCTTCCCTTCGGGTCTGCATATTTTAGTTCGGCTTTTATTTCCTTCTTGATGTACAATGCTACTCCCTTTTCTTTTTATCAGCTAGGGATGCATAAAGGAAAATCAAAAATATTTGGAATATAAGAAATTGGGGAATCTTTATGCACTGCTCCATTTTAATTGCTATACCAAACCAGAGAGTTATAGAAGTACACATGACAGGCTCAATAATTCCCTCTGTAGAACTGTGTCAACAGCTCCTGGGGCAGTCTGAACTGTTTGAGTTGAGTACTAACCAGAGGTGGTATTGTCAAGTATTTGCAAGCCATTGGCACATATATCATACAGACACTAGTGGAGGCAGAAAGTGCCCCCACCCCTATGTGGAGAGGAGGGGCTTACACTGAGTATAAAACCCCCTCTAACCTTTCCACCAAGCTCTCTTTTACATTTGTTCTCCAAGAGACATGATCTTTGATAGGGGTAGTCACACACGCTGTGTGCCCCCTATCCTAATGGATATTAAGACAGCCTTTGTATATAGTTAATATGTTTTGTTATATGAATAAATACATTTATCACATTTATTCATGCATCTGCCTTTGGACTCTTCTATGCTCCTGGGTGTTTCTACGATCCCAATTTCCACAGGTATTCATCCGGTTCTGACCGGTTCTGGTGAACTGGTAGCAGAAATTTTGAGTAGTTCAGAGAACTGGCAAATACCACCTCTGATCTATTGGCTGCCTCCCGAGTCCCAGGTGATCAAGTCCCAGCTGATTGTCTAGGTTTTCTTTTGTTGCCCTGCACAGGAGAACAAAGTTGGAAAGCAGGTTAGTGAGGCGGGGGGGGGAATGGAGATTTTACAGTATCCTTCCCCTGCCATGCCCACCAAGCCACGCCCATCAAGCCAGACCCACATAACAGGTAGTAAAAATTTTTGAATCCCGCCACTGGTACTAACTACTAACAGGCAACCTTCCTCCAGTTGTCTGTTAGTATTTCGGTGAGCATCTTTCCGTAAATGCAGATGAGAAAAAAAACCTAACATTTTAGTTTTCCAATTTAAGGGCAGTTGCTACATCCTTGACCCAGCAGCTTAGGTATAATCAGTTAACTTGGCAGAGACACCAAAGGGGGAATGTATATTGTCACCACTGAGCAGATGGCCAAAAAAAAAAAAAAATCTCTACGGCTTGTGTAGCTGTGTGGCAAATTGAGCAATTACTTATTGAATTTTCCAGGGTATGAAATGATGGATATTGATCTTCCCAGGGTTGGATGCTAAGGAGCCCAGAATCCGTCACACAGCAACCGTAATTGCATTTTGCTTAGACGTGGCTGATTTAGGACACATGAATTAATAAGCACACACATCTATGCCGGCATGAAGGTTTGATAAAAGGGAAAAAAAAAATAAAACCAGGTGATTCCCAATGGATCCGAGGAGCAAATCTCTCCAGCTCTGAAGCAAAAATAGCGTTCATTAGTTCAAAGGTGCAACTGATTTCTATTGTTCTTAATGGGGCTCAAAAGAGAGCCAGTTTGTGTCTAGTGATTAAGGCACTAGGCTACCAACTGGGAGGCTGTGAGTTCTAATCCTGCTTTAGGCATGAAAGCCGGCTGGGTGACTTTGGGCCAATCATCAGGAGACTGTGAGTTCTAGTCCCACCTTAGGCATGAAAGCCATCTGGATGACTTTTAGCCAATCACCAGGAGACTGTGAGTTCTAGTCCCGCCTTAGACATGAAAGCCAGCTGGGTGACTTTGGGCTAATCACCAGGAGACTGTGAGTTCTAGTCCCACCTTAGGCATGAAAGCCAGCTGGGTGACTTTGGGCCAATCACCAAGAGACTGTGCGTTCTAGTCCCACCTTAGGCGTTGAAACTGGCTGGGTGACTTTGAGTCAATCTTCAGGAGACTGTTAGTTCTAGTCCTGCCTTAGGCATTGAAACTGGCTGTGTGACTTTGGGCTAGTCACTCTGTCTAACAGAATTGTCATTGTCTTCTGGAGAAAATAAAAAGGAGTCCTGGTAGCATTCATCTTACAACCACAACTGGGCCCAAAATGTCTGTTGCTGAATGAGACAGTTGTGAATGAGTTTTGCCCCATTTTACAACCTTTCTTGCCACAGTTGTTAAGTGAATCACTGCAATTAAGAAGGTAGTCACGCCGTTCTTAAGTGAATCTGGCTTCCCCATTGAACTTCGCTGGTCAGAAGAAGGTTGCAAGAGGTGATCACGTGACCCTGGGACACTGCGACTGTCATAAATAGGAGTCAGTTGGCCAAGCGTCCAAATTCTGATCTTGTGGCTGTGGGGATGCTGCAACGGTCGTAAGTGTGGAGAATGGTCATAAGTCACTTTTTTCAGTGCCGCTGTAACTTTGAACGGTCACTAAACAAATGGTTGTAAGTCAAGGATATCTCACGAATAGGCACAGGATAATGTTGCAGGATCCAATCTGGGTCGGTCATTGGGACCAGAAGTTTAGTCTTCTGAGCTTTGGGACTCATGCTGGAGCCCATCCTGAGGGAACTTCTCTCTAGCAGAATGTACATCAAGGTAACCTGTATTAGATATATTGTATCTTAAATCTATATATATATATATATATATAAATGGGTGTGTGTGTGTATGTTCCAGCATAACTTTGGAATGCCTTGAGCAATTTCAACCAAACTTGGTGCACAGATGACTTACCACCTGGAAAAAAATACTGTGCGGGTAAGACACCCGTAACACCCCTCGGTCTGTGTGTCTGTGTGTTCCAGCATAACTCTGGAACGCCTGGGCCACTGAAATGAAAAGGAATGAATTATATCTATAGTGTCAAATCACAGTACTTTTGACAGTGATAGTGTGCATTTTGGATTCAAGTTCTGTTAAGATACAGCCTGTTGTGCCTTAAAATGGCATGGCTTCTACTGTACAGCACAGTGGAGTTGCCATGGTAACGGCTTCACAGTACTCCACAAGGGGGCTCCCTCTGGTAAGGGGGATTGGTTCTTAAAAAAAAAAATCAACAACAACAATAAAAACACTGTACTTATATTTTTAAAACCTGTAAGTAAAATTACTTCGAATTGACACTATAGATATAATTCATTCCTTTTCCTGTCTAATACAGGATTGGGATAAATAAATACCCGGGCAACGCTGGGTTATCAGCTAGTTGTTTATAAAAATTAATAAGGCAAGATATAAATAAGGAAAGTAAAGAAAGAGCCATCAACTTGACTGTATCAGACGAAAAAGTCTGATTTATTTCTCCTGCCTATTCAGGTAGAAAGAAGGGGAATGGAATGAAAAGCAGCCCTACGAACAACTGGCTAAGTGCAAAACAGTCAGTGAGGAAAGGGCTGCAGTGAACGGGGTGGAACCGTTCTGTCGGATCCTCTTTCTTCTTCATTTATTTGCAGTGAATGCTGCTCACACATTTGCTCTTGTGCATCGATCAGTGAAATGAATTGGTCCCACAGAAGGGAATTGAGGGGGGAAATTGGACCTGCAATTGTTTTCCTTCTTCCCCCTTGGAGGCCACGATGCCTATCAAACCTTCATTTGAGAACAGGAAATGGCCCTACATCGAAATATTAGTCCATTCGGTTCGGGTTTCTGTTCCAGGAAAATACTTATCTTTACCTATCAGCTAAGAAGGGGGTTTTGAGAGTTCCTCACCTGAGTGAAGGACTTTGCATCTTTTGTGCTATACTGAATAATTATCCTGCATTCAGAGATGGTATTCAGCCAGTTCGCACCAGTTTGCATGAACCGTTGACGGAAATTTGGCCAAGATCGCTGAACTGGTAGCGGTAGCCGGTTGGCCACGCCCCCAAACCGATCCCCCGGTTGCCGCTTGGCTGCCCCGCCTGCCATGTTCGTCACTGCCATGTTCTTCGCGCATGTGTATCCCATTGCCTAGCAAGTCCAATGGGATGCGCATGGGCAAAGAACATGGCGGTGATGGCAGCAGCTTTTTCCGCGACCTCCGGTACTTTTTGGCAGCCTGTGGCCTGCCGCCCCTTTGAGAGCTGTTTTGCGGCTGCGGCAGCTGGCTGGGGGCTGCTGAAAACTCTGGTCAGCTTGACTTTCAGACTCTGGACCAGCCGCCGTGGAAGGCAAGCAGCCCGAACAAAGAGGCGGTGGTGGGGGAGGAAGTGGGGCTAGGGCCGGGGGCCCCTAAAGGAGGGGAAACGGGGGCAACTGGTGAAGAGAGGGCAGGGTTAGATAGGTGGAAATTCCAAAAATTTTCCTACTTTTTCCTGTGGGCGTGGCTAGGTGGGGGAGTCATGTGACTGAGTGGGCGTGGGCATGAGTGATGTCAAGTTGGTCACACCCACTCAGTCACATGCCCCCCACCTAGCCAAGCCCACAGAAAAAAGTAGGAAAATTTTTGAAACCCACCACTGTCTGCATTGTTTCCCTTCCAGTTCTTATTCAGTCTCTAACCAAGCCCCCCCCCCAACAGTTTGGTCTAGTGATTAAGGTACCAGACTAGAAACGATGAGGTGGTGAGTTCTATTCCTGCCTTTGACATAAAAGATGGATGACTTTGGGCCAATCACTAGGAGACACTGAGTTCTAGTCCCACTTTAGGCATGAAAGCTGGCTGGGTGTCTTTGGGTCAGTCTCCAGGAGACTGTGAGTTCTAACCCCATGTATTTCTTGAACAATCTATTTAAGCTCATTGGACCTGCCTGCTTTGAAAGGGCCAAATTTTAGGGCCCATTCATTCCACCTTCTTGATTGATGAGAGAAAGTCCTTCCTAGTTAAGAAAAATCCAGAAAAATGTGGCAAGTGCTCCTGGCAGTTTTGCCCACCCTAAGTGGCACAATGGGTAGCCGGTTGCTCTTCCTTCTCTTAGTATGTATGATCTGATCACATTTTTAGCTCCTTTGACCGATGAAGATTCTCAGTCATCCAGGTCACGGTTGTCCCAAAGGTGCTTTTCTTTCAAGAGGCAACTGGACTTTCTTTGTTTTTCTTTGAAGACATTTCACTTCTCATCCAAGAAGCTTCTTCAGCTCTGCTCTGACGGCTGATGATAAGCAAAACATCTTCAACAAGGAAAATCCAGTCGCCTCTTGAAAAAACATTGGGTCCTTTACCAATGTATTGAAGGAGATATTAGGTAGCACCAGTTCAACAAACACATTTGATAAGGGTCCCATATTTCTTGTTAATTACATTTATTCCTCATGATAAGTTCATTTGAGGGGGGTGCTGCAATACTTCCCTCGTAATTATTCATCAATCATTATTCTGTCTTTGGTAGTAAGATCATGTTTACATTTGCTCTACTCTTGAAGTGATGAAATGGAATTTCTGCACGTTTGATAAGTTCATCTTTGCTTGCTTCCTTAATTGCTTGGGCTCCAACTCGAAGTTATATTTGCCTATTTTTAATGCAGTTAGCCATCTAAGCATATCCTGAATTGCTGCTTAAATTGTCAGTTTCTGAAGTCTATCATAAAACCAAAGGTTGCTAATTCTTTTAAAATGAGCCGGAAGGAACCATCTAAGTAAATAAGGTTTCTTTCTTTCTTTGAGCCAAGGAAAGGGAAATGTAGCATCCACAATTCTTGCTATTAAATGTGAGCAGTTCGGTGGAAAGATATTGGCTTCTTTTTTCAACACTGTCTCTAGACACCAAGGCTATTTGTTCTTCTGATGTTATTGTCCAAAGCAAGGTCAATTTAATTTTGCCAAACCAAGCACGCAGAATTTTCGCCCTGGCTGTGAGCCATCTTTTAATGTCATGTTTCCCTTGAACCCTTATATAATTAATTGAAGTAGCTGATATTTCTTATAGCATGTGTCTTATACAATACCATTTCTTTTTCTTGATGGTATTCTCAATTCTTTTTTGGGAATGAGAATGCCTCATTTTATATGCATTCAATCCATGAAATTTTAAGTAATCTTCTGTAATTCAGCATTTCAAAGGCTTCTAATTCCCCAATTGTAGTGTGAGATATTATCCTTTGTCCTCCTTCACAGCAAGGAGCATTACAGCATACCATCCACCAAAATACTATATTGGCACTCTGTTCTTCTGCAGAACAATGTTTCCTCCCATAGCGATGGTATTACTGGTACAGATCCAGATGCACAGGTACAGTAGAGGTCAGGGGTGGGTTCTAAATTTTTTTACTACCAGTTCTGTGGGCGTGGCTTATGTTGTGGGCGTGGTTTGATGGTCATGTGACAATTCTTTAGGATTTAGCAGAGGTACTGGTCTACCAGGCTTTTAACTGCTTGCAGAGCTGTACCGGTCTACCCATTTGTTCTTGGAGTGTTCCGGTCTACACATTTATTTTTGCAGGCACCGGTCTACCCATTTCTTTTTTGAGCGCCCCGTTCTACCACCACACTGCCTTTTAACACTGATTAGCTGTAGGGGGGCCCTTTGAAGCCCCGCGGCAAGAGTTTAAATAGTTTTTTTCCTTCTAGCCAATCAGCTGGGAATCGGGAGGCAGCGAATAGATTGGAGGTGGGGCCAAATAAAAGGTAAGAATAACGCGGGGGGAGGGGGGTGGGAGGACCCAGCTCCCGAACAAAGAGAACTGGTTTGGTGACATCATATCGTCACCGCTACCGGCTTGGCCAAACCGGGCCGAACCGGGAGGAACCCACCACTGGTATAGGTCCGTGATGGCAAACCTATGGCACACCTGTCACAGATGGCACTGCAGAGCTCTCTCTGTGGGCATGCCAGCTGTCGTCCCAGCCCAGGTCCACTGTGCATGCATGTGCACCTCCCGGCGGCCAGCTGATGTTTGGGTCTCTGCCATGCATGCGAGGGGACAGGGCGCATGCGGGGGACACACATGTGTGGGGTGCTGGGTGCATGTGTGGGGGTGGGGCACATGCATGGGGGCGCTCGCATTGCATTTTGGGGGTTTGCGTGTGCACGTCCCCCTGCACCCCATTTTGGACCTGGAAGGCCTCCTGCACCAACCTGGAAGCCAAAATGGGGCATGAGGGGGGGGTACATGTACTGGGGGGTAGGGAGGATGCACGGGGGACATACGTGCATGTGTAGGGGTGGGGTGCATGCGCGGGGGGCGCTCACATTGCATTTTGGGGGTTAGGGCACCCAAAACGCATGTGCTCTTTGGGCACTTGGCACCAAAAAGGGTAACCATCACTGGTATATGTGGTACCTGGCTTGATAGTAGTAATTGCTAGAGGGATCTTGGAGTCCTCATTTAAATATGAGCCAGGAGTGTGCTACAGCTGCCAAAAAAGCCAACACAGTTTTAGGCTGCATTAACAGAGTGATAGAATCAAGATCATTTGAAGTGTTAATATACCCCTTTATAATGCCTTGGTAAGACCACACTTTTAATACTGCATCCAGTTTTGGTCGCCACGATGTAAAAACAACTCTAGAAAGAGTACAGAGAAGAATAACAAAGATGATTAGGGGATGAAGAATGATGGCAGAAACTGGGTATGTCTAGTTTAATGAAAAGAAGGACTAGGGGAGACATGTGTAGGACGTTAGCCCCTTTCCTAGAGGAATGAAATATTTTGGGAAATATTAAAAAGGCTGAATATTAGGTTTCCCTGGATGAGAAATGGAGAAGCATGTTTTAAAGATGAAGCAGCTCCCATCTTCCTGCCCCCACCCTTTGTCAATGGGCCAGAGGCAGAAACTCAATCTTTGTCAATGGACCATCATCTGCAACACAATAGGACCCATCTAGCAACAGAAATTCACCACATGGCACCTGGGAAGATTACATCAGCCAGCAAGGCTAGCTAAGACCCCCACCCCCTGGGAAACTGACAACCAATCAGGATACTCTCTCTGGGCCCCAGGAAGTTCAAAGCCAGAGAGAACATAAAACCCGGGGACTCACTGCGTCTTGCCCCTTTTTCTGTTCAGGAACTCAAACCATGTGATCCTGCCCACCAATAAACCATCTTTCCAAGCAGTCTCCATGTTTCCAGTGTCTTTTTCCCCACTTGGAGCTGAACCCAGAAGGATATTTCTTCCTACACATGATAGCAATGTTCCAATATCTCAGGGGCTGCCACAAAGAAGAGGGAGTCAAGCTATTCTCCAAAGCACATGAGGGCAGGACATTAAGAAAGTTAATTCTTTTTAAAATTGTAATGTAAAGTAAATTTCAATCTTTTCAACCACATGTTTCCCTATTGATCCATCTATGCATTATAACTAAACTTCTTAGTCCATTTTATCACGTGCTTTTTTAACCTGTTCTTCCATTTCAGATTTCAGTAAAAGTTTTTTTTAGCAATTACAAGTTCATTTGTTGCACATAATTTCAGTTTCTAATTCTAGCTTATGTTCTCTTAGGCAATTGTTCTTCTGTTTAGTTAAAAATCTTTGTCTAACTGCACACATGAAGACAACTGAAAACTAAACCCCTCTGCAAATCAATTGCTCTTTTGACTTCAATTTATATTCTCTGAGTTCTTGTTCTAACAATTCACCAGATGTTAAGCAATTCTCTTTGCTTTCTGTTTCTTTTTTATAAATTGGTTTTTTTGTTGTTTGTTTGTTTGTTTGTTTGTGCTGAGATGTTTTGGCTTAGTCTTGACAAAATTAAGCTGGTTTCTGCGCAGCAGTTATGTTAGTCCTAGCCTGATAACGATCTATAATAATCTAAAGCCAGTTTGGTCTAGTACTTAAAGTGCCAGGGTTTAAACCCAGGAGATGGTGAGTTCTGGTCCAACCTTAAACATGAAAGCTGGTTGGTTGACTTTGGGCCAATCACTGTCACTCTCAGCCCTGCCCACTTCACAGGGTTGTTGTGGGGAAAATAGGAATAGGAAGGAGCATTTTGTGCATTCGCTGCCTTGAGTTCTTTGTACAAGTAATAAAGGCAGAATGTAAATAAATAGATAAATAATATCTGTGTGAAGTTTTATCTATTATTCATATTAATAGCGAGCTGCAGTGGCACAGTGGTTAGAGTGCAGTACTGCAGGCTACTTCTGCTGACTGCAGGCTGCCTGAAAATTGGAAGTTCGAATCTCACCAGGCTCAAGGTCGACTCAGCCTTCTATGGTGGGTAAAATGAGGACCCAGATTGTTGGGAGGCAAGAGGCTGACTCTGTAAACCACTTAGATAGGGCTGTAAAGCACGTAAAGCAGTATATAAGTCTAAGTGCTATTGCTATTAAGCTGACTGGTTGCTAGTTACTGAGATCCTTTTTTTTTTTCCTTTTGTGAAAATATGAACTTTTGTGTTTCCCCTGTCATCTGCAATCAAGCCTGTCTTTTGCAATATCTTAAAGATCACAGAAAGGAATTTTGAACTAATATGCAGAGGTTTCTTTAAGGCTTTTATACACTGCTCAAAAAAATCAAGGGAACACAAGCAGAAGACATCTGAGATCTGAATGAATGAAATAGCCTTATGAAATACTTCGTGTTCCCTTGATTTTTTTGAGCAGTATATATAATCGCTCCAGTCCTGGTGATTTAAGCTTATTGTTCAAAGCCAGGTGTCTTCTAACCATCTCTTTCTTTACCCGTGAGTTGCAATTCTTATTTTGTGACTACTCCCTCCCTGTATGTACAATGCATTGTGTTCTCTATTTGAGTAATGTGTGCATTGTAAATTCAGTTTAAAGGACAACTTTAATCATCACATTTTCCAAATTGTCCTTGGTTACCTAAGAGGAAAGCAGTCAGTTTTCCTGTTCACAAAAAAGCTGTTAGATTAAGACTTTTTTTTTAAAAAAAAACCCTCCATCCTAACCAAAGGGAAGATAAATTGCGTTCTGAAGTGAAAGCAATCCACTTGCTGAAATTTCTGTAGCCTTATCCTTTAATCTTTTAATAAATCCTGTTAAAGAAGATTTTGGGAGAATCCTTTAAAAAAAAAAAACTGAACTGGCTAACCAGAGTTTGATCGACTCCATAAGTCTTCCAATCACCCCTTCCTCTATTTATTTCTTCCTTTCATTGTTTCCCTTTAAGTCACTCATGCTCTCGTCACTTCTCGCCTGGACTACTGCAATGCTCTCTACATTGGGCTCCCCTTGAGGAGCACCCGGAGGCTCCAACTGGTCCAGAATGCAGCCGCGCGGGTGATTACGGGAGCGACATGGCGCTCCCATATAACACCTCTCCTGCACGAGCTGCACTGGCTCCTGGTGATCTTCCGGGTGCGCTTCAAGGTGTTGGTTCTCACCTTTAAAGCGCTCCATGGTTTAGGGCCAGGGTATTTACGAGACCACCTTCTGCTACCGATAACCTCCCACCGGCCAATACGCTCTCACAGAGAGGGCCTCCTCAGGGTGCCGTCGGTCAAGCAATGTTGGGTGGCGGCCCCCATCGGGGGAAAGCCTTCTCTGTGGGAGCACCCGCCCTCTGGAACGAGCTACCTCCCGGAATACGGCTGATTCCGGATTTCCGCACTTTCCGTAAGGCCCTGAAGACGTTTTTATTTCAGCAAGCCGGCCTGGCCTGAATAGGTTTTATGGGTTAGTTGTTTAATTGTATAGCTAAGGGTTTTAAATTGGGGCGGCCATTTAATTTAATTTATTTTTAATTATCTTAACTTTTATATTGTGTGTTATTTTAATTCTCGGCTGTTCACCACCCTGAGTCCCTTCGGGGAGAAGAGCGGGATATAAATTTAAATAAATAAATAAATAAATAAATAAATAAATAAATAAATAAATAATAAATAAATAAATAAATAAATAAATAAATAAATAAATAAATAAATAAATATTCCTGGGATATTCCTTGTATACATACAGAGAAAGAAGCACTCTTGTAATCTTTGACTTTTAGGCTTGCTGTCAAACATCAGCCATAATACTAATGACTGTTTTGAACAGTATGCAGCTTGGATTTTAAGGGGCTGCCAGAAAGAAGGGGGTGGGCAATGTATTTTCCAAAGCACAGAAGGCAAAACAAGAAGCAATGGATGAAAACTGAACAAAGAGGGAAGCAACCTAAAACTAAGGAGAAACTTCCTGACAGTGTGAACCAATATAGGTGCAGAAATATTTCAGTACTAATTTCACATATAAAATCATTTAACAGTAAATGTTTTTATTTACATAATAAAAACATAACAATATCTATACAATTAATAAACAGCACTTAGTTACTATGATTAAATATCCTGTCAGCTATATATCTATATCTATTCTCTCTAAGCTATGTTATATATGACTATTCTTCCTCAGAAGAAATATTATTATAAACCACCAGAACTGCTCTTCTAACAGACTTCCAAACTGCTCACAGTTGTTTAACGGAAGATCCTAGAAGAGTTAAAACCTAAGACCAAATAGCTAAGACGAGTGAAGATAGAAGAGCAAAGAGTTTCTGAGAAGAATCTCCTTTTATACTGCTAACTATGACAGTTAGGGTAGGTCCCTGGAGATTCAAACCTATTAGCTGCCCTCTGATTGGCTTATGTATCTGTCCATTCCAAAAGCCATTAATAGGCACAGCTATAGAGAAATAAATTTTCTCTAACAGAAATGCTACAGGGTTTCTTTCTTGAGCAAGGAGCTCGGACTAAAAGACCTCAAAAGTCCCTTCCAACTGTATTGTTAAATACTGCAAGTTCATGATATAAATCTAATGAATAATATTGTAAACGACAATCGCATACCTTCTGCATTGAAAAATAAAGGCGTCCTGTTTGATTGGATCATGACAAGATGGCTAAGCAAAGCTTTGACTTAAGATGTATGTCCTTCAGGGTTTATCTTTTTTAAAAAAATCTAGGAACAACATGGTATCTGCAAGATTAAGGGGAGATAAACTGGCCATCTGGAAGAGATGGTTTAATTGGGTATTAGCAAGTAAACAGCCGGCTTTGATGAACAGACTGGATTCTTTCATCCTGTTTCTGCAGCTGGTAGGGATATGATAACAAATTCAGAGGAAAGAAGTTTATTGAGGATGGGGGTGGGTGGGGACAAGGGGGGGTAGGAAAATGATTACTTTTGTCCCAGTAAAAGACATAATGCTATTACCATTTGGCGAGGAAAAATGTTGACTGGAACGCATTGCTTTGAGATGCGATTTTCATGGTAGCCTTTATTATCAAGTTAATTAACTGGAAGCTGTCCAGCAAAACAGCTATTTCAAATAAGAGCTGAGCTTTCAGAATAAGAAGAGAGATAGGGACATGAAAGTAATGAAAGAAATTGGAGGCTTCCTCGCCCATCTGCTCTAACTCCTAAAGTCCAAAAAAATACAGAACGGTAAAAAAAATGGACCCATTATTAATTTTCTAGTTTGAAGGGACAAGCGTGGACCTCTTCCAATAAGGTTGAAGTCCAACTGATTGCCAGAAAGAGAGTTGGGCCCTAAAAGAGATTATAGAAGAAAATATTCGTAGCGCAGGGGGGCTTTGAACTGTTGGGTCTTTCTATCAGTTTTTTGCAAATATCAAATCCAGAAGCACACACAGATAAACTGATTCAGCAGGATTCATTTAAATAAGAAACTTCTTTATATACAAGAATATATACACAATGCCAGCAGTTGAGAACAGTTTCATTTCAGCTCAGATCAACAGACAAGTTCACACACAGGCAGCAGTACAGCAGAGACTTGTTTAGTTTCTGTTTCAATTCTCTGCACAGACTCAGAAGCTGCAGACTAAGACATGCCCTGGCTCCAGTCTGTCTCAGCCCCCAATTGGCTGACTTAGTTGCTATGCCTATTTATTGGCTGACCTTGTTACCATATCTCTGCCAGTTCATGAATAGTCTGACAGTCTCTGAGTTTGGTTGGTTTCTTGCAGACATTTCGTTACCCAACTATGTAACATCATCAGTGCTAGAAGGGAATGGGGTTTGCTCAGAAAGCATCAAGGGCCCCATAAAAGAGATTTCTTCCCTAGCATTGACTTAAACTGTACTGATTGTTGGAATCATAACTGGATAGTCACATCTGTACATCTCTCGTCTTTCCCTCCATACATTTGGGTTTTCCTATTTTCCAAATGAGTTTGATTTTAAAAATAAATTAAAACATGGATTGGAACGTGATCCTCTTTTTGTGCGAATTTCATTTCAAACAGCCACATGGTATTTGTCCACTATACTTAAGCTTGCAAGTAATAGTTCTGAATTTAATGTGCATTAGATTGACTGATATATAGGGTGATGTGTGCTGCGATGTGTGAGATCTTTTTAAATTGGGGAGCTGCTAAGCAAAATCTGGACAAGTGTAAATTAGAAAATAAAACTGTTGAATGTGAAAGTGGAAAAAGGCTTCACAATTTACCCAGCACGGCAGATCACACTGTCATTCTGACCCCTCCTAAATAGGAAGTTGTGAGCATCTTGGCTGTTAGAAGGAGTGCCTAATTGTGCTTTCAAGCTGGATGTAAAAGTTGCATGAAAGCTCTTATTTTTCTCTGTTTGTTGATTTATTAGGTACCATTATGCTATTTTCAACTCCTAGAAACTTAGATTTTCTCCATGTCAATCTACCCCTAACCTCATTTGGGTTTTCCAGGGGGATCACCGTAACTGTGTCCATCTCACTTATTGCTGGTCATTGTCTCCTTCTCCTTCTCCTTCTCCTTCTCCTTCTCCTTCTCCTTCTCCTTCTTCCCCTTCCCCTTCCTCCTCCTCCTCCTCCTCCTCCTCCTCCTCCTCCTCCTCCTCTCCTCCTCCTCCTCCTCCTCATCTTCTTCTTGTTCTCCTCCTCTACCTCCACCTCCTCCTCCCCTCCTCCTCTACTTCTTCTTCTTCCTCTTCCTCTTCCACTTCTCCTCCTCCTCCTCCTCCTCCTCCTCCTCCCTCTTCCCTCCTCCTCCACTATTGGTTTCTTTTTTTTTAGTATTGCAGTTTTATTTTTTTAAATTATACTTATCCCAGGTGTTTGAAACTGGTTGTACCTTTTAATTGGGTTTCTGTAAACCATGGTGAGCCTTTAGTGATTTGTCAGTAGACAAATTAAACAAGCAAGAAATAAAAGTAGGCCTCTCTGTGGTTGCCAGAGAAACTTTTCCTTAGTTAGCAAATACCCCCTGCATAATTTACGCAGCCGATGAAGAAAACTCCAACTCTGTTACCTACTGCAGCTCAAATCTGGGAGCTATAGTATTGTGTGGCTCTTTTCAATACACCCCCCCCCCACCAAATGCAATAGTGATGATAGAAGCATTTAGAAGGTTTTTACTTCCAGTTCTATACCTTTTTGGATGGATGAAGTAGCAAGTGTTGTGACCCAGACCAAAATAGGTAGTAATCGACGCAAACAGTTCCAAAACAAACAGACTTTATTAGAACAGCTGAGAATTAACTCATTCTCAGCGTAGTCCAAACTAAATTAAAACAAACTCTTCATAACACAAATTCTTCAGTCTAATCACCAATCTTGGTATAATTAGGCAAATTGCCAAAGGCTTCTCTGGGCAAAAGTTCAAAAGCAGAAGACGCCAACAAGAGATAAGTGCAGCAAGACTATCAACGTTGTTTTCCGACAAAGAGCCCAAGAGCTGTTGCTGGTCTTTTAAGCCTTATGGGAGGGGCCAATCATCTCTTGGCCCTACTCCCGAGTCGTCCTCTTTGCTTTAGCTGCTCTTGCCTTCTGGAAGCTCTTCTCATACGTGCACTAGGAACAGGCTCCTCCTGTTCCTCTCCCTCTCTACTGTCAGCCTCTGGAGGCTCTGGAGTCTGCACATTACTCCCCAGTGACCCTGGCCCCATCTCTGCCTCTGACGCAGAGCCCTCATCCGGGCCTTCCCCAGCCTCCAGGACTGGCCAATGTTTTTCCTCAGCCTCATCACTGTCCAGCTCCGCAGGCTGCTGGCGAACCACAACAGCAAGTGAGATGCTTGTGATGGGCACTTCATTCCCTAAACTCCACTGAAGATGTTACCTAGCCTGGTAATGAAACATTCGGAAACCAACCCACAAGCTCGGAGAATGAACCTTCACCCTTATCCTACACCAGATATTTGCCACTAGTGCATAGTCTTGACTATTGCAATGCACTCTACATGGGGCTGCCCTTGAAAAGTATCTGGAAGTTTCAATTGGTTCCCAAATGCAGTGGCCCACATGGTTTTGTGCAGATCTAGATGGGTCATCTCTCCTGCAGGAGCTATTTTGGTTGCTGATCTATTTCCAGGAACAATTCAAGGTGCTAATTGTCACTTCTCAAAGCCCTACGTGGCTTGGACCAGGTTATTCTTTTCCATATCTTTCCAACCCAGAAGAGCAGGGAGCCAGGGAATGTTGCATGTCCTTCTCCTAAGGAGGTACATCTGGTGGAACCAAGAAGAAGGGCCTTCTCTGTGGTGACTCCCTCCCTTTGGAACTGTTCTGACCCAGCCTTAGCAGAAACAGACTCTTTGTCATGAAAAACCCCTCTTTATTTATCTCCTGTGAATTAATGGCATTCACACACCGAAAAGTCCAGGCAATAGTCCTTCAAAGAGTTAACTGCAGTAACAGACCTTATCAGTTCCTTGTAATAATTGCCAGGCCGTGAGCTCCCAGCCGAAAGGCTGCCAATTAAGTTCTGGCAAGCAGTCTCTGCAGTGGTGGGTTTTCCCCGGTTCGGACCGGTTCTTTAGAACCTGTAGTAAAACCGTCGGGAGGCTCTGCCCACTGACCCTGACGTCATCAGAAGTGATCTGCGCATGCGCGAGTGAACACGATCCTGTTGCGAACCATTAGTAAAGGTAAGTAGAACCCACCCCTGAGTCTCTGTGGCACGAAACATAATAAGCAAAATCTTCAGTAATACGAACTGTTGTCTCCTACGACAACCACTCTCCTTTCCTTCTATTTATTCCCCAGCCAGGGAGTGGTCATTCAGCGTCCACATGTGCCTTGCTTCCCAAGTTGATTCCTTTTCCTCTGTTGTTCTCCTCTCCTAACAGCTCTGCGCAAACGTGCATCTGGAACAGGCCCCAGCTGTTCTTCCTCCTCACTCATAGCAGCCTCCAAAGGCAGCTGCCTCTCTGGTAGCTGGAAAATGTCAGATGGCCCTGGCTCTATCTCTGTGTCCGATGCAGAGCATCCATCAGAGCCTTCCCCAGACTCCAGAACTGGCCCAAGTTCTTCCCCAACCTCCTCATTGTCTGAGTCTGCCATCAGCTCCACTGGCAGCTGGCAGACAACAACAGGAACATCATCCATATTAGATTGGTCCCCACTTTGACATTCTTTCACAAAGACTGAAGACCTGGTTTTGCCAATGATCCTGGGGGAACCCAGAGTGTGATGGACTCCACCAACCAGGTTGTTTGATTGATTGTTGACTCTGAGGGTGTGTGTGTTACTGTTTTTTATTGTTTGTATATTGTATTTTTATTTTTGTAAGCCACTCAGAATCACAGAGAATGAGTGGGCGGCTAACAGATTTTCTTAAATGAATAAACATCTTATTTCTCTCTGTAGCACCTGGGAAATTATTTAGAACTTGAATTCTTGCTGAAAACTCATGCTTGAATCAGGAGGAAAATAATTCAACACAAATAATGCCGCCCATACAACCTTACCTTTAACACACTGCAGAAATAGTTCTGGGCTCTGTTGTTGTCCATACACCTATAGTACACAAAACTACAAGAGTGTGAATTCCCCCATTGTGCTTCATTTCCACGTGACGTCCCTTATGCATAGACAAGTTGTCAGGCAAAGAAACTTTCTTGCACAAGACTACCAAGGAACCAATGTCTAATTTCCCAAAATATCAATCTTGCTGTTACACCTAGGAAATTGGAACATAAAATTAAATTGAAATGCCATAACATTACGTTGGTTATTGGGGAACAAGATATTTATGGCTTGTGAGAAACAAATTCTCTGTGCTGTAGAAGACTTGGGTCTGTATGAAACCATTGTAGCAACACTGCAAACACCAACGCTGGGAGAATTGACTACTTTATTGACTTTCAACTGGGTTTCACCAAGGTCTTGTAACGGAATGCATTCTGACAGTGACAACGTCCATTCTTGGGGATATTTCTGACACAACCCATCATAGCAACCAATCCTGGGGGAAAATGTTTGTGATTACCGATTAATAGAATAACAGAGTTGGAATGGACGTTGGAGGTATTCTAGTCCAATCCTCTGCACAAGCAGGAGACCCTATACCCGTGATGGTGAACCTACGGCATGTGTGCCAGAAGTGACACGCAGAACCATCTCTCTGGGCATGTCAGTCGTCACCCATTACTCTTCGAGGTTCCGGCGTGCACATGCATGCCAGCCAGCTGATCTTCGTGTGTGCTAGGAAGCCAATGGTGGGTTCCTCCTGGTTCGATCCGGTTCGGCCGAGCCGGGTAGCGGTGACAATATGACATCACTGAACCGGTTCTCCCCCCCCCTCCCCCCCCCACCCATGTTATTCTTACCTTTTATTTGGTCCCACCCCCAATCTATTGCTGCCTCCTGAGTCCCAGCTGATGACTAGAGGGAAAAAAACTGTTTAAACTCTTGCCGGGGGGGCTTCAAAGGGCCGTCCTACAGCTGATCAATGTTAAAAGCAAACAAATGAGTCGGGTCGTAAGTGTGAGGACTGGTTGTAAGTGCGAGGACCTTCCAGAAATGACTCTGATCAGCTAGCCACGCCCACCTAGTCACATGACCTCCAAGCCACACCCACAAAATAAGCCACGCCCACAGAACCGGTAGTAAAAAATTTAGAACCCACCCCTGTAGGAAGCTTAGCTTCCGGCGTGCGCATGTGCACCAGTCAGCTGGCCTTCGTGCATGCCAGGAAGCTGAGTTTCTGGTTTCCAGTGAGCACATGCGCACTGGTCAGCTGGTCTTCACGTGCGCATGTGCACCAAAAACCATAAGACCAGGTGACAGGCGTGCATGCACGCACCGGAAACTGGAAGCTCAGCTTTCTGGCATGTGCGAAGACATATTCATCATTTTTTTGGATGAGGGGATAGATGGGGAACTCATCAAGTTTGCAGACACATGACCTGATTGAGTTTGACACCCGTGTGCTACTGGAACCCAAAAGTCAAATGATTGGAAGGCTGAGAGTTTTGCAATGCACAAAGAATATTAATCCACACCACTAAGGAACATCATTCTTATCTTCTTGAAGATAAGAATCAATTTGACAGCATGAGTTTTCCTATCGAACACACAATTTGTGTTCCTAGCAGAACACAAATTGCCTGAGAAAAGATCAAAGCATCAGGAGAGGGGGGTGTCTGCATGCACCCATGTACACACATACCCAGACACACACATAGAGAGAGACGGTTGTGACACTAGAGGTAGCTGTTAGCTGACATCCGGCTGTCAAAATACTTCAGGGTTAACGTCTATTCCTTTGGGAGGATGTAAATTACACAACAGTAGATATAGCGCCTTGTCTTGAGATAAAAAAAAAATGCAGGTACATTTTCAAGAGGGCAAGGAGATTAAAAACAAAAAAGCTGTCCAGAAAGCTGTTGTGTGGTGGTGGTGGTGGGGAGAGAGACAGAGACAGAGACAGAGAGACAGACAGAGAGGGAGGGAGAAGGAGAGGGAGAGACAGACAGACAGGCAGACAGAGACAGAGAGAGAGGGGGGGGGAGAGGGAGACAGAGAAAGAGATACAGAGTGAGAGCGAGAGGGAGACAGAGAAAGACAGAGAGGGAGAGGGAGAGAGAGAGACAGAGAGAGAGACAGAGAGAGACAGAGAGACAGAGACAGAGAGAGGGAGAGGGAGAGAGAGACAGAGACAGAGAGACAGGGAGAGAGAGAGACAGAGACAGGCAGACAGAGACAGAGAGAGAGACAGAGAGAGAGAGAGGGAGAGGGAGACAAGGAAAGAGATACAGAGTGAGAGCGAGAGAGAGACAGAGAGAGACAGAGAGGGAGAGGGAGAGAGAGAGACAGACAGAGAGAGAGACAGAGACAGAGACAGAGAGAGGGAGAGGGAGAGAGAGAGGGAGAGGGAGAGAGACAGAGGGAGAGAGACAGACAGACAGACAGGGAGAGATAGAGAGACAGAGAGACAGAGAGAGAAGGAAGAGGAGGCACAACCGAAGGGAAGCAGATGCTCTCATTTGCATTTCAATGTCACCATGTACAGAATAAGTAGATTATCTTTCTTTTTTTCCCCTAGAAGGGAAAAACAAAAGCTAGAAAGGTCCAGGTTTCATTTCCCAAAACGGAAGCCAAAACAAAGGCTTTGCGGCCAGCCAAAATTTCGAACTGATTTGATTTGCAGGTGACCTCTGCCTGTCACAAAGTCAATCACCTTTCGAGGCAAAGAGGCAATCCATCTGCTGCTGCGGAATGAGCAGCAGGAACGCTTCTCAATCAGGCAGGGATGAAACTCGCCAGGAGCGCACGCACGTAAACCAGGTTGATTGCTTCTTCTGGGGAAACAGAGATAATAAACAGGCAGTGGCTAAGGAGGCTTAAACAGGTTACCAACGGAAGACAAAGAGAGTCAAGACCAGCAGAAATTACAGGGAGCACCCCCCCCTTGGAACCATTCATTTAGTGACCGTTCAAAGTTACAACGGCATTGAAAAAAGTGACTTAGGACCATTTTTCACACTTAGGACCATTGCAGCATCCCCGTGACCATGTGATCAAAATTCAGACACTTGGCAACTGGCAAGTATTTATGATGGTTGCAACATTCTGGGGTCATGTGAACACTTTTCGTGACCCTCTGATGCAGGGGTGAAATCTAAAATTTTTTGCTACTGGTTCTGTGGGCGTGGCTTAATTAGTGGGCATGGCTTGTTGGTCAGGTGGGTGTGGCCAAGTCGACATCACTTCTTTGCTCTTTTTTAACCTACAAAACACAAAACAACACAACTGGCTCACCCACAATGTAAAAGCAGCTGTGCTAGACTGTCATAAATAAATGCCTTGCCTCTGACCCAGAGCTGAAAGCAGGGGGGCTGGACAAGCCAGCCCCCAAGGTCCACCCTAGCCCAATAACCCCTCCTTACCTTAGCCACGCCCCAGGGGTACTTAAGGGTCTGCCATGCGGTCCTGCAGCTCTTCCAGATCTGTACCTGCAAAGTTAAGATGTACAATCAATAAAAGATAATTGATTCACTAAGAACTTGTCTATGGAGTTATTGGGCACGATCCTCGAACACATTTAACAATATGGTAGCAGAGGATGGTTGGATAGCCCAATCCTAATACTCCACAGCATGCAAGGGACCACGACAGACAGGGTGAATACCAGGGCATTCACCAAGAAGATGGCAGAACGGCCTGCTCAACCCGAAACCACGCAAGGAGAGGCACCAGAGAAAAGCGGCCTACCCCATCACCCATCCACCCCGGCCAGGAGCAACAAGGGGTGGACGAAGCACGAAACCTCAAAGGAGGAGATGCATCACCTGAAAGAAAAACTCCTCGAGCTGATAGATTCGTCACAAAGTAACAACGACCTCATCGCGGAACTCCGAAGCCTGATCGAAGGCTGCGAAGCAGCGAGTGAGGAAGATGAGGACGAATCCGGTCACAGCGAAGGAGACCCGGTAAGGGAAAATTTCCCCCACCAAAAACCTACCGCAAAGGCCGAAGGAGGCTTCGCGCCCTTTTCACGGCGGCCATCTTGGAAGGCGGCGTCATCAAAAATGGCCGACCATCCACCAATAGACTCCCGAGATTCAAATTCCGCGGCGGGAATCGGGGCCTACTCCAAAACTACCGACCAAAAATATCACAAAAAACAAAAAGACCCAAAACCCAAACCTACAAGCTCACCTACCGAGCCCGAGGTCAATAAGGCCATCGAACTAATCGCCGCGGCCCTAGGGGACAAGGTAAAAATACAAACCGCAGACCCCGGTGCCAGGCCGAAAAATAAAAGGGACCCCAGCGCGACGTGGGCCGGCGCCGATGCCCACCCCGGGAAGGCGACCACCATCGCGTGGGACCAGGACCACCCAGAGCCCCTGAGGGACCCACACGCAAAAACGAGACACCAAGGGCGGTGGGATTACTCACCGGACCGACGACCGGGACCAGATCCGTGGACCGCGAGGCCATCCACAGGCAGAGGACGTCCATCGGCGGGCAGGGGGATCGGCCCGACACCCACAGGCGGCACCCGCGCGAGACCGGGCCGACCGGGACCATTCGCGGCCACAACGGGACTCCCAACGTCCATCGGCGATCCTCACCGCTCTCCGAGACTCCAGGCGGCGATCTACGACGATCCCGAGCAGGCAAGCCCAACCGGAGAGGAGCTGAAGGCCCATCCGGAAGATTGGGGCCTTCATCCGGGAGCAGCATGGACGAGCTCCTCACTCCACGACGACTGGGGAGAAATGAACTTCACGCATGCGCAGCGCGCCCCTGTAAGAGAAACGGAACAAGACATAGAGCTACACCGACGCAGGCACATAGAGACAAGTCAGTTCAGACTTGCCACAGTCGTTCCCCTGCCTTATTGCGAGTATCCTTATGTGAGGAACCATGGACAGCGACACAATGTAAGTAATTTAACTTACAATTCAGGGAATTTACCCAGTGATTTTCCAAAACTGAGGCTAGATGGGGAAAATTTCCTAGACTGGAATCAACAACTCCAGGGCACCCTACTTAAAGAAGACCTGCTATCCATGATTACTGACCCCCCAGAAAAACCCTGGACTTTTGAACTGGATTGCATCCACCACAAGGCTTATTGCATTGTCATAGCTAGCATTACCCCCAGTATTTACCCCAGCATTGGTCACCACCTAACTGCATTAGAGATAATACAAAGAATGCACAAACTGTTTTACTGCCAAAGTGTTGCCAGCACCACCAGGCTATCCAGGGAATTCTATGCCACAAAACTCAAGGCAGGGACACCCATGAGCGAGCATTTACTATCACTAAATAATACTAGAACCCAGCTGACACAAAGGGGGGAGGTCATAAGCGAGAGGACCATGATAAGTATCATAGTGAATTCCCTAGACCCCAGTTGGGACACATTTATTACGCAGATAGACAACCTAGGGACAGGGAGGCTCTCACTTGACTTACTAACGAGTAAACTAATATCTGAGGATTGCATCAGAAAGGAACGCTCCCTAAGCCGCAGGGAGCAGAGACCCAGCAGAAAAGTTGAGCCACAGGGCAGGAGCCAGAGCAACACAGAGTGCTATACATGTGGGTCAAGAAACCATTACAAGAGGGACTGCCCCAAAAATACAGGTGACAGGATGCATAGGAGAGATAGACTAGAACAAAGGACCAGGCATACTAGCGGACGCTCACCAGAGGCCAGGCACAGGCGTAGGGACTCACCTAGCCCTAGAGACAGGAGAGACCACAGGGACAGTTCCAGGGAAAGTCACACCGGATCCCTATATGGCATAGGGGACCAAGCACGACACGTATGCCAAGGCAGGGAGGAAGGCACATGGCTGCTGGACTCAGGAGCCACAAACCACACCACACATGATCGCAACCTACTAACCTCTTTCACGGGAGAAAGCTTTGTAGTGAAAGTGGCTAACCAAAATAACGTACAAGTGACAGGCAAAGGTAATGCATACGTACCAGGGATAGGTACGGTGCGTGGAGTACTTCTAGTCCCAAGTATACCATATAATATCCTTGCCACCCTAAAACTAAGCAAGGATAACAATGTTGAGGTGATTTTCAAAGAAGGAAAGGCACAGGTAACCAGAGGGGGTAAAGGGATAGGAAAAGTAATAGTCTGTGGGGAACTACCATTCTTCCACCCAATTAAGAGCACTCAACCAGAAGTGAACAGTCACCAAGAGGCCAGTCCCAATAGCGCAGACAACGCAAGTGGGGAAGTAGAGGGGGTTGAGCTCACCCACATCACTGATGAACCCAGTAAACGGGGGACACCTAGAAAGGAAAAACCTATGATAGGGAAACCAATGCACGACAACTGTGCTCATCTATTGCACAGGAAACTAGGACACATTAGTTTCCCCGTAGTGCAGAAAATGTTGGAATGTTCTGAAGGTGTAAAAATAAAGGATTGTGAGAACTATCTCGAGTGTTCTATTTGTAAGGGCTCCAAATTAAAAACCAAACCAAGGCCCAAGAAGTCAGTACGCACAACTAATTCGATTTTTCAACTTGTGCATATGGACCTAGTTGGACCACTAAGGCCCTCCATCAAATACAGGAAGAGGTACTTCCTCACCATAGTGGATGACTTTAGCCGCTATGGCTTCGTGTACACCCTAAAACACAAAAGTGAGGTTTTTCAAAAATTTAAGGAATTCTATGCAAGGGTAGAGACACAACACAACACCAAAATCAAACAAATAATGACAGACCGGGGGTCCGAATTCTTATCAAGCGACTTCTCGCGATGGTTAAAGGCACGCGGGATGGTCCACTACACAACTTCGCCATTTTCCGCTTTTCAAAATGGCGTGGCGGAACGAAAAAACGGAACGCTACAGACCATGATGAGGTGCGCACTAGACGATGCCGGCCTAGGGCAGCATTTCTGGTCCGAAGCACTCATTTATTCAAACTATACTTTAAATAGACTGTGGTCCAGCGTACTAAATAAAACCCCATATGAACTAATGTACCAAAGGAAACCACAGGTGTCACACTTACACATATTCGGGGTTACAGCAGATGTACATATACCCAAGCAACTCAGGCGCAAGGGAGACAGGGTATCCAGGAGGCTGAGGTTCATGGGCTATGAACCAGGGACGAAGGGATACAGGTTCATAGACAATAGCAACAATTTCGTGATATCACGAACAGCTGTTTTTCACGAAAACGCTAACTGGTCTAAAATACACCTCAACGAGGTGTCCCTTAACAAGGACGGACCAGGGGATGAGCAAAAAGAAATGAAACACCAAGCAGAGAGGGACACTGAACAGAGGAAAAACAAACCCAAGGGACAGGAAATATCAGTGAAGGGATGGAAGGAAAACCACCCGATCATTAAAGTAGACTCACTCTCCGAGAAGGAAGCTAGGTACATGCATGACACAGAAACACCCCCTGACAGGCCAGTCAGGACAAACAGGGGCAAAAGGCCAGAAAGGTTAGGGGACTACATACTATCCCTACATAATAACCAACTAACCCCCAACACGTATGAGGACGTACTGAGGTTGCCAAATGAGGAGAGAGAAAAATGGGAACAGGCCATGGAAAGGGAAATGGATAGCTTGAGAGAACTAAAAGTATACACTCCCTCTAAAGTCCCAACAGGAAAGACAACCATAGGCACCAGGTGGGTCTACAAGGTTAAAACCCTAGAGGGAAACAAAGCACTCTACAAAGCAAGGCTGGTGGCTCAGGGATTCGCCCAGAAATACCCTGATGACTACACGGAAACATACTCCCCCACGGTCAGGGCCGAGAGTGTGAAGTGTGCACTCGTAATCGCATCACTGCTAGGATTAGAAGTGCACCAGTTCGACGTGCAAACCGCTTACCTGCACGCTGAACTAGACAAGGAGATATATGTGAAAGCGCCACCCAGCCAAAGTACCAAAAAGGGGGAAACCTGGATTTTAAACCGAAGCTTGTATGGACTCAAACAATCAGGGAAGCGTTGGTATGAGTGCCTATCCAAGACATTAAAATCCATGGGGTTCTTAGCCACTTCAGCCGACAACTGTTTTTTTACCAAGAAGTCGGACAACTCCCTCGAATATGTTTTGATATACGTAGACGATATATTGTATATCAGTGATCAAGCCAGCAAATGTAGTAACTTCGCAAATGAGCTAGGAAAACATTTTACACTAAAAGTATTGGGCAAAGTAGACAAATACTTGGGGGTGCAAATCACGAAAACAAACAAGGGCTTTCAACTGTCACAGAAAGATAAAATTTTGGAACTAGTTCATAAATGCAACATGGCAAGCGCCAAGGGGTGTGAAACGCCAATGCAACCAGATTTTCTAAAGGACATGTATAATGAGGCTGAGGCGTTCGAGGACAACACATTATACAGGTCCACCATAGGCTCTCTACTATACATTGCAAACTGGACCAGGCCAGACATCGCACTACCAGTTAATTTACTGTCAAGGCATGTGGGGAAGCCCACTGTGTACCACTGGGAGGCCATCAAAAGAGTACTAAGATATCTAAAGCAAACCTCTGAGGCTTGCCTGTCATTAGAGCCCGAGAACACCACAACACCCACACTCACGTGTTACGCTGACGCTGACTGGGCTGGGGATGTAAAGTGCAGAAGGAGTACTTCAGGTTACATATTTTTTCTAAACAACAGCCCAGTTCATTGGTATACAGGCAAGCAAGACCTGGTAGCCACATCCACCACGGAGGCCGAATATATCTGCTTGTCCAAAGCCGCCAACAACCTGGTCTGGTTTGATGACCTTCTCGCTGACATATGGGCCGAGCCAAGCTACCCCATCATCATGCACGAGGACAACAAAGCTGCCATGGAAATATCTAAGGCTGAAGCGGTGGGTCAAAGGTCGAGGCATATCGACATAAAATATAAGCACGTTAGACAGTTCGCGAACATAGGATTTGTGAAGGTTATACACTGTGACACGGAAGAGCAAACAGCAGACATTCTAACAAAGCCATTGCAAAATAAACAGCACACGTATCTCACATCAAAATTAGGCGTTCTACTAAAAAGGACACCTCCGTCACACACAACGCAGAAACATCTCGGCCAGGCATTTAGAGGGGGTTTTGTCATAAATAAATGCCTTGCCTCTGACCCAGAGCTGAAAGCAGGGGGGCTGGACAAGCCAGCCCCCAAGGTCCACCCTAGCCCAATAACCCCTCCTTACCTTAGCCACGCCCCAGGGGTACTTAAGGGTCTGCCATGCGGTCCTGCAGCTCTTCCAGATCTGTACCTGCAAAGTTAAGATGTACAATCAATAAAAGATAATTGATTCACTAAGAACTTGTCTATGGAGTTATTGGGCACGATCCTCGAACACATTTAACATAGACCCAAAATGGCCCCTGCAACAAGCAGGAACCTCACACAGGCACAAAAAGTCCAAAAAAACCAACTTTCACACTTTACACACACACAACACAACACAATACAATACAACACAACACAACTGGCTCACCCACAATGTAAAAGTAGCTGTGCTAGACCCAAAATGGCCCCTAAAACAAGCAGGAACCTCACACAGGCACAAAAAGCCCCAAAAACCAACTTTCATACTTTACATACCCAAAATTCCACATACAGCTTTGTGAGATTTTGTGTGTTTGTGTAGTTAGAGTGAAACACTACAGAAACACACAAAATCTCAGAAAACTGCACAAATATTATTTTATTTTATTTTAATATAAAAGCAGCTAAATTTAAAACTTCCTAAACTTTAAATGGCTAGGTCTAAAAAAAGAACAACTAAAAAAAAACCCCAATTAACTATTTTTTTTAAAGCTCCCAAAGGGGAAAAAAACTTACAGGCAGGCAGAAAGAGCTGCTCACCGATGAGCTTGATTGCAGGCAGGGAGATTGAGTTGCTTGCTGATGCAATGGATTGCAGGGATTACAGCAAGCGAAGCAAGGCAGGCGTGCGAAGGTAAGCAAGCTGGAGGCTGGGTGGGTGGGGGAGGTTTTTTTTTGCTACCGGTTCTCCGAACTGCCCGCCGCCATCGCTACCTACTCGCCTAAGCCGGTCCGAACCGGGAGCATTTCACCCCTGCTCTGATGTTTTGCTGATTTCAGGCATGGCTCGGTGTAAAGAGTCCAGGTATTTGCCTCCATAAGCTTTATGCGTTTATTCAGCTGAATAAAGATGGCCCCCCTCATAGCAAGAGGGGAACCCTGAACACACTTTGACACTCGTATTTGCTACATTGTCCACTTCTCCATCCAGAAGGACTGACAACCCCCACCCAGACATACTGGCACAGTCTAGATTATTTGAGCTATAATGTCATGATGAATATGATGTAATTTCCCCCCCTTTGCCTCTCTCTCCTCTGACCCTCATGGCGAGGCTTTGAAATTAAACAGAACAGAACAGAACAGAAGAGGAATAGAATAGGAATAGAATAACAGAGTTTGAAGGGACCTTGAAGGTCTTCTAGTCCAACCCCCTGCTTAGGCAGGAAACCCTATCCCCTGATGGCGAACCTATGGCATGTGTGCCCGAAGTGTCGCTTGGCAAGCATGGTGTCGTCCGTTCCCCTTTTGGGTTTCTGGCATCCATGTGCATGTGACAATCAGCTGGCCTTTGTCCATATGGCAGTGCTGGAAACTGGAAGAGCTGGTCTTCCGTCTTCTGATGTGAGCATGCACGCTGGCCAGCTGATTGGCGCGTGTGCATGCATGGCAGTAACTGGAAGACTTGCTTGCTGGCGCTCATGCGTGTGCCGGAAACTGGAAGTACCTTATCCGGCATGCGCATACACCCTGAGCATTTCTTTCTTGGAAGAAATCACTAGGGCAGAGAACTGGTTGTTTAATTACTTGAATCCCACCACTGCATTAGATACTATTTCAGATAGTCTGGGATGCAGTTAAATAAATGCCTGGAGGATATTTGGGAGTAGATGAGGGAGAACCAGCTGAAACATAGCCAAATAAGGTGAGGCGTACTAGATGGAACTATGTTGTTAGTACAATTTAGATTCCTCGTG
This sequence comes from Pituophis catenifer annectens, assembly GCF_029215685.1. Classification (NCBI taxonomy): domain Eukaryota; kingdom Metazoa; phylum Chordata; class Lepidosauria; order Squamata; family Colubridae; genus Pituophis; species Pituophis catenifer. Next base: position 10,188,564 of record NW_027256883.1, read on the forward strand.
GCTGCGATTGTGAAAATGAGCTTTGATATTCTATTCCTTTGCTGCACTCCACGTAAGATTAGCCAGATGATTGGCAGCCTTGAGAGACAAGATCTTCCTGGTTTGCTGCACAAGCTTCCAACCGAACCGTGATAATATCTACATCTACCTGTGCAGACTTTAAAATGAATCTGTTCCTGATTATCTTTCCCCAATACATGTGTTGCTCTTGGGTTTTTGAATTTCGAAACCGTATTTACAACGGGACGTCTCTGAATGATGCGTCTTAGTTCATGATAAATCTATTGTGCAATTATTCTTCTTTTCCCCTGGGAAAAGAATTCCTGTTTTCCTACCTTATTCGCATGGATGGCCCAGCATTTCTTCGACCACTTTTTCCTTCATAATATTTCTGAGCGGACCAGATTGTGATCGAGGGAATTACTGCTGGTGTTTCGTTGAGAAGACGGTCATGGCCCCACACCAGTGGTGGGATTCAAATAATTTAACAACCGGTTCTCTGCCCTGATGACTGGCTGGGTGGGTGTGGCCATGGTGGGCATGTCCAGGGGTGTGTGACAGGCAGCACTCGGCCTCCTGCACCCCCCTGGGAGCAAAAATGGGCTGCGGGAGGGAGGACGCGCAACCCCTGTGCCCCTTTTTGGGCCTAGGAGGCCTCCCTTAAACCTCCTCAGAGCAAAAACAGGCTGCGGGGTGGGAGTGGGGTGGCAGTAGTGGGATTCAGCCAGTTCGCACCTATTCGGGAGAACTGATTGTTAATTTTCTAAGCAGTTCGGAGAACCGGCTGTTGGAAGAAATCTTATTTTGTTTTTTTTCACTTTACAGAGCTAATCCTGTAAGGAAGGCAGGAAGGAAACATTCTGCTGTTGTTTCTAGCCTAATCTTTATTGCCCTGCTTACAGAAACTGCCTCTCTGGTTAATCCTTATTACATTGTAATAGCTAAGGCGAAGCGCCCATCGACGTGAGTAACATTGAGTTGGCCATGCTCACATGGTCACATGACTACCGAGCCACACCTACCCAGCTGGTCATTAGGGCAGAGTACCAGTTGTTAAATTATTTAAATCCCACCAAGGGGGGGGTTGTGCTGCACCCCCCACACTCCGTTTTGGGCCTAATAAGCTTCCTGCGCTTACCTGGGAGCTAAAATGGGGCGCATGGGGACTGCTGGAAGGGGAGGGGCCAGCCAGCAATTTAACTACCGCCTGAACCAGCCTGAACCGGCCCGAACCAGCTGAATCCCACCACATCCCCACACCTTGTGTTCTGTTATACATCTTTCCAATTCTTTGACACCTGTTGGAAGAAATATCCTTCCTGTCAATGACTACTTCAGCTTCAACCACAACAATACACGAGCAAATAATAGATACAAACTCAAGGTAAATCGTTCCAAACTCGATTGCAGAAAATATGACTTCAGTAACAGAGTGGTCAATGCCTGGAATGCACTACCTGACTCTGTGGTTTCTTCCCCAAACCCCCAAAACTTTAACCTTAAACTGTCTACTGTTGACCTCACCCCATTCCTAAGAGGTCTGTAAGGGGCGTGCATAAGTGCACCAGTGTGCCTACCATCCCTGTCCTAATATTCCTTTTTACTTACTCTTTTCATGTATTCAAATTATGTTTATACTGTTACCTGTTATCTTATACATGCTTGACAAATACATGTCTTATCTTATACATGCTTGTCAAATAAACAAATAAATATGATGATGATACCACTGACTTCTGCTCTGGTTTGTGGCAAGCTTCCCATCTCCCAAAGTAAAATACTTCCATAGATTTCTATTCTCTTCCCAGTTCTTTGATTTGCCTTTGGGGAAAAGAGAAGGCAAAAGACAATGCAATCCTAAATTGCATCAACAAAGGGATACAATCAAGATCAAGTGAGGTACTAGTATCACTCTATAAAGCCTTAGTACGACCACACCTAGAATACTCCATCACGTTTTGGTCACCACATTGTAAAAAAAGATGTTGAGACTCTAGAAAAAGTGCAGAGAAGAGCAACCAGGATGATTAGGGGACTGGAGGCTAAAACATATGAAGAATGGTTGCAGGAACTGGGCATGGCTAGTCTAGTGAAGAGAAGGACCAGGCAAGACATGATAGCAGTGTTCCAATATTTGAGGGGCTGCCACAGAGAGGAGAGGGTCAAGCTATTTTCCAAGGCATCCAAAGGTCAGACAAGGAATAATGGATGGAAACTGATCAACTTAGAAATAAGGAGAAATTTTCTGACAGTGAGAGAAATCAACCCATGGAACAGAAGTTGCCTTCGGAAGTTGTGGGAGCTTCATCACTGGAGGCTTTCAAGAAGTGATTGGACTGCCATTTGTCAGAAATGGTGTAGGGTCTCCTGCTTGGGCTTGGGGTTGGACTAGATGACCTACAAGGTCCCTTCCAACTCTGTTAATCTGTAAAGGGGACACACACAGTGGTGGGTTTCAAATATTTTTACTACCGGTTCTGTGGGTGTGGCTTGGTGGGCGTGGCATGGCTTGGTGGGTGTGGCTTAGTGGGCATGGCAGGAGAATGTTACTGCAAAATCCCCATTTCCTCCCGATCAGCTGGGACTTGGGACGCAGAGAATAGATGGGGGCGTGGCCAGTCAGAATTTATACTACCGGTTCTCCGAACTACTCAAAATTTTTGCTACCGGTTCTCCAGAACTGGTCAGAACCTGCTGAAACCCACTTCTGGATGGACACATACACACACACACACACACACACACACACACACACACACAAAATTAAAAAGTGCAAATAAGAATGAAATATTATTGTTCCATCTTGCATAACTGCTTCGCCAAAGATTCCTGAATGAGCATAATGGGGACTGAGACACAAGTAGCATCCTTTAGCTTCTCTTCCTGGCCGAAAACTTTTTTTCAAGGCTGCATCTGTTTTTGGATGCAGCTTTTAAAAGAAGGAGCATGAAGGACAGTAATCATGCGTCTGCATCTCCGTAATGCAAGGCAGCAAGGAAATGTGAAATATTGTGTCCCAGAATGTGCGAGCTAGGTAGAGGTTTTGAAGCACATTTCCGAGATGTTTTTGTGTCGGGCGGAAATTGGAAACAACCCTCTTATCTTCAAGGTTTATTGAGAATTGATAATGGACGTGCCAATAATAACAACTGCAGACTTCATCATTAAACCCAGGCTGTGAGGTTGGGAGGGGGCACGCTTTGGAAATAAATCTTTAATTTTTATTTTAGGTTTCAGCAGTCTTAAGCCTCCAATTTTCGGTTCCATTGAAGTGTTCAAACTTTGCTTATGTACTTTAATATCTGCTTCAAAATGCACTTTGAATTTGGGATTGGTTTATGAACTTTGGAGAGCTAGTTCGGTGCAGTGATGAAGAGGCTGCCCTAGAAACCAGAAAACTGTGAGTTCTAGTTCTCTTTTAGGCAGGAAAGCCGGCTGGGTGACTTTGCTCCAATCACCAGGAGACAGTGAGTTCTTTGAGGAACTTGATTGCTTCAGAGTTCTGCTTTCTATGGAGTTATTACTTGGAACCCTGACACATCCGTCATTAACAGAGAAAACCGATTTTATTGATATAGCCAGAAGTGGTATTCAGCCGGTTCGGACAAATTTGCCCAAACTGGTAGCAGAAATTGCAGGTGGACCCGCCCACCCGGGCTCTATGCAATCCTATTTAGGCATGTTTTTGAGGTTGGGCGTATGCGGGGAAGGCTGGGCTCATGCGTGGATGTGCCATGTGCGAATGCGCGCACACACATTTGCGAACCAGTAGGAAAAGTAGTCCCACCAACACTTGTGAGCTATGGAAGTTGAGCGATTTAAATATTAATAACTGTTTTAGCACAGGCTCTTGAACCTGCCCAGTTTTAAGTACAGGTAATCCTTAACTCACCTGTGTAATGGGTGAGCTCCCATTACTTGTCCCAGCTTCTGCCAACCTAGCAGTTCGAAAGCATGTAAAAAATGCAAAGAGAAAAATAGGGACCACCTTTGGTGGGAAAGTAACAGCGTTCTGTGCACCTTTGGCATTTAGTCATGCTGGCCACATGACCACGG